>NC_038241.2:0-373970 GCF_000004515.6 Glycine max
CCCTAAACCCTAAACCCTAAACCCTAAACCCTAAACCCTAAACCCTAAACCCTAAACCCTAAACCCTAAACCCTAAACCCTAAACCCTAAACCCTAAACCCTAAACCCTAAACCCTAAACCCTAAACCCTAAACCCTAAACCCTAAACCCTAAACCCTAAACCCTAAACCCTAAACCCTAAACCCTAAACCCTAAACCCTAAACCCGGGACCCTAAACCCTAAACCCTAAACCCTAAACCCTAAACCCTAAACCCTAAACCCTAAACCCTAAACCCTAAACCCTAAACCCTAAACCCTAAACCCTAAACCCTAAACCCTAAACCCTAAACCCTAAACCCTAAACCCTAAACCCTAAACCCTAAACCCTAAACCCTAAACCCTAAACCCTAAACCCTAAACCCTAAACCCTAAACCCTAAACCCTAAACCCTAAACCCTAAACCCTAAACCCTAAACCCTAAACCCTAAACCCTAAACCCTAAACCCTAAACCCTAAACCCTAAACCCTAAACCCAAACCCTAAACCCTAAGCCCTAAGCCGTAAACCCTAAACCCCTGACCCCCGAACCCTAAACCCTAAACCCTGACCCCTGAACCCCGAACCTTGAACCCCGAACCCCGAACCCTGAACCCCAAACCCCAAACCCCGAACCCCAAACCCCAAACCCCAAACCCAAAAAAACCCTAAACCCTAAAAATCTCCAAAACCCTAAAAAACTCAAAAAAAGTCCTAAAAAAACCCTAAACCCTAAAATCTCTAAAAAAAAAACCAAAAAACGCTAAACATATATATATACTAAAATAGTATTTGAATTGATTAATGAACCCCAAGCCCCAAATGTGTACAGACAAGTTAATTTGTGGACGAACAACAAATAATTGCCAAATGTGTATAGACAAGTAAATTTTCCCTCTGTCGTCTCTCTTATCTTCCTCTTTCTGTTGCATGGCATTGACACCCACATATACCTACAGATAATATTGACAATCAAATTTACCTAATTAAAAAATGCTTCAAGATAGAGAACACTGCCAGAATTAATTACAGCACTTCAAAGCTCGCCCTGTCATATAGAAAATATGTCTTCTTTTCATCTTCCCAGGCTAATGTTTTGTTTATAAGATTGTCAACTATAGCTGAAAGAAAACATACTGTCATCAAAAGTTCAAATGGCACTGTCAATAATGAATAGTTTCATAGGCATTCATGAAAGCAAACCTGGAATTTTGCCTATAGTTATTCTAGCGTGTTCTGCACGTTTAAGATTAATGTGATTGCATTGCCCAACACTGTAACGGTTGTCATCCTGTAATTGTTTTTAATACTTCAGAGAACAAACTAAATGATCTAACAATAACAGTTGTCCATAAATGAAATTAAATTAATAACAATTAGTTTGAACAAGATACACAGCATAAAGTGAGACCAATTATACTAACTAATCACATAGATACAAACAGGAAACTCAAGCTTACAATAAAATTGTGATTAATAAATATCTTGATATATTTGGATTCACTTTTCCACACTATTTTTACATCAACTTTCACTTCAATTCATCTGACATGCAATTTTTTATGGTGTAGTCCACTTCAGTTCATCTGACATGCAACTTTTTATGGTGTACTGGTGCAAGTGATCTTTTGATTAATCCATGCAAGAATCTCCCTTTTTTTAAATGAAAAATACAATGTATTCAATATCATTTGAAACTTCCAATAAAAGTACAATAGTTTGGGCAAGAAAATAAAGAGATCTAAAAACAAAGAGGCATGTGTCCTACCAGCGTGATTATGAAGCTATACAAATGATAAAATATAATTTCTGGCTTACTTGATTATATTTGTCAAGCCAATTCTCCTCTTCACATGCAGCAAACCACTTATCAATCCTATCTGTTACTTCTTTTCTACTCAAAACTTCATTTTTTGCCTTAATGATCTGTTCTTCGATTTTGGCTAATAGCTCAAAAGGATCCACCAATCCTATACAAAAAACAGTACCATTGCATAATGTCAGATACTCAGATCATTTCCAGGTAAATCTTGAAAAGAAAAAAAAATATTTAAAGAAGTACTAAATATGTGTTTGGCTCAACTTGTTTAAGAGAAATAATCCCTTATTTTTGTTAGCTTCTTAAAAGCTTTGAAAAACAAAAGTATGTAGCAGAAGAAAGTCGTCCTGAATCATAAGCTACGAGGAGGTTATAGGTAATTAATCTATTAATGCACACGAACATACCAGAATCTATTAATGCACTAGCTTTCTCGGCCACAATACTTGGATCTGGTTCAATATGAGTCAATCTGCATATTTCCTCTAACTCTGACCTCTTCTTAAAAACAAGTTCTTTCATTCTGCTTGCTTTTAGTTTGGCAAGCCTGTCCACTTCTGCTGAATCCTAAAAAAGGAATTTTCAGTCTAGGAGCTCCATCTCCACAGAATAAATTGCAAAGAATGAAAAAATAATAATAACAAAGGGAGAGGGAACTGAAAGAAGCTTCCAGACCTTCTCTATCATTTCTGTTGAAAGAACACCTCGTTCAGTGATTTCTGATTCTCAGGTTTCAACAATAGAAGTAATCTTCATAAAACAGTTTCTCTCTTCTTTTGAAGAGTCCATCAAATTCCAAAGTTCAAATAGTTTTGCTACAACATCCTTCAACTGCATTTTTAAAAATAGTGTACTTTTAAAGGAAGGGAAGAAATTACAACAACCAATCAAACGAAAAGCAATTAAGTATGCTGCAGAAAAATCACCTTCTGAAATTCTAGTTTTCCTTTCTATTTTTAACTTGAGAATGGCCTGCTCTAGACCTTCCAATGTGCTATTGCTAATATTAGTCGACTGTTCCACCTGAGTCCCATGCAAACTTGGGTGAACATCACCCACGGTCTGACCAAAATCCAACACAAGCACACTACAAAGAGAATGCACCTCATTCACACATTGCAAGACCTTTTGAAGGCGATCAGCATCAAAAGAACACACATATAAAACGCAAAAATGAGTTATAAAATAAAAGGAGGATCAATATACTGATTGATATGAGGCTATAAAACAAGACAACAGGGGTAAAGAAAAGCATTTTAATTGCAACATGTACTACTTTTTCTTAGGGAAAAAAATAAAACAGCAGGGAGCTTGCACAAACAAGAAATGAATATTTACATGAATTGATCATTCACAAAAATCAAAGGTTTATTAACCCATAACCATGGTCCAGAGCTATAAGAAAGTTCATGGGTCAGTTTATATCATAATACAAACCTTTTCTTTTTTAAGAACTAAATTATGATTGAGTTAAACTGTTGTAGCTTTTATAGATAATTATTATTTGATGGAAGTAGTAATTATAAAGGTGTTAATATTCACCAAAAAAGGTCTTCTTCCTACTAAAAAACTATTCTCTTAAAAAAAATCAAAATATACCGGAAACTTAATAAAAATCTCCCTGTTAACAAAGATATATCTTACTCTTTAATAATTGTGTGAAAATTATAAATTTAACCCCAAACCCTCAACCCCAAACCCTTTCAGAGAACGACTAATCCTGAATAAAAAAGAACAGAACAGAGAACAAAGAGAAGTAGAGACTTAGAACACATAGGAATTGATAAACACAAAAAACAAAGGAATGAGTATCTCTTACAGAATATAAAAAAAATAGAGAGAACAAACAAGGAAACAGATGAAATAATTGGAGAAAAAGAAGAAAACAAAGAATGAGACTCTAAATAGACAAGCTACCAAAGAAAACCAAAATAGTTTGTTCACAGCAGAGTCTGTCACAAAATTTGGTAGAAGTGTTCAATCAAAGATATCTTATTCAAGTCATGGGTTTGAGTTTGTGAAAGATATAAGAACACTTGTAGTAACCACATTTAAAGAACACTCAATGCAAGGGAATAGTCACTGAAGTCTGAACAATCAGAATCTCTTGTGTTAAAAAAAAAGAATAAGTACTGCTTTTCCCCACCATACCTCTTGCTATCACTGCAGCAGCCATGAGAATTACACAATGTCATAACCATATTATAGTATATTGTTATAAAATGGTTGCAATTTAACAATTGATAGAAAGAACCACAAATAATTGGTTTTTACTTTTTACTAATGCACATTTGATAAAAGTGTCTCATAAGAAGCCAATGTCGATCCAAAAATTCTTTTCTTATTTAGGTTCCTATGCTTTGCATGTTATCACAATAAAACAAATTTAGAGAAGGAAGAATTTATACCTTGCATCTAAACCATGCGCCACGATAACCACCTTTTCAAAACATCAGGCATCTTTATGTACTTCCACTTTTTTAAGACAAAAATCTTGATATAAAGAAGCTGCAAAGATTATTATACGAGACAACTGTTAAACAATCATGTTTCAAGTTTTCGGCCCTTCAACTTAAGTAACTTAGCAGACGGAACTCTTGATAAAATAGAGAACAAACAGGAAAACAAAATAACAAAATTATATAATTATAGGTTAAACTACCATTAGAGATAGAGAGAAAGAAAATATGCAAAGAGAGAGAACAGTGACTTGAACAATACACAACAAATAAAGCAAATTAGTTTTCAAAAATTAAATCTTGATCAAGTCCGGAAAGTAGCTTTCCATTTTCTTTGAGAACACAACAATGTTAATATGACAAACAAAGGATAAAGATCCTCAACGCCCCAAATAAACATCTTCAAACCTTGGAACAACAACACCAAATAACCCAAATTAAGCCTACAAAAGGATCAAGACAAACAAGCATTAAAAGAATGACAATCTCACAAAACGTGTTGTCAACTATATCAACCCATGGAGAAATATGTGAAAAAAGGGAATTCATATCCACCCTAATTGTTATTCATATATTATTAATTTTTAAATTATACAAAAAATATTAGTAAGGTTAGGTCTTATCAAAATTATTAATTTTCAATAAATTTTAATAATTGTAAAGAGAATATTAAAAAAAGTGTCTTATAGATGAAGTGTAGTTAACATCCATATTATTTGAAATAGTTAACCAACCATTATGAATATTTTTACACATTTTTTTAAAAAATATTTTTCTTACTTTAAATATTTAAAGATTTTTTATAGTTACTTATAAATATAAATATATATATATATATATATATATATATATATATATTAAATTCACATATAGTTGAGATATTGACTTTATTTATTCATTTTTTGTGATTTTATTTTATAAATAAAATGCTGAAATATTTTTTCATCCTTCTAAAATTACTACAGTTCAAATTTATTTTTTATCATTTTTTGTATATTTTTCACCCCCTATAAAATTATAATTTACTAGTTTTTCATCTAGAATTAGGTTTGAATGATTACGGACCTATGTGATATTTTTTTAATTAAATTTTTAAGATGTAATTTTTGAAGGTTAAAGTTCTTTTACTTAGCATTCTAGAAGGGCTACACTAATTTTAATTTTATTAAATATGGTAGTTTCACAAGATAACAAGAAAACATGTAGGATATTGCATCTGATGTGTACTATGGTAGTGGCTGCTCCATCTTAGCGTCCATGTCTTTCCAAATGAAGTCAATCTTAAATTCTTCACTGATAAATGGAACAGGCAATTGACAAAATACTTCCTGGAAAAAGGTGGGGTAAGAAATCTTTCAAAATTGATATTAACAAAATTACAAAAATTCTTATGTAAATAGCTGGTTTGACTCACTCAAACATACAAGGAACCAGTATATATGATGAGCAATCAAAGTCGTTGTAATACAGAGTCCTTCAGAATTTGTATTAATTTAATATTACAAGTTCCTTTCTTTCTCAAACATGCTATATAATATTCATTTTACAACAGATATCCATAATGCCAAATATATAGCAAAGGGTCGGCACAAGATATATACATAAGTTCAGTAGATGTAAAACATTTTTCATAAGCCTTACAGAAATGTCACTTGTCGAAGCATCAGGCTACTCATCCAACAAATACAACATTCCTGTCAGCCAACCTAATCAATGAAAAATACCAATCAAAAAATAAAACTTTGAAAAGAGATACCTAAATCTAGTGAGAAATATTCTACAAATATATCAATCCAATTAGAAGCAGTAAAACCTTATGAAGTATATTGCAGATGTGACAACTAAGTCGATGTAAACATCAAACATCATCAAATAAGCTTATAAAAGGAAAGACATCACGAGGTAAAGAAAGAAACAAAAAATAGATATCCCAAGCACAACAAATAACTGAATTTGAATGTGGGTGGGAATCTAATGGAAGGGCATACAGCAATTTGCAGTATAATCAATAAACAATAACAGTAAAACATTATGGTGAAAAGAAAAAATTGACCTTCCAATCCAAGTGCCAATCATAAGGATGCCTCCAGCAAACAGTATGCCCAGGATGATCTTTTAGTTGCAACACTGAATCTGACCATGCTGCACATTTACTATGGAAAGCTACTTTACACCTAACACACCAAAACTGCTTCTTTTTCTTGCAAATGAAGCGTACCTGTTCATTGAAGGACATAATATGAATATGGCAAGACAAGGAGGACAAAATAAACAAAAAAGACTGTGGAGTGTGGACGTTGTTGGGTGTTGGGTAAATAGCTTGATTCAATAAGCTCTTGCTAAGTGAGAATTATTCATAAGTTTTACACACATAAAAAGTTTAGAACTTGTGATCGATCTCTGCTTTCACATGTGTTCATACCACCCCAAGTTCATCAGATGACACAAATAATCTAACATTCGCTCCCAGTTTTAAATATAAGCTAAATGATACATTAAGTATCCAATTAATCTTCTATAAATTGCATTAATCAAAAGGAAACCATAATTCACATAATAGAGCACAACAATACTACTAATATATGAGCTGCCCATGAAATGCGGTTTTAATTTTAAGACCGTGTATAAAGTAGGAGCCAATACATGTAAATTCATGTGCAAAGGCAAATCAGTGCATTAAGGAAGTGAGGGTCATGTCACTAAAAACCTACATGTAGTGGACACTTGAATCTTTTCAGAGTGGAAGACCCAACAGCTTCTTTTGCACATTCAGAATGGTAACACGCGTCACTTCCTCGAACAGAACACAAGAGCTCATCATCTCCAGGTAAATAAAATGGCAACAAAACAACATTCACCCTCAACCCAGACACATAACAAAAAATTAAATGAAATCCATTATCAGTTAAAACAAAAACAGTCAATTACATGCCGAATCCATTAATCAGTAATTTAAAGATTGTTAAAAAAATACCATCTTGGGAGCGCCAACTAGAAAAGGATCTTTGAGGCGATCTTGGAAGGCCTTATCGGCGGTGGGGGGTTTCTTGACCCGATCCAGGGAGCCACGGGTGCGCTTCAAAACCCGAGGTTCGAAGGCAGGTTCGGAACCGAAGCCATTGGTTAGGGATTTGACAGGAACGTCAAGGGCATCATCGGAGGAGCAGTGAGAGAGTTTGAGAGCCGCGGAGAGAGATAGGTTCACCAAATCTGGCATCGTGGAATCCTTTGAAGAAACTTGCCGACAGAGGCATATGGTACGAAAAACAAAGATGCAGAGGGAGAGAAAGCAGAAGCCGAATATTGTATAAGGTAGTGTCGTTGGAGGGAGTCATGAAAATGAAAGCGGATTGTTTTCAATTTACAAATAACAATAAAACATTTTCATAAGTTATTTTAAAAAGCTTATTGAAATAATTTTAAAACTTTTTATAAATAAATAAATTATAATAATTTTTGTAAACTCTCTTAAACACTTTTTGAAAATAATTTACCATTCTACTATGTATATATAAAAGAAGATTTCATCAATGAGTATAATAACTCCATATTCATTCAATATTAATTAAATGTCATTGATTTTACTTTAACTAGTTAATTCAAAGTAGTTCAAATTTAAAATAATAAATGTTATGATTTATTTATGATTCTGTTAAAATAAAATTTAATTGAATCAATCAATCCATTTAAATACTAAAATAAAAATATGTTACTTTAATTAATAATTATGTTTTTAATTCATTATATTGTAGGTAATTATTCTAATTATTGACAATTCTTTTATTATTATTATTATTATTATTTTTATTATTCAAAAATGTGATATCAATTTGTGGATTAAAAACATGGGAGGTCTTGGAATAAAACATATTTTCCTTTTCAATGAGGCTTTTTTGGCTAAGTGGAGATGGGATTTTTGAGTGAGAAAGGAGGGGTGCAAAGTGAGGTATTAGTTACAAAATATGGAAGGTGGAAGAGGCTTAAGAGGGAGGAAGCAACTCAACATGCTTCATTCTGGCGGAGAGATTTGTGTAAAATTTGTGGAGGGTGTTGTAATTTAAAATGGTTTGATGATATAGTGAGAACGAAAGTACGGAGGGGGGACAACACTAAATTTTGAAGTGATATTTGGGTGGGAGATCAAGCCTTGGTAAATAAAAATCCTAGATTATATTTGAATTCTTCACAAAAAGAGGAGTATGTGTCGTGTGTGGTTTGAGGGAGTGTGGAGGTGGGATTTCTCATGAAGGAGGGAGTGGTTTGTGTGAGAAGAGGAAATGGTAGATAGGCTTGTGGTGTTAGTGAGAGGTGTATCTTTAGAAAAGGATAGGTCAGATTCATGGAATTGGGTTTTGGACCAAACTGGGATTTTTTTCGATTAGAGCCAATACTTGGCTTTAGTTGAACAAAAGTTTGGATCTTCCAGTGATGATATTTTGGTCCAAACTTGAAAGCTCAAAGTCCCACCAAAGATCAATATTTTTCTTGGAGGCTTACGAGGAATATACTTCTTAATGGGGATAATCTTATGAGAAGGAATGTGGGAGCTAGACTTGGAGATTTTCATTGTCCATCTTACAGTGATCATAATGAGTCTATTATGCTCACTTTGTTCTACTATATGTGGGTTCAGGATATATGGATGATCTACTACGTGTGGCTGAAAATTTCATTATTTGATGAGAATCTTTATCTATTTATGAAATTTTAAAAATCTAATTATTTTGAGATTTTTTATGAATTGAATCTCAATCGATTGCTTGTTGTAGAGATGAAGCATGATATAAAATTTTGAAAATTTTCTTAAAATAGATTGTGGCGGTTAAAAATCAACACTTTGTTTAACTTAATTATATTAATTACTTATAATGACAAAGAAAACCCATTTAACCATAGTGATGGTTATTTAAAAATTAATTATTTAAAACACAAAACATTGTCGTGTTAACAAAAATATGACAAAATGACTATTTTGAGTCCATTTGTGAACATAAAAGGACCAATTTGTGGATTTAAAAATTATGACTTTAAAAATTATACTAAATTGATTAATGATGTAACATTATTTTATATCATATATTTTACATTATATATTTAACTCATAAAATAATATTTGAGTTAGCCTTGTAAAATGAATTTGATAATAATATACTTTCTCCATTTCTAAACTATAGATGATCAAGGTTCCTACACTCTTATTAAAAATATTAATTGATATATTTTTTAGATTAAAATATTCCTATTTAACCATATTGTTGGAACCACTAGATAATCATCAATGTTTGGATAGTCCTCCCAAAAACAAAAATCAATATTTGAATAGTAAAGAGTGAATTTGGCTTCTCTGCTATTCCTTTTCAAGTTGTCCCTGTGCTGCTCATTCAAAACAACGGCGCATAACAGTTGTGTTAATATTTAATCGTGAACCCATCCCATGAAAATCATGAAAACGATATCATTTAGAAGGGGAAGCACATGGACAACTTGAAAAGGGATAGTAGAGAAGTCAAGTTCGTAAAGAGTCTAAAAACTATGTTAGTGGACATTTCTCATTAATGAGTGGTTGGCTAATTGGCTTCGATACTAGTGCTTAACTTGGATAACAATAAAAATCAAGACTTAAATAGCCTTTTTTATATTTTAATTCTTTAAAGTTGTTTTGAATCTACTACTTGGAAAATCTAGTTTCTTTTTTATATTTTTATCTTAATCATTGTCCTTAGTGAACATTGTTATTGAGTGGCTAACAATGATGACATCATCATGAGTGTCACATCAACAATGACTAAAATGGAAGAAAAAATATTTTTAGGAATAAAATTAAAAAGTCACATTTTTTAGAGTATAAAAACGAAAAATGACATATTTGCAAGCAAAGAGTATAACTTAAACAAAAATTGTCATATTTGAAAAATGATATTTAAGCGTTAAGCTAAATTTGATTGATAAATACCAATAAGTTGTTTGTATGAATTATATTGGGCTCGATTATTTTAAGCAAGGTTTTGGGTTCGAGTCTTACGGATGAAAAAATCATGGTTGGGAGGAGCGACTCCACTAAAAGTGATCAGTCAGGTTCCCTAACGAATATTAGTTATTAGCAAAACTAAACTGATGGATATCGTGTATTTTTGTTGTTTATACAATATAATCGACATCAATCAATTTTCATATGATAATAACCACTATTTTTTTTTAAGATTGTGAATCTATGCCAATCTTGAAAATTTGCTTCCAATTGCATCCCATATTTAGATTTTACTTCCCACTTTAATTTCTTTTAGATTGACCTTGGTTGTAGACCACCTTTAGTCTACCTTTGCTAGGCCACACTAAGCCGTCTAGAAAATCACTAATCAATCCTCAAATCTTGCATTTATGTTCTCAAAATTCCATTCTCAAAATGTTTTTTTGTCTTTTGATTCCAAAACTAAGGTTACTTAATCATCTATTTGCTACCAATCATTGACCATCAAATTTTAGTTGTTAAATATTGGTCATCAATCGTTAGATATTAATGTTTAAATATCTTACAGTAAGTATGTCACTTTTTACTTTAGTATTTGTACTTTCTTTTTTTATAATTCTTACAAACATCAAATTCTCTATTTTTAATTCCTAAAATATGATACTTTTTTATTTTAATCCCTAATTATAGGGTAACATAACATTTTGTATGACATCATCATTACTATTTACTAATTAAACTACTTTTATGACATGAACAAGTGATATCATCATCATTTACTGATGTAATGTGATGATGATATCATCACTCCTTGATGACGTGATAGCGATAATGTATTATTATTAGTTATATGATAATGAGAGTTTTTAGTGAAATTTTGTAATGACACATCTGAAATAAAAAAAAAATTATAAAGATTAAATTGAAAAAAATAAAAACCTTTTTATTTTATAGGAATCGAAAGGTTATTTAAGTAATTTTTTAAGAAATGCATCAGTCATTGTAAGCAAGGCTATATTGATAAAAAAAATTACAATTTAATCTTAAATTTGTAAAATATTAATAATTCTGAAATAAGATTAAAATGCTAAAACATCTGGCGAGTATAAAGTATTAATAAATATAATGTGAGTCATGGAAAGTAAATCCACTATGGAAGATTGATTCAAGTGATTGGATCGAATCATTTGATTCCATTTCATTCATGTAAAATGGAGTTGGATTAATACATCATCACAAAAGTGCCAGTGCTACTGAGTTTGAGCTGGTACAGTGGCAGGTGTTGTGTTTGTTTGGGATTGAATAGTTTATTTAGTATCAAAAAAGAAGAAGAAAAAAATGTTGTCACAACTCACCACACACCCGGATGACGGCGAAGGAAAGTGGGTAGCCCGTTGAGGTTGAGAGATCCTGAGCGTCCATTACAGAAAGTTGAAGCCTGAATTGAATTCAAGGTGGAAGGAACGCAACTTTTCATTTGAGAATCAGCCCTGTCTCTGTATGTGTTCGACTCGATCACTGGTTTGCTACTCGATCCCTACCTATCTATCTGTTTTACTGTATGCGTGTTTCGTGGCTCCTTCACCCACCCTTGTTTTATTCATTCTTGTAGATTTAGTTCATATCACCTAACAACGCTAACGGACTATCTAACTATGAAAAAAAGAGAGCTGCGGAATGACAATTTTGCTCGATGCCTCAGATCGGATTGCTTATAGATCCAGTCGTCGATTCGCGATCTGAGCTGCAGACTGACAATTAAAAACCCTAATCCCGGTATACAGAAGGTGCGTCATGCGCTTGCGCATGCTAGGTTCTCTTCCTTGCGTGTTTGTCAGATTGATGGTACTATGAGAGATATGCACCGGAATTCTACTGGTAGTACTAATAACAACACTAATAAGATACCATCGGCACTGAGGCTGTCCTCACCTCAACAATCTCTAAGACGCTTGGGATTGTGTTCCCAGATAGCAACGGGGGAGCACTCTTCTCCTATTGTCTTCCCTGAAAAACGTGGCAAAGTCAAGGCTTCCAGGAAGACCAGTGTCCCCACTACCATTCGTCCAGATGATCAGGACATAACCAAGAATTTTGAGCATAGGATTGACATTGCAGGAGCTGGAGGAGGAGATGAGAAGTCTGATTTGTTAGGATATGTCGTTTTCTCTGGAAAACTCATTTTGGATAAGAGAAAACTTGCTACAAATGATAATGCTGATGCCCAACAAACTTCGGAGATTACCAACCAAGATGCTGTAGATGCCAAACTAACAAGCAAGGCCATGGCTTGGGGATCCCAAGTGCTGCATCTTGATGATGTTATCTCGGTATGCATTTGCTTCTATGTCAGGTGGATGGTTGAATACTTCTGTCATAGGTGCTAGGGAAGAAAACAAAATAAAAAAAAGACTAATTAGTTTTAGCTCATGTTCTAAACAGGTTTCTTATAATGCTGGTCTCAGACATTTCACAGTGCACTCCTACCCATTGAAAAAAGCTTCATGTGGGCTTTCTTGCTTTATAAAATCTCGACGAAGTCGCAAGGACTTTCGCTTTGTAGCTTCTAGCATAGAAGAAGCACTTCAATGGGTTGGTGGATTTGCAGATCAACACTGTTTCGTGAATTGTCTTCCTCACCCTTTACTGTCTTCAAAGAAGCAAGCATCCTCAGAATTACTTCATACAGATACCCCTCCTGAATTGCTCTTTAGATGTAAAACTCCACCTAAGATGCTTGTAATTTTAAACCCACGATCAGGTCGGGGTCGTTCAAGTAAAGTTTTCCATGGCATTGTGGAACCCATATTCAAGGTATGGTGCACTCTTTCCTGGATTCCATTTCCTGCATATGATTGTTGTTATTTTCATCATTGTGGTTGTGTGCATATTTTATGGTTTCAAATTTGGCAGTAAAATTAGAAAGGTTTACTGTGTAAAACAGCAGGACATGTGCAAGACTAATACTAATATCTATTTTATGTTTAGTTTCTCAAATGTCTTTCAACACATTGCTCTTTCATATTATTACTATTATTATCATTATCAATATTATGTCATTTCAGTCCGATTCCAATATTTCAACCATTATAGTTGAATTACTTGCAATATTTTATATATAACATGCAATAGGCAGGATAGAGTAAAGCAGCATGCGACTTTCTTACTTATATGTATGGCATGTACTATGACAGCTTGCTGGGTTTAGATTGGAGGTAGTCAAAACAACATCTGCTGGTCATGCGAGAAATCTTGCATCAAGTGTAGACATCAGCTCTTGCCCTGATGGTAAAATCATTGTTCTATAGTCTGAACTTGTGCTGATTATATTTTGTTACTTTTTAAATGTTTCCTCACGTATGCCACTTTTCTGGTGTTTCTTTCAGGAATTATCTGTGTTGGTGGTGATGGGATAATCAATGAGGTCAGCACACTATTTTAATGATTCAGTGGCTTATTCTATGTATTGGTTTGTTGATGAAAATACTAACTTCTTTGTGTGTTTTACTTGTTTTACCTCCAAAAAGGTCTTTCATATGTTGTCTGTGACTGGATCATAAGCTATCTAGGACTGATTGAAATATGTTGGTTACCTTTCTTGTTAATTCCAGTGGCTCAAGGCTTCTTTCATTATCACATTAAATGTGATGATGTAGTTATTAATTGTTTTGATAGGAACTGGATTAGATTTACACAGAACACTGAAACTGATATATGCATCTCCTCTTCTGAACTGGTATTAGATCAGTGGGATGGGGTCAAGTATGTGTATACTAGTATGAAAACTAACATAGATGGAAAGAAAACTCAATGATAGTCCATGAGTTCAAGCATCTTGGTTGTCTCTCCAATCGCACCACTGACTCTTTCTTTTCCCCCATTCTCTCCTCTTATATCCACATAGATCATAGCAGAATTTCAGCCCTCCTTCCCACTACCCTGCCAAGCTGGTAGTTGGCTCAGCTGTGGTCAATGTGTCCCATGCCCACGTAAGCATTTGATTTCCCACAGTCCATATCCCTCTTTTGCACATACACTTTAGTGATAGGAGTCTTGCTGTTCAAGGAGACCAACCTGGAATAATCTAACGTTCAATAGGCCAAAGTTACTGATCAGCTGTTGTAAAAGTTTGTCTCAAGGCTTCATATTAGGTTTTTAATTTTTTATTTGATTCTTGTTTCTTCTTTTATTCTTTTTTGCTCCAGCACTTTCTCTTTCTTACCATTAAGAGAAGAGTACACAATACTCGTGCTTAATATTAAATGCTGCTCCTAGGGAATTTTTTGATTGAGAAAATTGCATTCCATCATTACGTTGGGAATTGTTAAAATGACACAACCTCCAAACCTGGCTATAAATGAGTTTAAAATTGGAAAAAGGAGTTACTAGTTTACACATTGGAAAAAGTCTTCATTCGCCTTTCTTGATTTGAGTATAAGTAGTCAAGTAAGATAGGAAGAGACTTTTGCCAAAGTGAAGATCTCAAGAAAAGACAGGATCAAACAGAATAAAAGCTTTTTATGGGAGAGATAAGAGTCTATTGAGTAGATGATATAAAAAACTTGCCTAAGGTGATTTGGTCATTTAAGATATCATCGATGAAGGCTCCAGTTAGAAAGCTTTGCTCTAAATGTATTTAGCGGAAATTTGGTCTTCATAAAAGCCTGGTGGCGATTTTTATTTCATACAGCTGACTCCAATTAATGGAATTAAGCTTGGTGGTTGTTGTTGTACAGGAGAGATATGGGTGGTTGATAGATAAAAGAGATGAGGAAAGCCTCAAAGATTAGCATATTACCCACTCAAATATCCTCTCAATGTATTTTCCCAGCTTTTGGTTCCTGTCGAGACTGTTTATAGTCTGATTTTGGAACCATCTGCCTGGAAGCTTATCTTCATGTATTCACTGTACCTCTGGTACTTGATTATTTATATATAAGTTATCTTTGCCGAGCAAAAGAAAAAAAGTCTGCAACACATTGGAAGAAAGAATCTGTTTATCAATATTCAGAGTTTAAATCTGCCATACCACTCTTGGTCTCATTGATTTTCTAATCTGTGATTGGAGAGAACATCATCAACATTTTTGCTTTCCTCCTTCAACAAGAGGACAGTATCATTTACAAACTGGGTTGAAAAATCATAACTTCATTTGAACCTGCTTTGCTACCCTTGATTATTATCTCAATCAACAGACATTGAAATCATCTGATTGAGAACATCTATTAGAATATACAGAAAAAGGAGAAGAAGATCTTCTTTCATGAAGACATATTGGATGTCTATCATCATTGTGTATACCTTCAATATAAATAAAGAATTGTTCCTTTTATAAGAATCTTATCAGTCACTCATAATTAATATAAATTGTTTCAAATTATTAAGGTATTGTGTCTTGTCACAAATATGGTGTATTTTGTAACCCATCATCTTTTGAACAATGATATTAAAGGCTGCACTTTTTGTAGGAGTACTGCTCTAAACACACACATACAAACATCATTAATGATGGGCAAGTTATATGACATGGTTGGTTTGTAGGTTCTTAATGGTCTCCTTAGTAGAGACAATCAAAAGGAAGGAATATCTATACCAATTGGAATTATACCGGCTGGTTCTGATAACTCGTTGGTATGGACTGTTCTTGGAGTTAGAGATCCAGTTTCTGCAGCAATGGCTATTGTAAAGGTAGCATTCTTTCATTTTTTTTCTCTTCTCAAGTAAGTGATTGGCATGTAATTAATAAATTTTATAGTGAGAAATAGGTATTGTCGTATTGATAACTTTGAAGTTCATATCCATGTTCTAGATAGACATTGGCCATATTTTGTTGTGTATTAATATTCTTCCTGTTTATGACACCGTCTCCTGATAAAATTGTTCATTCATTGTCAGCATTCAGTTTCTTTTGTCAGTCTTTAATATTTTTTGAATAATGTGCTGTGGTTTCTCTATTTAGATTGATCCATTTTAGCATCATCTTCTTATAAAATAATATTCTAGTCATAGTCAGACAGGAAAGTAGAAATAAGTATTGGAAGTGGGACATTTAGTTCCCATAAAGTGGACATGGCTCTTTGTGTGTGTGGAGGGGGTTACACCCTCCTCCTCCTACAACCTGTATAGAAGAATTGTTTCCAAATTATTAGGAGTGTACTTAATTCCCTTGGATGAAAATTTTGCTTTCTTTGGTCAATGGCATCTTATTGTTCTCTGTTAGGTAAACATGTGTGGTGAATGAATTAAACGTCAATGGGCATTTTTCTTTTTTGGTTAAATAGGTGAAGATTTATTTGTTTTATATGCCACTTCTGTTTTCCATGTCAACAATTGTGTAGATTTCTTGATATGCCACGCTTGTTTTATACTACCGCCGGTCCTATATATAAGAAACAATTACCTAATTCATCAAGACCAATAAAAGTAGTTAGATTAGTTAATTTGTCATAAATTTTAATTTTATTCCAAGACTACCCATGTCATTAAATGGTTTAAGAGGTGGTTATTTTCAAATTCAACCAATGAGCATACCTTGTTTCATTGATAGCTCAATAAATGCATCCATTTTCATAGGAAAATGAGTGTATGGCATTAATAGACCTCAATTAATTATGGGTAAAAAGGAAAATTTATTTCTCATATTTAGGACCGTAGGTAGTACTTAATAAACTCTTGCAGTTACTTAGTACACTAATTATGTTTCTTGATTCAGGGTGGTCTTACTGCTACAGATGTCTTTGCTGTTGAATGGATTCAGACTAATAAAATTCACTATGGATTAACAGTCTCATATTATGGTTTTGTTGGTGATGGTAAGTCAATGCAGTGTATAAAATTCTTATTTGTTATTACTGAAGGCAGAAATTTTAGGATACATGAGGGAAACTGTTTGCTTTTATTACATTGTTCTCTCCTTTGCTTCTTCTTGTTGCTAGATTTCTTGAGCTGCTGAATTTTAGCTCTTAGCTCCCTATTTTGCTGACAATGTCTGGCTTTAGAATTTTTTTTGCCATAATTAGCCTTAATGTTGAATTTAGTGTCAAGAACCAACCACCCCAAAAGCTTAAGCTATTAGGTGAAGGTTTATGAATAATTTTTATCTCTAACATGGCTCCCCAAACAAGAGCCCTCTGGGCTTGAAGCATAAACAATGCACAGGCCCACCTTTCAATGTGTTGAAATTCCACTTTTAGAAAAATGGGTCCGGCCATGATTTAATTCTTGGCCACTTAGTTATACAATGTTAAGAACCGACCATTCTAAGTGAAGGCTCCTGAATGGTTCTTTTATATAAACTATTTAACTAAAGCATTTTCTCTTTAGGAGCTGATAGGAACTTTTGGTAATTAATAAGATAGTTGTATGAACTCTTATCTGCAATACACATGACATGGACATGTCTGACCGTTGGTAAAAATATAGAAAATGTGGGTTGGTGGTGGAGACTGAAGAAATTAAGGGCTAGGTCCATTAGGAAGAATGGAGGGATGCTGCATTTATGCTCTCCTGGTATATTTTCCATTATTGACCAATTTTCCATTTGGAAGTTTGTAACCTTTATGATAATTTAACAATGGGCACTTGGTTAGTGTTAACTGAAAAATGTGAGAATAAATAATGTTAGATTATTTTATGTTTTTTATATATACCTTTTCTTATTATTTTATATTTGTACTTGTTGACCTTTTTGGTCTCTCTTTTAATATATAAAATGTTCTTAGCTGAGTGTAGAGAGAACACACTCATGCTTTTTTACCCTAAAATTATCTCAACTCTCTCAGCTAATCAATTGAGAAAATAGAAGAAAAAGTTAGGGAAAAGTAGAACCTTTATTTAGTATTTGAACTTGAAGGCAGTTGATTAATGCAGTGACAAAATTATTAAGGCCCGGTTTTAAATGGGCATTAAGTGTTTTATGTATTTTTCATATTTCAGTGTTGGAACTTTCTGAAAAATATCAGAAGCGCTTTGGCCCGCTGCGGTATTTTGTTGCTGGATTCTTCAAGTTCCTATGCTTACCACGCTACAACTATGAAGTTGAATATCTTCCAGCTTCAAAGACTGAGAGAGAAGGAAAGCTTTCTGGTGAAAAGGAAGTAGTTGACATGTCAGATCTGTATACTGACATCATGAGCAGATCAAATAAGGATGGAATGCCCAGAGCATCTAGTCTTTCTAGTATTGACTCAATAATGACTCCAAGTCATATATCTGGTGTAGACCTGGATACCTGTAGTAGTACCCATGCTAGCACTGAACCTTCTGAATTGGTGCGTGGCTTAGATCCAAAGTCCAAACGCCTATCGTCTGGAAGGGGCAATGTAATAGCAGAGCCAGAAGTTATCCATCCGCAGCTGCCTCTGTCAACAACTCCAAACTGGCCAAGAACCAGATCTAAGTCAAGGAATGATAAAGGATGGACTGGATTGACCACAACACATGATACCTCTAGACGGGGAAATACTGTGACAAATGATAGAGAGGATATATCATCAACACTGTCTGATCCAGGTCCTATCTGGGATGCTGAACCAAAATGGGATGCTGAACCTAGTAATTGGGATGTGGAAAATCCAATTGAGTTGCCAGGACCATCAGATGACACAGAAATAGGATCTGCAAAGGAGGTTGTGCCCCGTTTTGGAGATAAATGGGTTGCGTCAAAGGGACAATTTCTTGGCATTCTGGTTTGCAACCATGCATGTAGAACTGTTCAGAGCTCTCAGGTGGTTGCTCCCAAAGCTGAGCACGATGATAACACACTAGATTTGCTCTTGGTTCATGGGAGTGGAAGGCTGAGGCTGTTGAGATTTTTCTTACTCCTACAAATGGGTCGACATCTTTCACTGCCATATGTTGAATATGTCAAGGTATTTATATTTAGAGTTGTTTTACTCCCAAGATTTTTTCAGTGAAACTCTGTTGACTGATGCCTGCATAATTATTTTTCACACAATCACACTACTATATTCTGATGACTATAAACTGGTAAAATCACCTTAATGATGTAAGTATATATTCCAATCTTTTCCCTTCCTTTTTGGAAAACTATAATTGACAATTGTGATTAGTTTTAGACTGTGTAATGCGTAGTTGACTTTTTTAGAGTGATGTCTTGGTCGCCATATCTGGCTATGTTATTTAATGTGCAGAAGCTACACATTCTCTTTTGTCCTTGTAATTTGTGCATCTGTATCTGTTAAAGTTGTATAAATGCTGCGTCCCTTTGGATGTAGGTAAAGTCTGTGAGGATAAAGCCTGGGAAGCACACTCACAATGGATGTGGTATTGATGGGGAGCTTTTCCCACTCAATGGACAAGTAATTTCTTCTTTGCTTCCAGAACAGTGCCGGCTTATTGGTCGCTTTCGTATATGATAACTGAGTTCTTTTCAATTCTTTCATGGGTTCTGGGAAGTTCATGTACCTTCTCATATATATGAATCCAGATACCCAATTTGTCTTGCAAATTCCTTATCGCTGTAACAGCTGAGCTTTGTAAATCTTTTGTTCCGGTTATATGTATCTGTTGTTGCTTGCTTACCTGTCTTTATTTTGCTTTTTATAAAAAAGAAAACAAGTTGTACATTTATGCATTTCCAGCAACAAGAAGCTGAATGTATTGCTGATCACCATTTCCTCGAACTGGTCAATTGATTTTCTTATTCTAAAGCTTTTGATTGTGATCCTGTTTTTCGATATCTGGTTATCATGTTTTGGCTCATCCATTTACGGCTTTACACAACATGGTGTATTGGTGTTAAACTCGAGATGTTGTTAGGTCTACATTCTAACAACCACAACAGCCCTATCCTAATAAGTGGGCTTATTAGACGTGATTTGATACCATTAAAAATCAAAATTTCAAAAATATTATTAACTCTAAGATTTCTCTTAATGAATTTCTCCTATAGTCTTTTGGGTCTCCCTCTTCTCATTTTCTCCGGGTTAAATATCATATAACCCATTCTTTTAAGGGACATATCTTTTGTGATCTTTTTGGTACATGACCAAATCAATTTACATTCTAAATTTTATTAAATTTTGTCTTTCACAATTCTTATTAGATGTAGTTAAAATTGATCAACCATTCAGAAAGGAAACTATTTAGCATAAGGGGATGGTGAAGGAAGCCATATAAAGTAAAAGCTTAAGAAAAAAGCATGGAGATGAATTTCTATAGCAATGAAGCATATGTTAAAGGGTAATATTAAGTGCACCTAGCATTATTCCTGGTGCATGTAACATTTTAAGTGAATGGGTAAAAAATCTGTTATTCAAGTTAAATTGTATGAGTCATACAGATTAGGTTCGTCTGTATGAATCATGCGGATCAAGTTGATCCATATGAATCATACAGATGAAGTTGTTCTGTATGTTTAAATTATACTTACGGATCAAGTTCATCTATAAAAATCATACAAATCAACCATGAACTCACATATCTTCGACGTAAAGTAATTTTGAAATTAACAAAAAATGTTGGGTACACAAGTAATAAAACTGGTGCACCTAATAACACTTTATGTTAAATCTCGACAAATCGGAAGAAAGTAGGAAAAATTAAAGAAGTATTTTTCACTCTCCTCGTATTATTGGAATGAAAGAAAAAGACAATTGTTAAAACAGAAAAGTGTTGCTACAATATTTTTTCACACTTGTTTATATTACACTTGTGTGGAAAGAAAAGGTGTACAGTTTTATACTCAATGAAATTACAGCATTTGAATGGATATTTATTAAATATATTAATATTGTATAGAAATAGTTTGCTCCTAAAATTTATAGAGTAAAAGAAATTTCGTTAGACGCTACAACGACCGAAAATGTACCACGGGCCGGAAAAGCAAAACAGAGTCCGTTTTTTTCAAAATGCAAAATAAAAAAGTTAGAGCATAATTTTGTGACACGTGGAACATTATTTTGGTGACTGGGCATATTTATAAATATTATCGATAATTTCTAGCAAAGAAATGAACCTCCGAAAATAAGAAACAGGAACAAGAATAATGATGACAAAATGAGAAAGCAGAGGAGAAGATTAGCTGGAGACGAAGGGATGGATATGGATATTGTAGGTGTGTTGCAGAATGGGTCACGTGTCCTCTTCGACGGGACGGGAGTGGCTGGTTACAAAAATGTAACTAGGTTATAAATATTAATATTATCGAAAAAATATTTTATTTTGGAAGCAATAATAAATGAAATTTTGGGAGGTTCAAACATCAATTTGTATATCCAATTAGAATTAGATAGAAAAGAAGGGGAATAAGGAAACCCTTCGCCTCGGTGCGCATCCAATCCAATCTAATCAACAAAAGAAGAGTAGAGCGAGAGTGGAATAGAACAAAGAAGATGAGCGGCGCCAGCAGCACTATAAGGCTATCGCCGATGGTGAGCGTGTCCCCGAATTGCAATTGCTCATCGATGATGGTGATGAAGAAGACGACGACGGCGGTGGCTCCTTTGTGGATGAAAAGCAAGAGCGCTAGGGGTGGTATTAGGTGCGAGGTGGCTATTAATGCGGTGGATGAGTCGACGACGTCACCGGAGTCGAAGATTGGAGCGCGTGTGAAGGTGAAGGCGGGTGTAAAGGTGTACCACGTCCCCAAAGTAGCCGAGCTTGACCTCACGGGTCTGGAAGGCGAGATCAAGCAGTATGTTGGCCTCTGGAACGGTAAGCGAATCTCCGCCAATCTTCCTTACAAGGTTCAGTTTCTCACCGACATCCCAGCTCGTGGTCCTGTCAAGTTTTTTGCCCACCTCAAGGAAGATGAATTCGACTATCTTTAGTCAATCACCCACTGTTGTTGTATGTAATCAACCCACCTCCCTTTTATTTACTCGTTTCTGTTTTAATCCCCTGCCCTGAATTTTGACTCCCTTATTACTATGTATTTCATATAAATATCAATTAAAATAATCTTGTGTTGGATATTTGCTATCGTTGTTGCAAGTTTTCGACGATAGGCTAAATGAATTATATCATATGAATTCATCTTATACAGTCATCCTGTCACTTGTGTTGCTGCTAGTTTTAACACTTCCATTTCCTCCTCCCTATAAGATAATCCTTCTCTTTTTATTTTATTAATTATTGTTCTTTTGATGATTTTATGGTGTAGCCTCAATCATTCTAATATTCTTTAGTATTTTGTAAAAGCAATCGTATCCTTCGGCAAATCTGTTTTTTGAACTCTGATGTTTTGTCCACTTTCATGTTAGTCTCTAGTCTCTACAAACTGGAAAGAGCAACTATTGGGATTTTGGTTGGTTCAAGTACGTAGTAGTAGTTCACTTTTAACGTTACAACTTGTGGTTTTTAAATTTCATACCTGTTGTTCTTTGTTAGAGCATTATGTGTTCTGGTATTGTATAAATTAATGGGAGAATACCTCGTACTCAACATTCACTGATAGGCAAGTAGTTTTCCCGAGTATTTCTTGCTGATATCTAAAGTTTGTCGCTTGTCCATTTAACATGAAACATTAATAGATTTGATTAGTTGGACTATTACAATGAAGGGTTGTTTTTGTTTGTAGAAATGAATCACTCTTATCTTATCCCTCTACTTTCTTGTGCATAATATTTGCGAGTAACGTGGTTTTATGTCACTATGGGGTTTGGGCCAGCTACCATGTTCATTTCTTTCTGCCATTTTCTCAGTATGATTTCTTATTTTTTTTAGAAAATATTGTTGTGTTTATATGTTACATTAACGCGTGACTTCATTTTGATCCAATAATTAGGTGGAACAGAGCATGCAAAGCATAAAGAAATTACAGATTTTTGCTCTTAAGTCATGTTTATAAAGAAATTACAGATTCTTTCAGAGCATCAGAACGAACACATTGACATGATTAGTTTTTGATTCACAAAGTCATCTATTTTACTAATTGGATTGAGGCCTATCACGAGTCCTTTCAATCTTTTCAAGAGTTTCAAGAGTCGTAACCTTGTAGGGTAGGTTTCACAATGAAGCCAAAGAAATTAAAAAATAAAAAACAACTAGGAATGATTTTGAAAAATCTACGAGTAAATTTTTTGAAGTTTTACGAGGATCAACTAGGCACCGATCACAAATATGCTAGTAAGTAAATACCAGGTAAAAGCCATTGCAATCTCAACATGAGCCATTCAGTCTAAATTGTAATTATGTATCAAGAAGATCAACGAACATTGATGAAGGTATTCTGTGAAGCTTAAAAATTCTAGAAGTGGCAATTTTTGCTGTTCTGTAATTCAAGACCAACTCAATCATCCTCCCAATCAAGCCGCAATAATTCTGCGTTACAACTTTCAAAAAGATGGCGTAAGTGTTCTAGATTGTCAATTTCGGTTCCATTTAACCTTCAAAACCTATCAATTAGAATATATAAATGTTAAAGCAAATAGGCATTAAAAGATCATCCATTTTAAGTGAACAGTGTTAACTTGTAATCAAAATATGTATAGAACTAGTAATGAAGATTGAAAAAGTGCAGAAATGGCAAACGTAAAAATGCAGCACGGGTTTCAAATGTTTAACGTGTGTTCATGGGCACACATTAGAAAAACCAGACTTCCTAACAATATAAATATATAATTCTGATGATAATTGAAGCGAATAGTTATAAGCTTTTAGTTTTCAATATCTACTTAAAATAAAATCAAAATCTGTCACTCAATAACTGATTTTGCTAACTATTTTGTCTTTAAAGGATAGATCTATGCTGAATTATTTCTAAAGCATACTTTAGTAAGCATTGACTAAGGGGTATAGTGAATAGAAACTATGGCCATTGCATGATTTACTAAAAGAATAAAACAATAAATAACTTAACCATAGACAAGTTGGCACCTGTAATTCTGCGAGACGCTCTTATCCAGCATCAATATCATCCATCAGAACCTAAAACGATCAAGATATTATTAAAGAATCCGGAACCAAATATCTGCATTCATTTGCTAAAATAAACTCATAAGGAATTTCTACCACACAGTAACTTAATAGTTATTTTTAATGAGAAAGTTCACTGTAGGATCCCCATAGAACTTAGGCAAATTATTTTCTTGCGTCTTCTCTCCTTTGTCCAAATTATTTCTACTTGAGTTAAATTTTAATATTAATTTGACACGGTAAACATCAGGAGATGCAAGTTTTCTTCTACCCATTTGAGTGTACTATAAATATAATGAGTCATTTTTTTATCCTCTAACTTTAAAGTTACTTTTTTTTCCCTTAAAATTCATAAAATGCTCTTTTTTAGTCCTGTATAACATGAGTTGGAATAAGAAATTTGTAATTTGTGATAATTTTTTACCAACAAAATTTAATTTTTTTATTTTTATATTTTGAAGTACATTTTTAGTGGTTAAAAATTATCATAATCAAGTAAAAAAAAATTAAAAATCTATTAATAACTTCAAAAACTGCTTTAATTTTTTTATTGACTTGATTTTGATCGTTTCAAGCCAACAAAAAATAATATTTTAAAATATAAAATAAAAAATCAAATTATGATAAAAATGTCAAAAAATATGAATCTCTTATTTCTTATTTGATTCACACTTTGCGAAGGACAAAAAAGAGCATTTTACAAATTAGAAAAAAAAATAACTTTAAATTTAGAGTACTATAATGAAAATACTCACGAGACTAGAAACATATTTAAGCCTAAATATAAATATCATTCATAGTGACAAAAACTTATATGGTGCTACTTAACAAGATACTTTCTGCATAGGCATCATATGGCAATCCTTTTTAGTCTAGCAAAAGAAGTAACATTCACGTGGGGTTAATCATGGGCAAAATTATACTTTTGGTCCCTCAGTTTATCTTCAATTTCAGATTTGGTCTCCCTATAATTTAATTCATAAATTTGGTCCTCAGTTTTATAAATCCCTGCAAAATTAGTGCAAAATTAGTCTTGGGAGCCTGATTTGGATGTTGACCATTAACTTCAAACGTTGACTGCCACGTGTCAATGCCTCGTGTCAACGTATGAGTGGTTTCCTGTAAATACTTCATTTTTTGCAGGTAAAATTGCACTTTTGGTCCCCCTATTTTACTCCAATTTCGATTTTGGTCTTCTTATAATTTAATTCACATATTTGGGCCCCCAATTTTATAAATTCATCCAAATTTCATTACTGGAGAAGTTGTATTTCAAATTTCAAACAAAAATATCATTGTCATACATAGGCCACTTAAGTGGTCGTATACACATAATATCGCATGGGGGAGCAAAAAAAGAAAACAAAGAGGGAGTTATTATAGAACCTGTTAAAGTAAGAGATCTGAAAATTTTAAACCCAGGTTAGGATTCATGCGTCACTTTCCCAAGTTGAACAAGTCCGGAAGTGGGAGAGAGACAAAGAGTGATTTTTCTCTGGATTCCAAATCAGTGAAAAACTTGTGATAAAAAAGAAGTGCGAGATTTATCAAGACCTACCATGTCTTTAGCACGAGTGGCTAAACCATTCAAAAGACTAATTTTGCAAAAAGAATTTATAAAAGGATTTATAAAACTGGAGGACCAAATGTGTGAATTAAACTATAGGGGGACCAAAATCGAAATTGGGGTAAAACTAAGGGACCAAAAGTGTAATTTTACCTACAAAAAATAAAACCTTTACGGGAAACCACTCAGACGTTGACACATGACATTGACATGTGACATTGACACGTGGCAGTCACACGTGACATTGACACGTGACAGTCAATGTCTGATGTTAACAGTCAACGTCCAAATCAGACTTTAAGGACCAATTTTGCAGGGATTTATAAAACTGGGAGACTAAATTTGTGAATTAAATTATAGGAAACCAAATCCATAATTGGAGATAAAGTGGGGGACCAATTTTGCAATTTTGCCGTTAATCATGTCAACAAGCTTTACAAAGGTAGAGACACTGTTATAATCTTAAGAAAAGAAATATTATTGGAAAAGCTAAGGAATGAAGCACAAGAGCAGATGATAATCCTCCTAGAAGAAACTAAGAAACCCAAAAAAGCCCGAGCAATCGAGAAAGGCACAATGCATGAGGAACCTGTGCCATATCTTGGCAGTAAACAGGGGCAAGTCTGCTACTGGGCAAGCACATTACTAAGAAAGGTAGGAATAGCAAAAACATCAACTATATAAGATCTGCACTAGAGTTAAAAAGACTTTCACCTGAGACAGGATAACAAGTTGTTGATTTGCTTTCTTTGGTAATTCTCACAGTGCCCGTTCACACAAACGACGAGGTGAAGTATTATACCAGTCCTCCCCATACTGATGAAGGTATGGCCGAGTGAGTGGAATGAATAACAGGCCAGCAAAAAAGTAATAACTTTGAAGTTTATCAAACTGATGAACTGGAACTAAGGGATGGATCTGAAATGTCAATAGCAATATATTTAACAAAACTATTGTTTAAAACCAGTTGGTAACACAATTATAACTAGCTGGAAATGGATCCACCAGCACTTTGCAGGGGGAAAAAATGCAGCATTGTACAGTTAACAATCTCCCCGTTCAAATAAATCTCTCCTTTCTTCATACATTATAAAACATTTAAACTAAATTAAGGGTGCGATCCCATTCTGTTTAAAAGAAAAAAATTGCAGGGGATCTTAATCCATTATAAGTAGGACAAAACAGTAAAATTACTGTGACTAAAGAACCATAGCCTGGAACTTAAATTCAAGGTTTTACAAGTTTTAAGCGGTAAAAAGAACCTGAACAAAAATTTGCGTAGTCTTTCAACACTCAATATCAGACATAGAATTCCATCTCTTTAGCATTTACTCCATTAAATTAAAATTTAGAGAGTCAAACACCAAAGACAGAAAGCATTTCAACTTGTTTTTGCTCCGTAGAGAAAGCATATGCACAATCCTTTTCTATAGCAAGTTGAGGACAATCATTATTTATTAAACAAAAAAAATACATAATAACTTACAGGTTGGAGTATGCTACTAAGCTCATGCTCTTGCCCATCCCGCAGAACTCTGACTAATGCCTTTTCATTAGGTTTCTTCATAGACACCAAGTGATCAAATGTTATCCGTTCTCTGTTTCGAAAAGGAACTGCAGTATACATGTCATATTCTGCCATGAAGTAAATGGAATTATGGAAAATCATTGGCCAAAAAGCATAATTCATGAAAGTGTTAGAAAATATGAAAAATAACCAATAATATCTTGATTATATCTTAAAATTTAAAGCATCTCAGACTGTCTTTAAGATTCCCCCCAACTTAGGCGGTATTAGAGTATACCTACGTTGATGGGTTCTTTTCTTTCTTTGTATCATTACTGACAGCTGTTGTAACTAACCAACTTACTTCAGTTAGTTAGTCACACAGTTAGAGCAGTTATGTTAGTTAAGCTCTATATAATCTGAGCACGTAACCTCTATTCATTGGATTGAATAATAATATCTTCCTCTCTTTCAATCTCTCTATTTTTGTCTTTCTATTAATTGGTCAGTTGGTTATGTTACTAACTGTAGTTAGATAGAAACTGTTAAAGTTAGTTTTCAGTTACACTCTCTATATAAAGAGCTGTAATAGAGCTTTGTAACTTGGTTTTTCATTTTCAATCAATGATAAAATTCAGCTTTCCAGCTTCTCTAAAATTCTATCAATCAACAGGAGAGAGGTGGCCAAGGAGGTGGTGGAGTTGTTGACCAGTGCTGCAGATGGTGCTAAATCTTCAATTGATGCTAGTGATAGGCTAATATTATATATTGAAATAGCTCGTCTATATGGAAGTCTTGGATACCAGAGAAAAGCTGCATTCTTCTCAAGGCAGATTGCACGGTTATGTCTGCAGCAAGGAAATAGATTGGCTGCAATTAGTGCCATGCAAGTTTTGACAATGAGCACAGAAGCTTATCATGTTCAAAGTAGATCATCAGTCTCTGATCATTCTTTGCACAATGTGAGTTCATAAGCCTAACCAATCAGAACACCTAATTTTGTTCGACAATTAATATTCCTAAATATATTTAAGTCATGCTTGTGCTTTTGTTACATAGGAATTTAGATATATAATCAATTTATGCATTGAGCAGAAAGTTTTCATTGATTTGGCGTATTTGCATTGAAACTATAAATTATTGGTTGCTATGATGATAGAGATAGAATTCTTCTGGCCGTAGTTGCTTATCTCTTATTTGGTTTTCTTTGCTTAAAATGCTGCCGATTGTCGATTCCTTTCTCTTATTGGTTTTAACTTCATAATTCTAACCATGTTTCGAGTTTTGATTGTTACTGCTCATAAATGTTTTCTTGTAAACTCTTGGGAGTCATTGCCCATATTAATACTCAAAATGCCACATGTTCTACAAAAATGATGTTGGCACTATTATTTTAGGTTACAAGAGACAAGCAACATTCCAAACTAACAACTAACATCAATTAAACTTACATCAAAGGGCAAAAGATACAATTCAGATAGACATCGAAGATGATTTTAAATTCCAAAGGCAAAAGAAAAAATTCAAATAATCTTTCAAAAAAGCATCTGTCTTCATTCCCTCACACTTGTGGTGGTGGGTCAAAGTTATCCCCATCCGGCCACCACCTTAGGCGAAGAAAGGTAACACCAAAGGTTAATACATAATGCTGTGAAGTAGTACAAAGATATCGTAGCATCCCATAAGGCTGCAAAGTACAACAAAAAAACCCATATCGCAATGTTCTAATTTCTACATATTCAATAACAGCAAGAAGTTACTACTGTGCATCATAGCAATGGCATAAGGACCATTCGAAGTTAAGAGATTTTAAACAACTTGATTATCATAAAAAGAATATATATGCATGTTACCCTTTGAAAAATATTGTAACCTCTCAATTTATTTACTTGTAATTTTATCTCTCAATTTATTATGTATACAATTCAAGAGTTTAATAAGCAACATCGTGAAAACTATATTGTAACTACTCACAAAATCATCCTTAGTATAACTTTTACAAGGACAAAGTATAGAAATTAAACTCTTAATGTAACCAGCCACAACACAAAGACATATGGATAAGAAATTGGTGATCTTAAATTCAAAGTTAGGACCAGAGCTACAAAAGAGTCAAGTAACATCCCAAATTAACATCAGTTAAACCCCTTTGAAAGGGTAAAATATACAATTAAGATAGACATCCAAGACAGTTAGGGCAAAATATACTATTCAGATCACCTTAAAAAAAAAAGCATCTACCTTCATTTTCTCACACTATTGTGGTGGCGGCGGGTCAAAGTTATCCCCCTCCGGCCACCACCTTGGCCGAGGAAAGGTAACACCCTTAGCTCTTGCCACATCCAACAGGGTGCGATGGTCATCGTTATTTTCTTCAACAGTGCTCTCTAACTTTGAGAAAGCTTTAAGCAAAGCAAAAACATCAAAAGCTTTCCTTTTCTCCCCACCCCCACCGTTCCCACTTCTTCCACTTCCCGTTTTAGCCGTCGACCCTGTAATTGAGGGTGGCAACACCCGACGCAGCTCTGGCCCTGCTTCCTTATGGTCTTCGTTAAGTTCTTCAACAGTGCTCTGTAACTCTGAGAAAGCTTTAACCGCAGCAAAAAAAGCATCCAAAAACTTCCTTTTCGCCCCACCCCCACCGTTCCCACTTCTTCCACTTCCCGTTTCAGTCATCGGCGTCGACGCTGCAGTGGAGGGTGGCAACACCCGACGCAGCCCTGGCCCTGCTTCCTTATCAGTCTTCTGCTCTCCAGAAACGGCACTTTTGTTCTTACCCTGCTCACTCTTCTTCTTCCCCGGCGATTCCACAACCCCATCACTTGACTTGGGCCCCTCAGCAGATTCAGACACGCTAATGCTCACATCCCCACTAAGGGTTTCTAAATTTCCCATTTCCTCTCCGTTAACTTCTTCCACGTGAACATCCGAAGACCCTAACTCGGAATCCTTCCCCAATTCGAACCAAGCATCCACATCATCCACGTCGATGAAGGCGTAATTAACGACGCAATGGTTTTCGGAGGGGGAGGTGGGAAGCGAGGCCTCCTCCGGCGTGTGGAATACGTCTTCGGGGACGGAGTCCGGCAACGGCAGCATGTCGATGTCATGGGAGGCGGAGGTGGCGGTGTCCTGTACTGCTCCGACAAATGGAGCAGTGGCCAAGATTTGTTCTTGGGATGGAGATATGTGAGACAACTCCAAAATGAAGGCCCAGGGATCGAGAACGGACTCATCATCGTTGGAAGCCATGGTTAATAAATAGTGCTACTGTGAGATTGATTCGTTGATATTTAAGCTTGGTGAGTCACACTCTCACTGTCGAGACGTTTCGACTGCGTCGTTGATTAGACTTGTCACAATTTAATTTACACTTTAATGTTATTTTTAAAAAAGAAAAATTACTTGGTTGCTCTCTTATTTTTATTTTAAGTTGCAAATTAACTTTTCGAAAGTTAGAAAGAAAGTTTTATTGATATAAAAGACTACAGAAATAGTAAAAATGTATTCTTTGAGATACTCTTTCAAAGAAGATTGATTGAAATGATAAAATTATATAAATCATACAATATTAATGAATCTCTTTTCTTATTTTTTTAATAAATTTTAATCAATTAAAAAATTATGTTTGAATAAGGATGTTTTTAATACTCTCATACAAGATTAATATTCTCTTAAAAAATACTAACAACAAAGTCTTAAAAACATTTTATGATTGATTGATCATATTAAGATTCACAAAATTTTGTAATCTTTTTTATAAAAATACCTTTCACGAAAACAAAAATTAGTATTCATGTATCAAATACACAACAAACATTAGTCGTGAAGGGTATTTTTGTTAAAAAAAATACAAAATTTATGAGCGGTACCAAAAAAAACCTCTTATTAGTTGAACATTCATGAGTAGATTTTGTGCCACCTTAAGGCATTTTTTTCTGCACTCATACTTTTTTTTTTCTACACCCAATAGATTTTCGACAATTCTAACATTGTTCTTCTTATGAGTCATACGAATTGACAATCCATATATGAGTCCTTACGAATTGACAATCAGTATGGTTCGTATAAATTTATAATTTGTATGAGTCAAGAAAATTCCTATGATTTTTACATATATAAATTTTTATTAAACCTATGATTTTTATTTAAAATATATATATGTAAAAAAAATACATTATTATATCATCATTAATTGTTATAAAATTTATTATCTAAACTTATATATGTATTAAATATACATAAAAAAAATTAGTGTTATATATACATTAGAAGTTTAAAAAAAAATTACAATCAAAATTTAGCTCTCTCTCCTAGTGTGTGCTTATTGTTGCTTTTCAATACTTTCATTTGTTTTGCATAATTGTAGTGGTTTATACTTAGCCCAAAAAATAAATTACAACATTACAGAAGATTTTATTTGACAAATTAGGGTTTAGAGGTATTTGACTAATTATGGTTTATGGTTATTTGATCAATTAGGGTTTAGGGTTATTTGACTAATTAGAGTTTTGGGGTATTTGACAAATTAAGGTTTAAGGTTATTTGAAAAATTAGGGTTAAGGGGTATTTGACTAATTAAGGTTTAGCGCAAGCTATCTAGCTTAGCCTAATTCCAACCCGAGGAAAAATTGTGTTTAGCGCGAGCTGTCAGGCTTAGCGCATACCTTCAGCATTAATTTATGAAAATTCATAATTTTTGTTTATTTGTATAATGGGCTTGAGCTTGATGTAAATATGCTTTATTAGAGGCTTAGTTATCTTCTTAAGCCTTATTCTTTAAATACACATAAACTTTTAATTGTAAATTTTTTTGACATAATTGAAATTAAATTTGTGCTTACAGAGAGCTTAGCCTCTTCTTTGGTTTTTTACTAAAAACTAAATTGATTCTTATCAAGGAAGTTATTCCTTTGTGGCAAATCCTTCTTCGGCTTATCGATTCTCCGTGGATCATGGCATCATTTTGTTCATTTTATCCATATTTTCTGTTTTTTTGTTCTTGAGTTCTTGGAAGGTCAACAATAGTGGTTCTTGAATTTGCATCTGAAACGATCCGAACCAAGCGTCCATGGCTTGGATTGCATCACATGGTATCAGAGCTTGAATCTGAAGAGCAGTTCAAAATTATATCTATTAATTAGGTGCAACTCTATCATTTTCATTTTTGAGTTTTCCGAAAAAATGAGAAACTGATTTTTGTTCGATTCTTGTTTAATTGTGTGTTTTTGAGTCAATCTTGCATGTACCTTCGATTTTCCTATCTTTTTGTTGAATTTGGAGTTTATTTGGTCATAATGTGAGTTTGGGTTGTTCTTCATGACATTCATAGCACTACTGGAAAAATTATGAGTTTGGTTAAAAAAAATTATTGGAATATTGGCTAAGTAAATAGATAAGTTGCAAAGAAATTTTGAGAGGAGGATAGGAGAGAGATACAAAGAAGCACTCAAGAGTTGAGTGGTAGAATGGAAGACATAGAGAGGATGAGGCATCATAGGTCACCTTATTCTTCTCAAGGAACTGATGATGGCTATAAAGAAGGTAGAAGGCAAAGGCAAAGGCATAGGAGGAATAGGGATGGAATGGATGATGTGAATGTCAAAATTCCCAAGTTCCTAGGTACTTATGATCTAGAGGCTTACCTTGATTGGAAGATGAAAGTGGACCAAAATTTCATTTGCAACAATTTTAGTGGAAAAGAAAAAGCAGTTGGCAAGCTTAGAATTTGAAGGATATGCATTGGTGTGGTGGGATCAAATTCAAGTGGATAAAGAAAGATTGAGAAGACATAGAATGGACACTTGAATGGTAATGAAGAGAATCATGAAGGAGAGATTTGTCTTGCCTTACTACGTAAGGGAAATACATAATAAACTACAAAGACTCTATCAAGAAAGTAAAAGTGTTGATGATTATTACATGGAGATGGAAATTTCTTTGATCAGAGCAAACATTGAAGAGACTAATGAGGCTACAATGGCTATACTTTTGAATGGCTTGAATAGGAACATTCAAGATGTTGTAGAGCTTCAAAGTTGTAATAACATGGATGAACTTATACATAGCGTTATGAAATTGGAGCAACAATTGAATAGGAAACAAACCTACAAGAAGACTTCATACACTTGTTCATCTTGGAAGGATAAAGACACTTCCAAGAAGGAGGATTCTTCTTTACAACATCTTGAAAGGAAGTCTTCAAGAGGTAATCATACTTCTCATACTCAACCCCCTCCCAATAAATCTAGTTCCATTAAATGTTTTAAGTGTTTGGGAAAGGATCATATTGCATCCCAATGTCCTAACAAAAGGACCATGATTGTGTTGGAGAATGGAGGGGTGAATAGTGATCCATCTAAGAGTTCTCATAGTTCCTCTAGTGAAGCAGAGGATGATGGTTTTCTTCCACCGAAAGAGGGAGATCTTTTGATGATAAGGAGACTCATGGGAAGCTTGTGCAAAGATAGAAATGATACACAAAGAGAAAACATTTTTCATTATAGATGTTTGATGAATGGAAAGGTTTTTTCTCTAATCATTGATGGTGGAAGTTGTACCAATGTTGCAAGCACTAGATTAGTGGAGAAACTTGGTTTAAAAACCACCCCTCACCCTAAACCTTATAAGTTCCAATGGTTGAGTGACAATGGCAAGTTGGTTGTGGAAAAGCAAGTGTTACTTACATTCTCCATTGGAAAGTATGTTGGTGATGTCCTTCGTGATATGGTTCCCATGGAAGCCAGACATGTGCTGCTTGGGAGACCTTGGCAATATGATAGAGATGTTGTTCATAATGGGGTCACCAATCAATATTCTTTCTTGCATAAGGTAAAAAGGTAGATCTCTCACCTTTGTCTCCAAGTGAGGTGTGTGAGGATCAAATAAAAATGAGATTGAAAAGAGAAAGAGAAAAAAAAACAAAGAAGGGAAAAGTCCTTTGAAAGAGAAAAGCCAAAGAAGAAAAAAAAAGGCAAAAAAAGAGACAAGAAACAACAAAAGAAAAAAGAGAAAAAGAGTGAAAAACAATCAGTGATAAAAGAGAGTTTGTTCATCAAATCAAAGAAGGTAAAAAGAGTGATGCTAGCAAGACAACCAATGTATTTACTCATTCGAAATTACATGTGTTTGTCTTCTAGTACCCTTGAGTTGCCTCAAGGTTTTGATACACTCTTAAAGGAGTTTGAGGATGTCTTCCCACAAGACATTCCCCATGGCTTGTATCCTTTAAGAGGAATTGAACATCAAATAGATTTTGTTTCAGGAGCTTCACTTCCTAATAGGGCCGCCTATAAGAGTAATCTGAAAATGACAAAAGAGATCCAAAAGCAAGTTGAAGGGTTGATGCAAAGAGGATGGGTGAAAGAGAGCTTGAGCTCATGTGCAATGTCAATCTTCCTAGTCCCCAAGAAAGATGGCACACAGAGGATGTGCATAGATTGTAGACCCATCAACAACATCACCATGAGATATAGACATCATATCCCTAGACTTGATGATATGCTTCATGGTTCTTGTGTTTTCTCCAAAATAGACTTGAAAAGTGGTTACCATCAAATTAGAATAAGAGAATGTGATGAATGGAAAACCGCTGTCAAAACAAGTTTGGACTTTATGAGTGGTTGGTCATGCCTGTTGGCTTAACCAATGCACTAAGCACTTTCATGCAGCTCATGAACCATGTTTTTAGGCACTTTATTGGCAAATTTATGGTTGTTTACTTTGATGATATCTTAATTTATAGTTTAACAATGGATGATCCATTATACCATGTTAGGAGTGTCTTGAAAGTGCTTAGACATGAAAAGTTGTTTGCTAATAGGGATAAATGCACATTTTGCACTAATCAAATAGTGTTTCTAGGATTTGTTGTGAGTGCTAAGGGAGTCCAAGTGGATGGTGAGAAAATTAAAACTATTAGAGATTAGTCCATACCTAAAAATGTGAGTGATAACCTGAAACCCAAACCCGACTCATTGTTTCTGTTCAATTTCACTTCATCAATAAAATCACTCTTTTGATCCTCCATAGAGAAAATTTATGGAAGCATGGATGTTGAAATAAAAAAAAAGGTCAGTGCCATATAATTGACTAACTAGCTACATCCAAAAATTGATAATTCAAAATCAAATAATTCCTTTACGTCTTCCATTTTTAAACCTAACAACTAACAATCTCAACATATAATTTCAATGAAATGTTATAGATGAGCTTCCATTAAGATGTGAGACATTTACTCTCCAAAGAATAAATGCAACAACGCACAAAACTATACTTGATATTGATTTGACTACAAATGACATAGATTACAACATAGGTCTAAAGGAGAGAATGAAACTTAAATATTGTATTGTATTTAGTTTCATTTAAAGAAAAAGATGACAAGAATCATAGATGCACAAGATGTTTTTCTATTCTTATCCTGGCTGGTAATTTTTTTTATTTCTCCCTTTTTTCCTCTGCCACAGAGACAAAATGTAAGACAGGTGCCTTTTAATTTTTATACCTTGTCCTTGTAAAAGGTATACTAAGGATGATTTATGAGTGGATAACAATATAGTTTTAACTAACAATGCTTCTTATTAAACTCTTGAATTTTATACATAATAAATTGAGTAAATAATAGTTTCAAATGGTAACATGCATGTATGATAATGAAGTTGTTTAAAAATCTCTTAACTTGGAATGGTCCTCATGCCATTAGTAACTTGTTGTTATTTGGTGATATTGAATATGTAGAACCTTGCCATACTAGGGTCTTTGTTGTGTAGGCATGGACCTAGTTTGCAGAGGAAATGCTCTAGCAACTGCAACACGCAATCCCCAAAATTAGCTGAGGCTATGACAATGAAATGGACTACGGAAACAAAAAGCTTGAGTTGGTCCTTATGTTAGTGGTAATAGAGATAAATATTGTTGGATTGAGGAAACACCTTTCCAATGCAATAAAATCCAATATCTTAGCCAGTGAAACATATTTAGAAGTGTACCATAAAACCTCAACAAGTGAAAGATGACGACGATAGGGTGCGTAAGGCAAACTCCTTCACATCCACTTGCTCATATTTACTATCTTCAATTAGAATAGAAATCACTTTTGTTTTTAATTCATGATAATCGATTCTTTGCACAAATGTCTACCTATTGAATGATGCTTTGCCAAATAAACCAAGTTCCCTGAGTTTGATACTCGGTTCTTACCGTTTTATTATTACTTGCATGACTCGGTACACTTGTCGGTTAGATTTCACATCACCAATTTTAACAAGTAGTACGGGGGTGAAACAGTATGCCAAGATAAGAAAATGGAAAGCTAAGAATCTTACAATTTAGCAAATTAGCATACCTCATTGTCTTCTCCAATATCACCCTAACAGTTTCAAAGCTACTTTTGAAGAAGTTCACCTTTAACCCGTATACAAGTTCAAAGCATCTAAGAACACACTTGATAGTTACCACATTAGACAATGTAGCCTCACCCATAAAGATCGTGTCATCCGCTTGTTGAAGTATGTTACCGACACCCTATGCTCTCCCACCTAGAAATTAGAGAAACGATTATTCTTGATTGCTTCTCTCATCAATCCGCACAACACTTTAGCAACAAAATTGAAAAGGAAAGGGACCAATGAGTCTTATTGTATAAGTCCTTTAGACATTAAAAATTTGTTGGACTTCCATTTACCAACACCGATACCCTACTACTCACCAAACATCCTATAATCCATCTAATTCACTTCCCCTTAAAGCCTAATCTCTGAAATCTAGTCTCTCAGTTATGTTAATTACTTATAGTGATGCAAAAACTCGTCTAAAGATAATGACGGTTAAAAGCCACTACTATTTTAAAATTAGTTATTTAAAACAAAAAATACTATTAGTGTTAACAAAAAATTGATGAATAAACCATTTTGGATCCATTAATAAACATAATGAACCGATTTGGAGTTTTTAAAACAAATACAAAAATGTAATGGATTAAAATAATATTTTAGTCTATAATTTTATTAGGGTGAGTAAAATGGACAGGTCGAGTTAGTCGGCTCGGTCCATCAGAAAAATAATGAAAATGATTCAATCCAAGCCTAATCCATATTCTTATGAGTTGGAATTTCTTAGGCCCGGTCCTATGTCAGGCTACCAGGCCACCGAACCTATTCAGACCAATTTAGAAATAAAAAAGTTAAAAAATTGATTCTATGTGAAAAAAATATATAATTTTTTTCTGAAAGGCAACAAATTATTTATTATGTATTTTATGCTATATTTATTACATTATACATTTTGTGTTCTTTTAAAAAATACAAAATTGTAATATAAAATTACAAATAATATTAATAAGTTACTATCTTTTATTTAATATTTATTATATATTACTAATCGGACTAATGAGTGGTCTGTCGAGTCATCCTGACCGAACCAAAAAGACTAATTTTTATATGGTGTGTCTTAACCCTAATCTAACCCCAATTATAGTTGGATCATTCCATTTGATTTTTCCAGCAATAAATTTTCTATTAAAATGTCTAGATTTGAACATTTAAGGCCATTAATATCAAACATCTATTTCCTTTTGTATAAATAGTACAAAGTTTTTTTTTATTACACATTATTGCAGAGTCTAGAATATTAAAGCTGAATATAAGAAAATGTCACACATAAGAGAGAGAAAATATTACCCAAAAAACTGTAGAAGCTATAAAAAAAATACTAATTTCATATTTTAAACTGAAAAAAACCGAAACAATTTATGACAATGAAAAAGAAAGCAAATTGTGGTCCTGAGTGGGAGATGAATGATAAAAGAAGGTAAGTAAAGATCAGAAAGGTGAAGCGGAGTTGAGTTTTGTTGCGTGGTCTTTCAATTTTGATTTGCGAAAGGAGGGAGGCAAAGGATTAAACGAGGAACGTAGCTTTGACATATATTTACCCATTTTCCTTATGTATTTATTAGGGGAAGAGGATAATTCATGTCTCTTTATATATTTTAAATAAATAAAAGAAAAAGAAAAATTTAGAAGTTAAAAAAAGAAAAAAAATAAAGTAACTAATTAAAAAGTAGTAGAATAATTGTAAAAAAAGAAAAGAATACATTGATGAAGAATAAAATCATTTAAAAAATGTGTGTTATCGATAGATAATAAATAGATTTTGATATTTAGATGTTGAACCTTCCCACTCTCAGGTTAATTTGAACATAAGCATTATCATTACCGACTACCGAGGGAAACAGTCACACACAAATCGTGAAAGCGCCTCTCTACTCTCTTCTCTTCTTTCTTTGTTTGAGCTTTGGGTTTGGGCACACAGTCGCAGATCTTCGCTGCGCTTGCGGTGATAGAGGAAACTGAAGCCTTTGCTCCATGCCACGGTGGCATTAGCAATATTACTCTGTCTAGACTCCTAAATTTTTCATGCTTATCTTGTGCAACACTCTCTTTGCTAGTGCGCGCGCGCTAAAACTGTAACAAGTTTAGGAAGTGAATGTATCTATTTATCTGAGTTATTTGTTCGCTCACTGCAACTGCAACCACCGAATGCGAACAAAAAAAGAATTAAAATAAAGGTTAGGTTCGTCTTTGTTTCATTTCAGTTTCACTTTGATTTTGATCTGCAGTCACTGACTAACTAACTCGTATATTGTATTTTGTCGGCGCTGGGGGCAGCTGTGGGTAGTGAAGATCTGGGAATCTTAGAGTACCAAATTAGATCTCTCGAATGTCTCAAATCGAGAGCCGCTGTTCCTGTCGCAACTACAATTGCTAGGGTTTTGATTCATACTGATGACTACCAAACGCGCTTACAAGCTTCGTATCCTTCATCTCTTGTTTGTCTGTGCTTTACATTTTGTTTGATCTATGCACTTGCCCTCCATTTTCTATCTGCAGATCTCTCTCTCTCTCTCTCTCTCTCTCTCTCTACTTGGTGTGTGTGACTTGGCCTTGACGAGTTATGTCCAGAGGAATTTGTAGCACATGCTTCTACCGTCAATTGCCTCAAGATTGGACGGAAATCATCCAGGGTTCTTGTCACTGGAGGTGAAGATCACAAGGTCAATCTTTGGGCTATTGGCAAACCTAATGCCATACTGGTTCGTTCTCCTCTACTCTTCTCTGGACAAGGATTTTATGTCATTCATTGTTCGTATGCATTGTTTTCTTTGTGCCCTTTCACATTTAGCTAACTTGCACATTAAATGGTCACTGTGAGGAAAATGTTGTTTGGATGCTTTTGCATCAGAACTTCTTGTCAAGGTAGGATTGAATTAATTTCAGTTATACTTGATGTATCATCATGACATCATCATTTCTATTTCTTTTATTTAGGCCTGTTCTTACATATTGTGAATATGCTCCTTGTATGCTGGGCTTTGGTGTAGTTGGCTGGAATCAAATGTAAACACGCCCAAAAATTTTAAGGCTAGAATATATCCCCTTGTTTTTTTTGTCTTGTTGGCATTTTTATGGTATTTATTTCATGAAGTATGAAAGGGATTCCTCTCTAAGATGTTCAAAGAGAGTGGATTCCATTTTTTTTCTGGGTTCAGTTAAAGACAACACAACAGGTGTAGCTTATCCCCTTCTGATAAATTCTACCCCCGTTAGATCTTCAAGATGTTACTCAATTCTTAGCTATTGGGATGTCTTCTTGGCCCTTGTGGACAACTGATTGGTCTAGATGCATTTTGTTTCTTGGTTTTATATACATGATACTGCTATCAATATATTATATTTTTGCTGATAAAAAAAAACATGATACTGCTATCATCTTTTTATTTGCTTTTGTCTGTCTCATTCATATTTCATAAAAATATATTCCTTTAACAGAAAAGAGAGAATATTTATTTATCTATTTTCAGTAAGAGTTGTTTCTCCTCTTGCAGAGCCTGTCAGGACATTCAAGTGGAATAGATTCTGTAAGCTTTGATTCCTCTGAAGTGTTGGTAGCTGCTGGAGCTGCGAGTGGTACCATCAAACTTTGGGACTTAGAAGAGGCAAAGAGTATGCAGTTGCTTGCCATTTCCTTTAATGGTTTTAAAACACCAATGAAAAGAGATTTGAGTAGTCTCACAAAATATATTCATTATTTTTACCATAAAATTTTTAAATTGGATCTTTGACTTGCTATGTTTCTTTGGTAGTTGTTCGTACTCTTACCAGTCATAGGTCCAATTGTACATCAGTGGACTTCCATCCTTTTGGAGAGTTCTTTGCATCTGGTTCTTTAGATACTAATCTTAAGATATGGGACATCAGAAAGAAGGGTTGTATCCATACTTACAAAGGCCACACTCGAGGGGTAAATGCAATTAGGTTTACCCCAGATGGGCGCTGGGTTGTTTCTGGTGGAGAGGACAATACTGTAAAGGTTAGAATTGACTTCCTTAATCATGATATTAACAGAGTCAGATTCCCTAACATGGTTATTAACAGAGTCAGATTCCCTAACATGGTTATTTATCATTGATGTACATAAATAATTTGAACTTATCTATTATCTATGTTTGTTGAAACCAACATGCCTACAGAGCCTCCCTTCAAACTTATACACGACAGATTTCAAAGAAATACTGAAATAGTTTTTATTATTGTTAAATATTGTATGCCAACTAGAAAAGGAGAAAGTAGTCAACCATATTGAACCATATATAGTTGCATCTTGCATGTTTTGTCTCTGTTGGAGGTCCCACATCGCTTAGTGATGAGGCTAATATAGTGTATATAAGTGGGGGGCAACCTTCACCTTACAAGCCGGTTTTGTAGAGTTGAGTTAGGTCCATAACCCACTTTCTAAGAGTCTCAAATAACCATAATTAAGAAACTAATAAAAAACCATAATTAAGAATCATGGTTCTAGCTTGCTCCATGTCGGGGAGGATGTAATGAAAACTGCCCGGGTCAAAGGTAAAGGGCAAGTTCAGCTGTCTACTGTTGTAACCATAATATAATGTTTCATGAAATGCTGGGTTCTCAGTAAGAAGAGAGAACAAATAAAAAAGGTGAACATAATAAACATGATAATTTGAGGTCACACGGTAATGGTAGTAAAGATAAAGTAAGAATTTAAGCTGTTCATGGTGGGATTTGCAACTTTCTTGGTGTACTATGAAGTCTATTGTGGACTGCTACTTTCTCATTGACTGTGAACAGGAATCTAATCTTGGTTTGGTAGGCAGGGTGACCCTTTTTCTCCTTTTCTTTTCACCTTAGTTGTAGATTTCTTGAGGTGGCTGCTCTTTAGGGGTGTGTAGAATGGTCTTATTGAAGCTTATCATGTGCTCTACCTTTCACAATCCAAACAATGCCAAAGAAAAAGATGACGTTCTTTGTAAACATGGAATGTGTCCCTCAACTTTGCACTTCTCTTTATAAAAGGTTCAGCAAAAATAAGGAGGCTAATTTTGTGGATGTGTGCTATTGCTGCAGTTATTTGGTGCATTTGATTGGAGGGAAATGCTTGCATTTTCTTTAAGGATGTCCCTTGCCATAAACTTGCTTTAGGATAGGATAATGTTTATTGGACTTTCTTTGCTGTTGAGCTTATGGCTGTTTCAAGGAGTTGCCTGCTCCTACTGACATGCAGAGATTGAGCAACCTTACTGCATTCTTGAGTATGCTTACTATTATTACTTTTTTATATCTTTTCCCCCTTGTTTTGGAGGATATATGTCCTATTATTTCAAGAAGTTGCTCCTAGGAGGGGTTTAGTAGTTAGGAGGGAATGGGTGAAGATGTATCCTGTAACTTTTTATTGTGCTCTCAGCTAGGTTCAGTTACAAACTGTAATCCTGCTAGACACATATTTATTAACGTGTAACTACAGTACCACTGGTACTCTTTCAAATATATAATACATAATTACTTTTGCTGAGCAAAAAAAAAAGAAGTTGCTCCTAGTGACAGACAGATTGGACAGCCTTGCTGCTTTCTTAAGTCTACTTATAAATTATAATGATTACTTTTTGCATCTTTTTCTCCATTTTGTGTCTGTGTGTGTATATATATAAAAGAAATGTCCCCTTTGCCACTGTATTTTGGATCGAGCTATCTAATCTTGACTTACTTTAGGATTCAATTGTCAACTGCTCCTATTGGAAATAGGTTGACCACGGATTCGAGCAATAGCACATGATTTCATAAAACCATATGATTTTCCCCATCTAAATAAAGCAGGTTTTCCATGAAGAAGATTTGGCTAAGCATGTTCTATTCCTTTAAACTTCAGTATGACTTCTTGAAAGTCTGTAAAGTTCTTTACTCATTATCATGGACTTAATGCATAATTTGCAATATGTATATCTTAATATTTTTATGGTTTGTGATTAATGTAAATTTGGCTTGCATGGTTGTACTACACTTGTAAATGAGGACCTTTTTTTTTTTTTTGGAAAAAAATGATGTAAATTATAGTGTATATATGTTTGCAGTTATGGGATCTGACTGCGGGGAAACTCTTGCATGATTTTAAATGTCACGAGGGCCAGGTCCAATGTATAGATTTTCATCCCAATGAGTTTCTACTAGCAACAGGTTAGTCTTACTTTTCTGATGAAATCTTGAAAATTAGTACCTTACTACCTTGACAAGCAAGGGTGTGTTTGATTTTTCTTTGTTTGTTGATATGTTTAATAGTTGTTAATTAGCTCTATAGTGAATAGTTGGCATGGCATAAAATACTCAACTTGCAAGGCCCATGGTGTGACAGGCCAACTATTTCTCCCTCCAAAACCAACCTCCTTAGCATTAATTCCTCCAAAAGGATATGCTACCCCCTCCCCCTTTGGATATTTTGAGATAACCCTTCTGATATCTTCCAGCCTCTTCACTCAACCTACTACAGCTCCTTGTCTCTCCTTGTCTGCTGGCTGTCTTCTTCCACCTGTTTCATTGAAGATTTGAGCCCTCTCCCTAGAATTCCAGTTTGGTTTTCATTCTTGTGTGCACCATGAAAGACTTCTCAGAGTGGGAGCTCTATTATCAGTTGATAAATACTATTGGTTCAGATATTAGAGAAAGAATGAAAGAAAAGATAAAAGTTTATTGATGAGATTTCCCTCAGGCTGGATCAATGGTGAACCCTGGTTAGGAAATGAAAGGATGAATACAAGTTGTTCCTCTCAGGATTTCAAGAGCCTTAGATCTCTCCCTCCACAATCAATCTCCAAACAGAATACCTCTGGTCTTCTCTCCCTATCTCTTTATAGCCTATCTTTGTCATATTCTGTTAAAGTTCTAACTAAAAATCACTAACTCAAAACTCCTTAACTAACAGAAAACAGCAGTCGCACATTGGGCTTACCTAACATACACACCCTATCAATCACACTTAACACGATATAACTTACTGAACACAATAATATTTAACATGGGATACCCTAAGTTTAAACACTAAGAAATTTTCTTATAAAAAAATAAACAAATAATAATAATTGTTGATGACTTTATGTTATTTTATTTATACTGCATCACATACAGTGCCGGGTTCTTGTGTTTTCTTTTGGAAGTATCTATTTTTTTTTTTAATTTGAATGAAGTCAAGTGTAATTTTTATTTCATTTATCTCTTTCCTGGGTTTAGGCTCAGCAGATAGAACAGTTAAATTCTGGGACCTCGAAACCTTTGAGCTTATTGGTTCAGCTGGTCCTGAGGTACTTTTTGTTTAGTACATATACCATTTTCACCTGGATGATCAGTTTAGGATCAATTAATCAAGTTAATTTTGTTTTATTTGTTTTTTATTTTTAATTTTTAGACAACGGGAGTGCGTTCTCTTACTTTTAGTCCTGATGGGAGGACCCTGCTTTGTGGTTTACATGAGAGTTTGAAGGTAAGCCCTGTTTTTAGTTGATTTATTTAAGGTTATCATTTATCAAGGTAACGATGTTCTGCTTGATTCTGTTTAGGTTTTCTCTTGGGAACCTATAAGATGCCATGATATGGTGGATGTGGGTTGGTCTAGATTGTCAGATCTTAATGTTCATGAAGGAAAACTTCTTGGTTGCTCATACAATCAAAGCTGTGTTGGAGTCTGGGTTGTGGACATCTCGGTAAATGCACTTATCTTCAAGAGAATTTTTTTCTGCTTATATGAATGTTGTATTTGATACCATTTAATACTAATGTGTCTTTTTTACATTTCTGACCTCTTGTCCAGCGTATAGAACCATATGCACTTAATAATGTGAACCATCTAAATGGCCATTCAGAAACTAAATCTTCAAGTGGAAATATGACTGTACTGAATGAGATCACTGCTAAGGCTAGGCTATCTGTTTCACAAAATCCAGATCAATTACTAAAAGAAATAAGGTCTCTTGGAAGGTTGTCCGTTTCTCAAGATTCAGACTCCTTAAAGGAGGGGAAATGTTTGGCATGTATATATTCTTCCTCTATTTTCAATCTTTTATTTTATTTTTTTGCATTTGTTTTGATTGAATTGTTTGATTAATCTTTATCTGGATCCATTTGGATCCTATTGTCAATTAATATCATTACTTGCTCACTATGTGATCTTATGGATTGCATGAAGCCACAGGAAGTGCACCAAGTACTCCTCAAAGGATCAATTTGAACTCTGGTCCCAAAGCAGTACCCGGTGGTTCAACAACAGTGCTTAATACAACAGCTCAGAAAAGGAGTTCTTTGAAATCTCATACAGCATCCAGTGTTCCACTTATCAATAAATCAGATATTATACCCATAATTGTCCCCAGAACTAGCATGAGATCTGAGCCTGTAGCTGATTCTAGAAAAGAAGTTGGTGTTTCTGGAAGAACAATGCCATTCCCCTTGCAGTCAAAGGCAGAAGATATACATAAATTTCCAAACAACAGAGATGATGTGGATAAGCCCCTCTCTCCTGTAAACGAATCTGCAGCTTCTAAGGGTATTGAATTAAGTGGTTTTGCAGATAAAAATAATTTCCCTGTTTCTGTCAGCTCAATGCAAGGTATATCTACATCTTTGAAAGGCTTAAATTATAGTAGGTTTCTTGAGACTAGTAAATATGAATAAATTGATAGAGCCCAGTGCTAGTAATCAGCATGAAGTTTTACACAAATCCTATATCGACAACAACACAACTATGCTTGTTTTCCATTGGTATTTATGCAATATGTTATTTTGTCATAATCTATTTAATTGTAACTTGAACTTTTAGTGTTATTGCAATTGTCCAAGTCCTTAACAACTTTTTTGTCAAATGGTTGGTTGACCATAGTATTGGAATCACTTAAGCAAATGATCTTGTTGTAAGAAATAAGAATATCTACAAAAGTACAAATATCACAGATCATTAGATTATATCTTTAGAGAGATTAGCATGCTGTGTTACATGTATCGTTTTCCTTTTTTTTTGTTCATTACTTCATTTCCTTGCATTCTTGGTTTAGTTTTTGAGGATTTATTAACCTCTAGCTTTTCTGCCTCTCCTTTGTTTCTTATTAAATTAAGTTCTTTGTTTATAAAAAAGTATCGTGGAATCAATTAATATTTAAATGAACAAGCAATGTTGGGCATTGTTTCCGAATTTAGTACCCTCTCTGATTAGGTTTGGTGTTCTTATTGTATTTGTGTGCATGAACTTGCACTTGAAATTGTAATACACTTTTTAGAATTTGGGCTTGCAGTGAGGGTTACCCTCACTTGTATACACCATTTTGGCCATATTACTAGTCAATCTGAGATTCCAGCACAACCTTTCATGCCGAGGACTTTACCTTTTGAGCTTGAAAAACAAATGAGAACATTTTAGTGTATTTTAACACATTATTACACCATATTAATCTAATACAAACTACTAGGAGTCTGCTTTCTCTCTTTTACTCCTTCCATATCTAGATCTTATAATTTCAACAGATTTATTGTATGAATTAAAAAAAATTTCTTCGGCCAAGTTATGAATTAATGTGCTTTATCTAATATCTACATGTAACAAAGTTTCATGTGGATGGTGACATTTTTTTTTTTATCAGCCAAAATAATATATATGTATTAAATGAGTACCAGAGGTACTAATAGGTACAAGTTTCAGATTACATTTCTGCTACATTCAAATCAGATGTGGATGGTGACATGTCTAATCAAGGCCATTTTTAAGTACTTTTGACTTAAGCTTTTGAGTGTTTTTTTTTTTTATACAGATAATATTTCTTGCTTCTCTAGATATTATCTTATTTCAATACATGTCTTGTGCCTGAGCCAGAAAGCCCTTGTGTTACTCACAATAAGAAAGTAATACAAGTGTGGGATGGAAATTAGTTTTGTGGAAGATAAACATAGTTTGATTTACATACCACACCTGTAAAAAAAATTGTATACAAGTGAGTCATGTGCTATGGTGAGAAGCCCCAATCTGCAATAACAGAAATTGACCTTTAATTACTATAGCAAGCGATTCTTGTTTTATGCTTTTTGGGCTACCATGAATATGGGATGTTATAAGAAAAGATAACATGTTTTCCCAGTCATCCTATCATCTAACATTAATATGCTGTTAATAATTTTGTGGGGCATAGGTCTCCTGTAACAGTGTTAATTTGCAGGAAGCTTTAACTTTCCAATGTGATTTGCGTATTAGGAATGATTAGGGGTTTATCAATGTGTCTCAACCTGTCATGGGAAGGGCCTGTGCTTATGTCTTCTCTTTAGTGTTCTGCATGTAGCTGTTTTGATTTGTGAATTTACATGGACACTGAATTCAAGGATATAATGAGACTAAACAGAAACTTACCTAGCCAAAGTAACCTAAAGCCCCAAAATGGTGTGAAAGTCCACTGCACCATGTTATGATTGTTACAATGATTGATGAGCATTTGTTAGTGAAAATCTGGATGTCTTTGTTCTGTTGGATGGTGTATTAATAGTGTTTAGAGTTCTGTCTTGTGCCAGATGAAGCTCGAGGCCTGAAAGTGAACAGAGATGTATGTTCTGTCGAAGTACAAAAAGGAGGTATCTTTCTTTGTGTAAATTGTTGATGATTGTCATTAATTTAGATGGTTTCTTAATTTTATGCCATTTATGATATATATAGGGAGAATGCGATCACTTCTCAATTTAGAAAAGAGGGAACGATCTCTTAATTATGAGGGACCTAGACAAGGGATTTCTCATGGAAGGATATCATCAGTTCATGTGCTCCCTTTCAGTGGGGTATTATACCTTTTCGTATTGTTTGCTATGATAATTTTCTTGCCTTTCTATTTCTACCTTCTGTTATACGTGATGATTAATGCATCATAATTTTGTTTACAGACATAAAACTTAAAGAACACAAAAAATACTTGTGTAATTGAACCTTTCTTCTGTAAGAATGTGCAGAAAATTATTTTATTAGGGTGAGGGCATTCAAGTTAGTGTCAGAATAAGTGGACTCTTATATAGTTATACTTCTTTTGTATGCTTACCCTTTCTACTATAAGGGCCAAGGGTAAACTGTGATTGTTTTCTTTTGGTTTGTACTTGTGAAAAGTACTGCATGTAATATGATGGGAACTAATGACCGATGAAATATACAAATAAGAGACACTATGAGCTCAGATTGCAACCAAAGATTGCTGAATGGAAGAAAATGACAGTGCTTTAATGGGTCCTTGAACCTCACTTTTGGCTTAAGAATAGGCTTACCTTAGCTTACCTCTATTCACTACTTTTTTTCCCACCCTTCTCTCATCTCCTTACCTTTCTCATATATCCCCCTCCACTCATACTATTATATCTCCTTCCTTCTCCTCAATTTATCATTTCTCCCTGCCCCATAACTAACACCTCAATTGACTGCACCTCTCTTGTCCCTTGATCTCTTTAGGATACTACTCTCTTAGCTTCCCTTTTCTTTCTTCTTTCATTCACCTACCACTCCTTTGTATTTCTGTTTCTGTTCTTATTCTTATTCTTCCTTGTATAAAACATTATACAAATTCTAAACATGTTTAAGATGTGCATTTTTTCCTTATCTCCTCAATATATTCTATTATTGCTGGTATTACATGTTTGCAATTTCGGCAACATGTGGAAGCTTTTGATCTAAATATTAGTGTATTTTTCTTTTGTAGAAACGTTAGGCTGTAGTTCAAAGTTTAACAGTCAATTTAATTAATTGAGACAAAGCTGCATAATTGGCTAATTGCATCCACATAAAGTATACATTGAGAAACTACTAAAGGAAGCATTACTCATTATTTACCTAAAAATAGGATGATTCATTTCTTGATTCCTATTGGATAGTGTACATCTAATATATAGGGGTATACTTACTCGGTGTAACTCTTTCTTTTCTTTTAGTCATGCTGTTAGTCAGTAACTATAGTTGGATGATATTAGTTAGGCAGTTAGTTAGGACAGCTGTTTGAAAGCTGTCACTGACTAACTCAAGTTAGTTGACCATTACAGTTATGTAACTGCTATATAAACTGTATTGTACTCAGTTTCTCTTTGGGTTGAATACAATCAACAGTTTCACCTCACTTTAGATTTCTGAATTCTCTTAAACTCTTTTATAGTATCACAGAGCTGGTTTTCGATCCTTCGCTAGTTTTTTGATCCTTAGCTTTTCTTCATGGCTTCCGCTTCTTACAATCCTCCTCCTCCTCCTCCTCTGCTGCCGGGGAACAATGAAGTTTCGGTAAATGATGCAATTCTGGTGAACGCGATTCCAGTGCATGTAGAGACGCCTACACCGGTCGCTGCCACTTCTTCCTTCACACCTGCAAAGGATATCTTGCACTCAATTTTGGAAAACCTCACCAATTCCAACTATCTGCTGTAGTGTCAACAGGTTGAGCATGTGATCAAAGGACACTGACTCCATTATCTTCTCGCAAATCCCCAAATTCCACCGTGGTTTGCGTCGCTCGCTGATCACAATGCTGGCAACATTTCGTCTGAGTTCTTGCTGTGGGAACAACAAGACTTCGTGGCTTCAGTCCATGACCTCCAGCGAAGTTCTTCCTAGACTCATTAGTTGTAAGTCCTCCTGGCATCTCTGGGATAAGCTTCATTCACATTTCCAGTCTATTTTTTGTGCGAAGAAGAAGCAACTTCGCAATGATCTTCGAAACATTTCACTTGATAATTGTTCCATTTCTGAATATCTTCGAATTCAAACCTTAATTGATTCTCTCTCATCTATTGGGGAGTTTTTTCCGGGCAGTGAACATGTTGACATAATTCTTGATGGTTTACCGGATGAGTTTGAGTCTCTCGTTGCTCTCATCAGTTGTAGGTTTGAACTGCTTTCTGTTGATGAAGTTGAGACTCTCCTTGCTCATGAAACTCGGATTGACCAAGTCTCGCAAGAAATTGCTTGTTTCAATTAATCTCACAGAAGCTGCTAAACCTAATTTTAGCCCCAATTCCTCTTAGCAAGGGAGTGCCAACAATACTGTCACTGCAGAGCCGCAAGTCAAGGTTGCTCAGGCTCAAAACAGTTCTGCTCGTGATACTAATTCGAACTACAACAATTACTATGACAGTAATCGGTATCTCAACAATGGCTGTGGAGGTGGTTGGAATTTCTCTCGTGGCGGCGGTCGTGGTATTTCTCAAAAGGTTGATGATTATTATGTTCCTACCCAGCCAATGGCTCAACAATACACAAACCAGAATTCCAATCAACAGTGGAACTCTAATCCCAGTTTCCAGTACTCTAATACATACCCAAACCAATATCCCAACAATCCTCAGCCTTCATTCCCTCCTCCACAAGCCCATCTAACCAGTGTTCAACCTGCACCTTCACAGAACTGGTATCCCGACCCGGGCATCTCATCATGTCACCAATGTTTCCCAAAATATTCAGCAAACCACACCTTTTGAAGGACCAGACCAGATCACTACTGGTAATGGTCAAGGGTTGAATATAAACTCCTCAGGAGTAACATCTTTCAAGTCTCTTTTTAATTCTAAATTTCCTCTTGTTCTTTATAATCTTCTTTTTGTTCCTTCCATAACTAAAAATTTGATAAGCGTGAGTCAACTTTGCAACGATAACTCTGTCTTTTTTGAGTTTCATCCTGCTTTTTGTTTGGTCAAAGGGTTCTAAAGAGGTGCTGCTCAAAGGGATGGTTGGCTGTGATGGTCTTTACCAGTTCCCTGATTTACTTCAGTCAGCTAGCCAGCAACTCAAGCCTCCTTTCACTGTCAATACCATTTCAGAACCTGTCTCTGATGTCTTGTCTTCAAATTCTACTTCGGTTTTTGTAAATAGGGTTACTAATCCCTCTCATGTAAATACTGTTTCTAGTAGTGATGTTTCTTTTGCCATTTGGCATTCCAGATTGGGGCACCCCAATGCTGGTGTTATGAAAATTGTATCTCAACTTTGTAATCTTCCTATTATCAATAAAACAGGTTCTGATTTTTGTTCACATTGTTGCATTGGCGAGTCTCATATACCATCTTCTCCTTCCCTTACTGTTTATTCCTCACCTTTTGAGCTCATTTAGAATGACTTGTGGGGTCCTTCTCCCATTTCTTCTAGCTCAGGTTATAGGTATTATGTGACCTTTGTTGATGCTCACACTCAATTTTCTTGGCTATATTTGTTGAAAAGTAAATCAGACACACCAAGTATTTTTAAACAATTTCAAACTATGGTTAAAACTCAATTTAACTTGCCTATTAAAGCTGTTTAATCAGACTGGGGAGGGGAATATATACCTTTTTCTAAGTATCTTGCAGATCTTGGCATTCTGCACAGGCTTCTTTGCCCTCATACACACCATCAGAATGGTGTTGTAGAGAGAAAGCACAGACACATAGTAGAAACAGCCTTGACTATGCTGTCTCAAGCTTCAATGTCTCTTGAATATTGGGATCATGCTGTCACCTCCAGTGTTTATCTAATAAACAGACTTCCCTCTTCAGCAATCCAAAATGAAGGTCCCTTTCAAAAGCTGTTTCACAAGCTCCCAGATTACAAGTTTCTTAAATTTTTTGGATGTGCATGCTTTCCTCTCCTCAGACCCTATAACCAACACAAGCTGCAACCAAGGTCTCGAGAGTGTGTATTTTTGGGATACTCTCTTTCTCATAAAGGCTACAAGTGCCTTGCTGCAGATGGCAGAATCTATGTCTCCAAAGATGATGTTTTCAATGAACTCAAGTTTCCCTTTCCTCACTTGATGGGTAAACCTGATCAGCCTTCATCAACAAGGACTGCCAATCCAAGCACCTTAACTGTTCTGCAGTCTCATCAGAATTTTTCCCTAGCCTCTTCTGCTAATACTTCTCAGACAGCATCTGTTGCTCCACAAGCAGCAGTACCACCAGCTTTATCCACCTCTTCATCATGTAGTTCCTCTCCTTCACAGCAAGGTGAACCTCAGTCTTTTTCTGCTTCTCCTGCTGCAGAATCCTTACCTCAAGGCACTGCTCCTCCTGATGCTTCTATCAGACCTGCTAATGTGCGTCCTATGTGCACCAGGGCCAAAGCTGGTGTTGTTAAACCCAGACTACATCCTACTCTTCTATTAGCACACTCTGAACCAAAGTCTACCAAGACAGCACTTTCCAATCCCACTTGGTATGCAGCAATGAAGGCTGAATATGAAACTTTGATGAGCAATGGCACCTGGCCTCTTACTGACCTTCCTCCCTCTAGATCCTCTATTGGCTGTAAGTAGGTCTTTCAGATAAAAGAGAATCTTGATGGGACTGTCAGCAAGTATAAAGCCAGACTTGTGGCAAAGGGATTTCATCAGAAACTTGGTTCTGATTACAATGAGACATTCTCTCCTGTAATCAAACCAGTAACTGTCAGAATCCTCCTATCCCTTGCCATCACTCTCAACTGAGGTCTTCAACAGTTAGATGTCAACAATGCCTTTTTGAATGGCACTCTTGAAGAGGATATCTATATGAGTCAGCCTCCTGGATTTGAGGATTCCAACAAGCATCTTGTGTGCAAAGTGCACAAAGCCATTTACATTTATGGCTTAAAACAAGCTCCTGGAGCTTGGTTTGATAAACTTAAGGCTACTCTACATCAATTTAATTTCAGGTCCAGCAAGTGTGACCCTTCACTGTTCGTCTACACTGATTCCAGCACTGTGATCTACATGTGAGTGTATGCTGATGACATTATTGTCAAGGAACAACCCCATTTCCATTAAATCTCTAGTTACCAAACTCAATTCTGAGTTTTCCCTAAAAGATCTAGGGACTCTTGATTATTTTCTGGGTATTGATGTCAGATCTCAACCCAATGATGCTCTTATTCTAAGTCAGTCCAAGTATATTCAAGATTTGTTGATCAGTACTAAGATGGATGAAGCTAACCCCATCTCCTCTCAAATGGTTGGTGGGTGCAAGTTAACCAAGTCAGGGTATGAATCCTCAGATCCCTCTCTATACAGGTCTGTTGTGGGTGCTTTGCAGTATGCAACAATCACTAGACCTGATATTAGCTTCTCTGTCAACAAAGTGTCAGTTCATGTCAGAACCTAATGAGCAACATTGGGCAGCAGTAAAAAGGATTCTCAGATACTTAGCGGGCACCATCAATTTCGGTTTTGGTTTTCTTCCTCCCTCTTCTGGACCTCCATTCTCTCTGCATGCTTGCTGTGATGCAGAAGATCAACTTCTGGAGCTGCAGTCTTCTTCGGCTCTAACTTGGTGTATTGGTGGTCCAAGAAGCATTCTGTAGTTGCACGATCCAGTACAGAAGCTGAATATTGCAGCTTAGCCTTGAAAACAGCAGAAGTCACATGGATAAAATCCCTTCTGTCTGAGCTTCATATTCCTCATGCAACTCCAATCATCTTCTGTGATAACATGAGCACAGTTGCTCTTGCTCACAATCCTGTGGTGCATTCTCATACCAAACATATGGAGCTGGATTTATTCTTTGTTAGGGAAAAAGTTATTGCCAAGCACCTTCAAGTGGTTCATGTTCCAGCTGTTGTTCAAAGAGCAGACATCCTAACAAAGTCCTTTATTCCTGCTAATTTCACTACTTATAGGTCCAAGCTCATAGTGGTTGAAAACCATTCTGCCAAGTACCAACCCTTCATGAGCTTGCGGGGGGTATAGGATCGGTGTAACTCTTTCTTTTCTTTTAGTCATGTTGTTAGTCTAACTATAGTTGGATGGTATGCCGTGAAGAGAGATGCGAGGTAGAGAGAGAGAGAGAGAGAGAGAGAGAGTGAGAGATAGAGAGAGAAGGTTAGACAGAGGGGGAGAGAGAGGGAATGTGAGTGAGACAGAGACAGTCAGGGTGAGGGAGAACACCAATCGGAGGGAAACACCGAGAGTGAGTGATTCTGTGAGAGAGAGGAACCTTGCCAACGACCGTTTCGTTAAGTATGACGAAGCGCCTACAAGAGCTAACGTATATGAGTGGCAAACTGTGAGCCATAGGAAGCATAGAGGTGCGGCCAAACAGACACATGGCGGGAACGGACGTCGGCAGCAGTATCACCGGAGAAACTGGAGGGATGATGCAGACATTACCTCCTTTTATTTCACCAATTTCTCAGAGGAGGTAACCAAGATGGAGCTATGGAGCCACTTCAATCAGTGGGGGGAAGTTAAAGAGGTCTTCATCCCCAATCGGAGGAACAAGGAGGGGAAGAGATATGGTTTTGTGCGTCTCAGAGGTGTAACAGACGTGCGAAATGTAGAGAAAGCTCTCGACAATAGCTTCATCCGGGGGGTAAAACTTCATGTTAATACTCCCAAATATGGACGTGGAGAGATGATGAAGGTTCACATTAAACAGAAGCCTATGGGGGCAAAGATAGGCAAGGACGGACCGCCATGTACGGACGAAGCTTCTCGCAAAGGTGTAGTGGGGACATCAACCACAAAATCATATGCAGAGGCAGTGATGGCGCTGGGAAGGAAGTCAAATTCTTCGACAAAGGAAGTCAACCAGTTCGGTAACAACACTAGCACCTGCTCCACGTTTTCGTTAGCCATATCTGTGGAAGATAAGGCTCGATACCAAAACGCCTGGGTCGGAAGGCTGAAGAACATAGCGATTTTTGAAAGATTGGAAGAGGAAATGGTGTGGAATGTGGGTTCAGGCATTTCGGCTAGTTACATGGGCGATGATATGGCCATTCTCTTTGGTCTATCAGAGAAAAAAGCGGCGGATATTATTCGACAGGAGAAAGAACAGTCCTCCTCTCTGTTTTACTCCTTGACGAAGTGGTCTCCTCAACTGAGGGCCGAAACCAGACTTGTCTGGCTTCGAGTTTGGGGTATCCCTCTCCTCGCGTGGAAGACGGACTTCATGCGTAGGATGGTGGCCGCAGTGGGTGACTTTGTTGACGTCGATGACGACGTGGAACACATGCAGCGCCTAGACCGTGCCAGGATCCTGGTAAGGACGCCGCGACCGCCGCTCATCCAGCACGTTGCGCATGTCCTCATTGACGGAGTCAGACATCGCATTGATATAGTTGAAGAAAACGGCGGAGGGGAGTTAGGCGATACCCGCCATGGGAGGAACCTATGGAGTTCGTCTGAAGAAGTGCCTTCCGATGTAGCAGACGACGACATGGATTCAATCATCTCGTGGCCGTCGGGAACATTTCCGCCCAGGGACGCTGGGATATCTGCCGGCGACACTACCGCGGACTGCCGGGATGCGCGATCATCACCTTTGCCCGTTGGGTGTTCGCGCGACGTGGACCCTGCGGTTAATGACCTACCTGACAGGGTTTTGACCACTTTATCTCCATCGGGTTCTGTTGTTAGCCCAAGTAGGAAGCTTTTTGAATTGGCCATAGCTCCCCAGCCAACACATCCTGCAACCATTCACGAATATGTAGCGGACCCAGTACTCGAAGGTCAAAACCTTCCTCATTTATCCAATACAGTTTCCACATCTTCCCCCAAAGCATTTTCAGATGGCCCTTTTGAGGAGGGAGATATCCCCAGCCCTGGCCGAATTTTAAAAAATAATTCCCACATCAACGGTTCTCACACCCCACCTTTTGAATCTTTTGATAAACAGACCCACCACCTTAATGGGCCTTGCACTCCTGTGGCCCAACAAACGGTTTCTCATAGCCCCCACCAGAAACAGCAGATGTTATCTAGTGGCTTGCAGGTTTATTCCAGAAGAATGTGGTGTAAAAAGAAAAAAGCCCATCAGGAGTTAGTCACTCACAATAACTCTGCATCGTCAAAGAATCAAGAGGAAGCAGCCTTCGTGAGACAATGTGATCTCCTAAACCAAATGGGATTGACTTGCGGGGAGGACTTTCAGCAACTCATGGGAAGCTTGGTTGACATGGAGCAGAGAGATTCTGACCTGGTAGCAGAGAAGGGACATGACAGTTGTGCTAATGATAATCTTATCATATAATTGTAGAGGCTTGGGGAGGGGGGTGAAGTGGGCTGCTATCCGTAAGCTCAATATAAAACATAAGGTGGATTTAGTCTGTTTGCAGGAAACTAAGAAAGAGTCTGTTACTAAGAATGCTTGTCAGTCTATTTGGGGAGATGCTAATGTATCCTGGGATTTTGTTCCTTCAATTAACACTGCTGGAGGTCTACTTTGCTTGTGGAATTCTCTAGCCTTTGAAGTAGTTAGGAGGGTGAAGGGTATGAATTTTTTGTTGTTGACAGGAAGATGGACTAAGGACAACACGCTGGTGAACATAGTGAATGTGTATGCTCCGTGTGATATAGCTGGGAAGAGAGAATTGTGGGATCATTTGAAGCAGCTAAAAGCCTCTAACCCTGAGACTGCTTGGTGTTTCCTGGGGGATTTCAATAGTATAAGAAGTATGGATGAAAGAATTGGTTCCTCCCAGAGGTTTGTGGGTGTTCATGACAGGGATGGCTTCAATGAATGGATAGCTGATACAGACCTTCACGAAATTAAAAGCTATGGCAGTATTTTCACTTGGTGTAGACCAAATGGTTCTGCAAGGAGCAGACTTGATAGATGTCTGGTATCTGCTCAGTGGTTCACTAAATGGCCTGATTCCTCTCAACATGTGCTTAATAGAGACTATTCGGACCACTGTCCAATCCTTTTGAAAACTGATATGCTGGATTGGGGTCCCAGGCCTTTCAGAGTCATGGATTGCTGGATGAAAAATAATCAGTATAAAGCTCTGGTTAAGCAAGTGTGGAGTGGGGAAATGCAATCAGGCTGGGGGAGTATCGTTTTGAAAAACAAGCTGAAGACCCTAAAATCCAGTCTAAAAAGTTGGAGTATTCAGTATGGGGATAGTCATAAGAACAAAGTGGATCAATTGAAGCAGCAGCTGCACCAGTTTGATTCTATAGCTCAGGTCAGAACTCTGGGGGTTGATGAAGTCAAGGCAATGAAATCCACTCAGCAGGAATTGTGGGAGGTTTCTCTTGCTCATGAATCAATTCTGAGGCAAAAATCTAGAATTAAATGGCTCAAAGAGGGGGATAGCAACACTGCATTTTTTCACAAATCCATCAACTTCAGGAGACACTACAACGCAATTCAAGGTATCTTTGTTGAAGATACATGGGTCCAGCAACCAAACTTGATTAAACAAGAAGCTGTTAATTTCTTTAATGCCAGATTCACAGAGGAAAAAGTGGATAGACCTACCTTGGATGGGGTCCAATTCAACACAATTAATTCAACTCAAAGGGAGGATTTGACTGCACCTTTTTCAGAACCTGAAATTAAGGAGGCTGTATGGAGCTGCTGTGGAGATAGATGCCCTGGGCCCGATGGTTTCAATTTTAATTTCATTAAGGAGTTTTGGGGGGTCTTAAAACCAGATTTTGGGAGGTTTGTGGATGAGTTTCATGCTAATGGTAGCTTTCCTAAGGGTAGTAATGCATCCTTCCTGGCTTTAATTCCAAAAACACATCACCCACAGTCCTTTGATGATTACAGGCCCATTTCCCTCATTGGGTGTATGTATAAGATCATAGCTAAATTACTGGCTAACAGGTTAAGGAGAGTGATGCCTGCCCTCATTGATGAGAGACAAACTGCGTTCATAAAGGATAGACACATCCTTCATGGAATTTTAATCCTCAATGAAGTTCTGGAGGAAGCTAAAAGAAGTAAGAAGCCAGCCCTGGTGTTTAAAGTGGATTTTGCAAAGGCCTATGACACTGTTTCATGGTCCTTTTTGGATTATATGATGGAGCGAATGGGATTCTGCCTCAAATGGAGGAGATGGATTAAGGCTTGCAACCAATCAGCTACTATTTCCATTCTTATAAATGGCAGCCCCTCAAAAGAATTTGCTCCATCAAGGGGATTGAGGCAAGGGGACCCTTTAGCCCCGTTACTCTTTAACATTGTGGCTGAGGGTTTGAATGGTATGATGAGGACAGCTCTGAACAAAGGCCTTTATAGCAGCTACCTGGTAGGGAAGCAGAAGGTCCCAATAAATATTCTGCAATATGCGGATGATACCATTTTTGTGGGAGAAGCTACTTGGGACAACGTAATTGTTATGAAGACAATGCTTAGAGGATTTGAATTGGCATCAGGGCTGAAGATCAACTTTTCCAAAAGCAGTGTTGGAATTTTCGTGGCTCACTCCAATTGGGTTCAAGAGGCAGCTCGGTTCCTTAATTGCAGAACCATGGAGACCCCTTTTCTATATCTGGGGATTCCTTTAGGGGCTAAGCATTCTAGCTGGATGGTGTGGGAACCTCTCATCAAAAAATTCGAATCAAAGCTGTCCAAGTGGAATCAGAGATTTCTATCTATGGCTGGGAAGGTCTCTTTGATTAACTCTGTCCTCAATGCTCTTCCTATATATCTCCTGTCTTTTTTCAAAATTCCTCATAAGGTGGTCCGAAGAGTGATTTCCTTGCAAAGGAACTTTCTATGGGGGGGGGATTCTGAACATAAGAAAATAGCATGGGTAAATTGGAACACTATATGCCTCCCCAAGGAGTTTGGAGGCCTTGGGATCAAGGACATTAATAGATTCAATGCAGCCTTGTTGGGAAGATGGATTTGGGATTTATCTTCTAACCAAGATCAGCTTTGGGTTCGAACTTTATCATCCAAGTACGGGGGCTGGACAGATCTAATCAATGGCAGAGACAGGGCTTGGCATTCTCAATGGTGGAAGGACCTCAGAAAGTTAGTTAAGCAGCCTGATTTTAGCCCTATTACCCAGCACATGGAATGGAAGGTAGGGGATGGGAGTTTAATTAACTTCTGGAAGGACAAATGGTTGGGGACTGGTTCTAACCTGGATCAGCAGTTTAACCAGATGTTCCTCATCAGTAGACAGCAGAATAGTAAGATTTGTGATATGGGTAGCTTATCCCACGGTACTTGGCGATGGGACTTAAAATGGAGAAGAAACCTCTTTGATCATGAACATACAGAAGCTGTGACATTTATGGAGCTGATCAGTAATGTCCAGATCCAACCTCATGTGAAGGATTCCTTGCGTTGGTCAGCAGATCCTTCGGGGATTTACTCTTCTAAGTCAGCCTACAGACTGCTAATCTCTGTTAATAGAGATATTCCTCAGCCAAATATCTACAACTTGTTTTGGAGACTTAACATTCCCCCTAGAGCTGCAGTTTTCGCTTGGAGAATTTTAAAAAACAGGTTACCCACTAGATACAATCTCTTAAAAAGAAATATATCCATCCAAGATCAAACATGCCCTTTATGTAGATCTCATCAAGAGGAGGCTGGTCACCTGTTTTTCCATTGTAAAGTCACTACTGTTTTATGGTGGGAGTCTATGAGTTGGATTAAGTTGGCTGGCCCCTTAGCAGCATCCCCAGCAGATCATTTCATTCAATTCTGTGATGGTTTTGGATCTGCCATTAACCAAACTCGCCGACGTTGTTGGTGGATTGCTTTAACTTCCACAATATGGCAGCATAGGAATTCTTTGGTCTTCCAAGGCAAGAGTTTCGATCCTACAAAAGTGATGGAAGATTCCCTTTTCCTGTTGTGGTCTTGGTTGAAAACCAGAGACGGGCACTTTAATGACTCCTTTAACTATTGGTCGTCCAATATAGTGCGATACTTTGGCTAATGTATTTCTTTAGTTATGTTTGGGAAGGGTGTATCTGAGTTTTCTCAGTTTTGTTTTGATGGGCTTTTTTCCTATGTCTTAAGATGTATCAACCACCAGCAGTACCTCTGGTGCTGCTTTGTTTCTTTGAAATTATATATATATAATATTTTGTGGCCTTTCAAAAAAAAAAAACTATAGTTGGATGGTATTAGTTAGACAGTTAGTTGACAGTTACAGTAATGTAACTGCTATATAAACTGTATTGTACTCAGTTTCTCTTTGGGTTGAATATAATCAACAGTTTCACCTTTCTTTAGATTTCTGAATTCTCTTAGACTCTTATAATAATTTTATCCTTTTATTATTTATGGTTGGATCTGTTTAGTTAAAAATTTTATAGGTGGCCTTTTTACAAAAGTAATTTATATAACTGGTTATGTAAACTATGAAATTCCCGTAGAGTGTGTTTGGATGAGGGAATTTAAAATTCTGAGAAATTTTAAATTCTAAGAATTTCAAATACTTCTATTGAAATTCATTTATTTTCAAAATTGTGTTTAGATAAAAAAAATCAAAATTGTGAGTGTGAAAGAAAATGAATGCAAAGAGAAGAGAATATATGGTTGGTGTGCTTCCAAAGAGAAGAATATTGATGCGGCATGGAGAGTCGTAGGGGAACCGGAACACGACGGCATACAACACTATACCCGACCACAACATTCAGTCAACGGTGCAAGGTATGGCCCAGACCCCTCCGCATCGGCAAGCACCTCCACCGCGTGATAGGCATCGACGACTGTTCCCATGACTGGCGGGAGTAGTTCTACGTGTCCCCCTACGCCTGCACTCGGTCGACACTCCGCGAGCTTAGATGGTGTTTTTTGAAGAGGATCATCAGCGTGAGAGAAGAGTTGTGAGTTCTAGAACGAGATTTCGGAAACTTTCAGGTGGAAGAGAAGATGAAGGTTATAAAGGAAATACACAAACGTTTTGGAAGGTTCTTCTATCAAGAAGAGAATTTCAATTTCTCATCTTTTAGAAGAAAATTTAAATTCCTCATTTTTAGTTGTTTAAAATTCTGTTTTAAAGTTCTAAAAATTTAAATTCTTCATAAAAAAATCCAAACAATGAATTTTAGATTAAAGAAATTTAAATTCTCTAATAAATTACTTTCCTCAGTTAAAATTATCTATCCAAACACACTCGTAGTGTAATTTTATATATAGTTGTCACGTGCTGGCAATTCACTTGATTGGCACATGGGCACTTGCTTACAAGTCAACCAAACATCAGTTCCAGCAACTAAAGGGTTACCCATCAATTCTTGGACTCTAGTATAGGATTTTTTTTTAAAGTATGTAAACAGTAAAATTGTATACAAGTGGAGATTATTCTCCTTTATAAGTTTACTAAAAATTTTGAGGAGTGCTAGTAACATACTCTGTAACTCACTCCTTCTAACATACTCTTTATTATTGGTTAAAACCTAGTGAAAACTACAATCTCATTAGTGGGGCTCATTAAGTGAAACCTACAAAATTTTGTAATCAATGGATATATTAAATCTGTCCAGCCGTCGCCACATGTCGACTGGACAGTAATTGATGCTTTATTTTTATTTTTTTCACTTTCTACTCTGTCACTCCTTTTGCTCTTTCTCTTCCTGTTGATTTTGTTAATAACCGTGCATTTACACAGGGCCTATGATCTTGTTTCTAATAAATTTCAACTAATAGAAAAGAGTTTGTTGCTAGCATTTCTCTAAAATTTTAAACCCATGGAGTTTAATAACCTTAGTCTTAAAGATGCTTTGGTCTCAACTGCATGCTGCTTTGCCTGGCTTGAAGAAAGTAGCATATCGCCTGGACATCATGTAACCTGATACATAAGCTGTGAGATATTCTTCATCTCAAACCTGATGTGGCCTCATCACTCATCAGACACTTATGACCACCAGATTATGTGTTCCATTGGCCTTGTTTTTCTTTCCTGGCTGTTATTGTCTTATTGAAATTAATTTTTAAGAGAATCACAGAGAGAGAATGTGTCTTTTACCTTGCTTATACATCAATACATTACCATTAAGACTAAATGGGTGCTGTTTATGATTAAGAACACTAGATGAGTACAGTTTATATATGGTTAAGAGATAGCTGGATATGCTGTTTTATACTCTTTATTTTAACTTTTTCTGTTTTGGTTGATCAGGGAGGATATAGCCTCCTTTGTACTTTTGTTCTCTTAATGAATTTTCTTATGATATAAAGGATTTCTATTGAAAAATAGTTTAATTGTGCACATTTCTATCAGCAAAATATATGCAACGTCTTAATGAGTTAAGACAGTTGTGTTGAACTTGGAGAGTTCGTATATTTAGAAGCAACTTAGGGGGTGTTTGGTGTATTAAATCTTTTTTCATTCTTGGGAATCATGTTTCCTAGGAATCATATTTCCTGGGAATGTCTAAAATATTACTGGAATTGAATGAAATAATTGTGTTTTTACATTACATAAAACTTCCGCCCTTCATGGGAATCTTGGACTCCCACCCCTCCCATAGGAAATTTTTACTGGGAAACATAGTTAAAAAATGATTCCTGGGAATGCTAAATTCTTGGGAATGATTTTTAAAATTGTCATATCGAACATGGGAATTTAACATTCACAACCTAAGATTCTTGAGAAATTTAAAAGAATCCTCCTTCCAAACACTTCCTCAGAGTGTGTTGGGAAGGAAAGATGGAAGTAATATTGGGAACAAATTTTGTACTTTTTTAGTGAGACCCACACCTTTTACATTTCACTTTAATTCAAAAAAAATTCTTCTATTTCCATCCTCTAAATCAAACACACTATTAATGTTTGATTTAATTGTATTGAGGAGACATAGTTGTTTGCTTTTGTCTTTTGTGTCCTTTTCCCTGTTTTCTTTTTCTTGGAGGATGTAATTTCCTTATTCCTCAAAGTTAAACAGAGAGCACATTCTATATCAACTGAAAAGGCTACAATTTCTGCTACCGATGAAGATTCCATTGCCGATGTGATGGAACAGCATGATGAATTTCTCAGTTCAATGCTGGCTCGTTCAGCTAAGTTACAGGTATTGATGATTTTATTAATAGTTTTCACTGAGTTCTTTGAATTTATTTTGATTTGTGTATCGGCTATCTGTTATATGATAACGAGCAAGGGTCTTTGAATGCTATTAAATGTCAACAGGTCAGGATTGTAGGAAGGTAACTTGGATGAACACGATGTGCTTCGGCATCTTTTTCTTCTCTTAGAATAGAGAAAAGAAAATACTCTAGAAGAGGAGAGAAGTTCATGATCAGATGATAATATATCTGTTGAAATTATAAGGATTTAGGTGGGGAAAGAGAAAAAGAGAGAACAAACTCCCAATAATATAATATAATATACATACATGGTGTTTATACTAATTCTGTAATCCTTATTTATACTAATACTACACTCGTAATCCTAATTAATTGAGGAAACTGATCATGAAATATTGAAGTGTGGAAAGCACCCCTAAGAAATCATTCTAGATACTCTAAAATATTCCATGATGCAATGATGATATTATGAGACATTTTCTATATTTGATTTCTTACGATACCATCCTATAGAGTTTCGAGTCTACCACAAACATAACCTCGAGCGCACAAGAAAAAAACATATCTACTTGACAATGCTTGCTAATAACTTTGTATATGAAATGAAGAACCCCTCTTAGAAAGCTATTCACCAAGCACCACAGAGAAGCTAAGACCATTTTATCCCATAAAAGGAGGAAATAACAAATATTTATACCAGAATTATCCCATAAAAATAGGAAATAGCAAATATTTATACCAGAAAATTCTTTCAATCCTCTATAATTGTAGATATGCCAAATCACTACAACCAACTTAACCATTCTGAAGTTTGAAGCAAGCTTTTTTTCTTAGGGCGAGTTGAATTTTTCTTAAAACCAATTTGACGGATCCACAGCCTGACCCAGAGAAATTTTCCTGCACAAGCAAAATGAGAACATTGGTTTTTATATAAAAAGAAAAAACACCCTTCAATAAACATTTACGATTTCTATAGACTAAAATAGAATTTTTGTAACTGAACCAGACCTACTTACAATTGTACATTTGCTGAACTTTTAAAGCATTATATTGCAGATGGTCTTCAGATGTTGGGAAAGAAATGATGTTAAGGAGGTCATTGGCATAATGGCCAAGATGGATGATCATGCTGTGAGAATCTTGAGTTTGCTTTTTTTTTTTTTTGTCATTACAGCATCTCAGTATTATTTTGTGTCCTTGTTATGGTATTGATGACATACTATGCATTTTTTTTCTCGCAAATGTTAAATTCCTATAATACTCATGTCTTATTTGTATTTATTCTAGGTGATTGCTGATGTTGTTAGCATTATAATGGAAAAAATTGATATCATTACACTTGAGATATGTGCTGGTCTTCTGCCACTTCTAACCGATCTTCTACAAAGTGAAATGGAAAGGTGAGTGATATCTCTTCTGATACAAGGCAGCATTTTAAATGCATTGTGCTGGACAAATGCATAACCGAGGGCATAAAATATTGTCAAAATTGAGAAGAGGAAGAATAAAATGATAGTTACATGGTTTGTTAAATGTTTCTTTCATGTGTTCAGTGTCACCAGCACTATTATAACAGTTGCAATAATAACCAGATTTCTGTGGGAATGAGGGGGAAGACCATTTTTGGAGCAAAATGGTGTTAGAATAATCCAATGTGTGGGTAATTAGGGCCATAATTAACCTTGTCTTAATTTCATTGGATATCATTTTCTCTCAATATATGAATACTAACCAGTGTAGAAGGTATTCCCAACAGCAAGAATGAGGAGTCATTTTAGGGATTTAAGGGAAAGGGGTGAATCATAAAAGTGATGATTCACTCAGTTTGATGTTTTATTAAATATAATTTCCCTCAATTTGTGTGCATTGGACCAGCAGCTTAAAGGATACTTTTAACGGTATTATGCAGTAACTATTAATTATGAGTTTTTCATATTTTGTGGAGAGAGAAAGAGGAAGGAATTTATCCAAGGAGAAAAGCGATAGGGAGCCAAGGAGAGTGACACTGATCAGTAATCATTAATTTAAACTTCAACTGATCCTTACATGATAATAAGTCGGTAATTTAGGGGCTGCTTAATTTAAGAAAACATTTTCTATTTTGATTTTAATTATGAGAATGCCACCTTGTTTATACTTTGTTTCCTGTTTGCAAATGTTGTATAGAAAATAGTAATCATTAACTTTTTTTATTGTTTTCTATTTTCACTGTTTCCTATACAATTTTTGAAAATAGGAAACAAAATGCAAGCATGGTGGTATTTGTAATAAGTGAAATAGATCTTTTCTCAAACCAAACAGTCCCTTAATTCTGTGATATGTTAAAACTCTATTCTCAGGCAAGTACAAGTTTGTTGTTAATGTTTGTTTCAGAATACAATTGATGAGTGACATACATGACAGGCTGAGGCATTATTTATTCACTTTTCTTGTAAGCACCCTAGTTCTGTTTAGGAACCTGGTTGGGAAACTGAATTCTTCTATTTGAAGGAGTCAAACGCAAGGTGAAGGAACTGCTGGATTTTAATAGTTATTAACTTGTTATTTCTTTCAAGGATCTTGTCTATTGTCTTTTTCTTTTTCCTGGGATAAATTAATTAGTAGATCCTTTATCCTTAGTCTTGCTAAATTTTTAAATGAATTCCCTATAATTTGAATTTTTTTTAACAGAATCCCTGTACTTCTATTTGTTTTTTCCATAAGTCCTTATTTACCTATTTAACAATTTAAGTTTTGCTAAATTATAAAGACTTCTTTGAAAACTTAGATAACCATTGGTATTTTATTTGACACTCGTAGCAGTGTAGCCCAAGTTAATGAATCTTTAGACTTTATCTGTGTTTGTAAAATAGGTGTTTATGATTTAGCAAAAGTTAATGACTGCCAGCAAGTACAACCTATTTAAAAATTGATAGAAATACAAGGGCTCTGTTAACTTTAAAAATATTGGAATCTACCCTGAAAATTCAACAAATTATAAAGACCTACCAAATAACTTAACCTTTGTGAGGGTGGGGGAAGTACAAGTTCTTATCTTGTAGTTGTGAGCTGGTGTCAATTGAGCTACAAGCACTTTGGCTCTTTATTGCATGTTATATGTCTCAGCTTCAATAATATATGATTATTTTTCTAATAAATTCTGCGTGTAATCACTTGTAATGTGTCTTGGCTTTCCTGTTTAGATCAGCTGTCAAGACTCTACTTAATTTTTTCCAGTTACAGAGTTTTAATCAGTGTTGTGACTTGTAATTATATCCACATAGAACATGAAGAATTTTGGTGTATTTTTATAAAAAAATTACAATTTTATAGATTTAGTCGTGTTGACAATTTTGATATTTATATATCTGTAGACATCTTGGAATATCCTTGGAAATGCTATTGAAACTGGTCAGAATATTTGGTTCAGTAATCTATTCAACTGTATCAGCTACACAACCTGTTGGTGTCGATATCGAGGCAGAGAACAGGTGTTAACTCCTCAGGGCTTTTTGTGTGTGTGTGTGTGTTGCATATATACTCATTCATCTTTTGTTTTTTTATGAGGTTCAGGCTAGAGCGTTGCAACCTCTGCTTCACAGAGCTTGAAAAAGTCAAACGTTTTTTACCTTCTCTCTCAAGGTATCAGTTCAAGTTTATTTATTTGGCTTTTCTGAAAGAAAAAATCCTTTTATTTAAGCAGGTTTTGACAATGCTAGTAGTGGACTAGTTGTAAATAGTTTCAAATATTTAGCTAGAAATTCTCTGAAGAAACGTAGAAACATTAGTATTTTGAAAGCTCAAAAAGCATGAATACTTTCAAGTAACTGAGGGTCAGTGAGTTGACTTATTATTAGGGTGATTTAAAATTTCTTGTGCTAATTTCTCATTATTTGTTGTCTCTTCCTGTAGAAGAGGAGGATCAATTGCAAAATCTGCACAAGAGTTGAATCTGGCTTTGCAGGATGTTTTGTGATCTTTCCTGATTCTATTATTTCTGCTGCTCAAGTTTTTGCCGGTGATTTTTGGGGGGTTTTGTGCATTTTAAAGATTTAAACCTCTATACAATCCACCGAATATTTTGATGCATTGTCCTTTGGCATCGAATGAAAGCCTTTTCCTGTATGTACATCTATTGCTGCTAAAAATTCAAGGCAATTGATTAGTGGAGGCACTGATAGCTGCTAATTCTGCCGACATATACTCGAAGCCAAAGCTTGAGACATGTCCCTCTGCTGATGGTTGCACAGCTGACTATAACCTGTCGTCATCTGCTTAATGTGAAGATCTCAGTCCGTTCGACAACTAACCTAATATGCGGCGCAAGATACTACTGCCTATCTAATCTTATTTCAAAATTTCATGATTTTTGTTATGATTCTTTAAGTGTCGTTATACTTAGTGAGTAGCGCCGTTCATATTTCTATTTGTTGCATATTCTTGTATGATTTTCTTTCAATGCTTTTGGTGAATTATGACGATGGATTAGTGTCATGTATGCGCTAAGAAACGAGATCACAGCTTTGCCAAATGATCTGATTTTTTTTTTTTTTTAACATTAGGATGCCAGATTCGAACCTCGAGTACTCGAGTACTTGAAGTTGGAGCATGAGCTCCAAGCCAACAAGTTACTCAGTAAACTGATAAGAGTGATCTGATATATTTATGGACTATATGAATTGTTTAGAATTCCCATGCTTTGGGTTATTTATAAAACGGGCTTTCAGTCTAAACTTATTCAGACTAATCTTCTAGACACTTGAGTGTGATTCTTCATAAGAGAAAATAGCCCAAGTGTTTCTAATTGTTGAGACATGATAGTAGAAAGTTACTCTATTTCCATGTGTAGAGAGGATTTGTCAAAAAAGGCTTTCGAGACTACATGTATCCAGACTAAGGTGGGAACTGGATAACGAAGGTAGTACTCCAAAAAGATCAAATGTCACTTTAGGTTCGTAATGTTTAAGTATTTTTTTTTTCACTTTGGTAATCAAAGTTTTGAAAGTTTTATTTTAGTCTTTTTTATGTTTTTAAAAGTTTTATTTTGATTATTTTTTTATTGTTTTTCATTAAAAATGTTAATGTTCTGTGTATTTTAAATTTTGAAATAACTATTTTAGCCGTTATTATTTTTAAGTAATTATTTTACTTATATTTCATGTTTCGTCAAAATTTAAAACCTCGGAGTACTAAGGTTTTTTTTAAAAATAAAATAAATGATCAAACTAAAATTTAAAAAAAAATAAAAGATGAAAATGAAATTGTTAATAATGTATTAAAATGAGAATTTTTAAGTTTAATGTATCAAAATGAAAAATACTAAAATATAATGGATTAAAAGTAATATTTAATCCTCGAAAAATCTTATGTAGGCAAACCTCAACTTTAGGCGTTCAAACCAAAAGAAAAATAGTATGGAAATATTTGAGGAGACTCTTTGAATATGGAAGTCGCTAAAAGTCTGAAATGTAAAAAACGCTCAAAAACATGAAATTTTACAATTTAGGAGCATTCATAAATTGATTTATCCAATGAGATTTGAAAAAAAAATTGAGCAGATATAAAATTTGAAAAATAGATTAATTTTTAATTGAACATATTTTGAATTTGATTTGTAAAATTGATCCGGTCCAATCCAAATTGAATTTGTATATAAGCATATATTTTTATCCATAATTAAATCATACCACTTATATTTTGATTTTTATTTCTTATATATTTATAAAATTATAGCATATATTTATTTATGAAAAAATATTTAAAGATAAATTTTTATTGATTGTTTGAGTTAAGATGCATAAATAAAATTTGAAGTTGTGTAGTTTTGATATACTATATATATTCTGTTTATGATATACATTTAAAAAATTATATATTTAAAATATTTGATATTTAAAATTATTATTTTTATATTTATTATATATGTTATCATTTATTAATATTATCTGGAAGAAATAAAAGTAAGATTAAAATATAAAAAATTGATCCAATTTAAACCGTTTTAAATTAAATTAGATGATATTGGATTAATGTTTTAAACAAAATCTATTGAATAATTAATATTTTTTTTAAAAAAGAGCAAAATGATAGGATTAGATGATTTTTTCTTTTAAAATCAATTCATTCTAATCACGAACATATGGGAATAATCTAACATCATTCTGACAAACAGTCTCAAGTGGTTGTCAAGAGGACACGTATCCAGACAATTACATCGTAGGTGGTCAATTTTAAGCAATTGTCAACACTTGTAATTTCCATCGTTAAGGCTAAAAAATTATGAAACGGCAACGGCAAAGTGATTTTTTTTTTTTTTGTTGAAATACTTATACAAATCTTTGCGACACCACTCACGTCGCAATATAATGACCAAGTTAATGAACAATATGTATGTTTTCAACCACATTCAAGTCCTTTATAATCTTGCCATTTACTGTTTTCAACCACATTCAAGTCCTTTATAATCTTGCCATTTACTGTTTTCGATTTATTGGGTTCTGTTTTTATTTATGCAATTTTTATTCCTTCCTACAAAATTTTTTCTCCAAATGACAACAATACCAAATAAAAGGAATGACCCTAAAGTTAAACTCGCCCATAAAGTTTACCTTTCCGTATGCACAGGTGTTACAACCCTTTCTGAACCAAATGGAAAGTACAATGCATGAAATGAAATCAGCTGCAACCAGTCCCAGTTTAAATCTTGAAGTATTTGTAACCATACTCAGGGCTTGTCATCCCCTCTTCCCTTCCCAATCACCCATGCGGCGACCACCGAAAACAATTTGTTGGATTCCAAGATATCTGCCCCCATTCAGGAAAAGGTCAATCACAATTGCTTTTCCAAAATAACTAACAAGACAAAGCATCTCTACTTTGTTACATGAAGTTTGGTATTCGAACTTACTCCGAGCTCAAGACAGTTAGACAATTGAGGAGGATATCAATTGCAAAATAATCAGATGTACCCAAGTCCACCCTGTAAGATATGTATAAAGCTAAAATGTATTGTACCATCAGGAATCTCGATCAAATAACATATTTTAGAGTAATATAATATTAGGTAAAATTGCATTTTTGTCCCCGTTTATCTCCAATTTTAAATTTGGTCTTCCTATAATTTAATTCACAAATTTGATCTTTCAATTTTATAAATCCCTACAAAATTGGTTCAGGAAACCCGATTTAGACGTTGACCGTTAACCTACGTTGATTGCCACGTTGGAGTTATGGAGAGTTTTGGCGGTGGAAGATACTTGGGTTTTCCTGCGTTGGTGGGGAGAAGTAAAAAAGTTATTTTTAATTTTATTAGGGATAGGGTGTGGAAGCGGCTGAGTTATTGGAAGGGTAAGACTCTATCCATGGCTGATAGGAAAGTGTTGTTGTTTGAGCAGTGCCAACTTACTGGATGGGTATTTATCAGCTTCCTCATTCTTTTTGTGATGAGTTGCAAGAAATGATGAACTCATTTTGGTGGGGTGGAGGGAAACGAGATTCAAAAGGTATAGATTGGATTTCATGTGATAAACAATGTGGAAGGATGGAGAAAAGGGGAACGGGGTTTTGTAATTTGCATGCTTTCAATATTGCTATGCTAGGTAAGCAAGCCTGGAGGTTGGTATCGGAACAGGGCACTTTGCCATCACGTATTTTCATATCCAAATATTACCCCAAGAGGGTATTTTATGGGTGTCAAGTTATTAGGGCATAACCCTTCATTTGTTTGGTGAAGTTTGTTGTCCTCGCAAGTGGTGTTGAAAGAGGGACTTCGGTGGAGGTTGGGTAGTGGTAAGGAAGTCAACATGTGGTCTGATCCTTGGTTAAGGTTCGAAGGAAACCCTTACATTGAGACTCCTATTGTGCAAGGGGCAGAGAAGTTGGTCGTTGCAAATATTGTAGACATTGCTACTGGGACATGGAATTTAAGTATAATTCACAACTTATTTGGGCCGAGGGATGTTGAAGTTATAGTCAAAATCTAGTTCTTGTATTTTGATGAAGAGGACAAACATATTTGGAGGGGTAGCAGCCTAGCAGGGATGGAGGTTATATTGTTTAAAGTGCCTACAACTTACTCATGAATGAACTCGTCCATCAAGTTGATTGTGATTTACCTGAAGATTGGTCTCGGATTTGGGCGCTTAATATTCCACCGCGTGTTAAACTATTGTGCTGGAGAGTTTGTAGAGGTTGTATTCCTACTAGAGACAAGCTTCATGATTGACATGTAGAGTGAGTGCCCATCGGTTTGTTCTCTATGTGATTCTAATATGGATAATGTGTTTCACATGTATCTTGCCCTAAGACGTTGGAGTGTTGGCATGTGGTTGGTATGAAGCAACAGATAGAGGACTTAATCATGCAGGTAGAAAATTTCAGTGATCTTTTTTCTCTATCATGCAATCCCTTAATTCACATCAGCGATGACGTTTTGCAGTGACGTTGTGGAACATTTGGCAACGAAGAAATGATGCAGTTTGGGAAGGAAGTTTGTGTGATTATGAATTAGTCATAAGGCGGGGAGACTCCTTTTTTCAAGACTGGGATCGAGCAAAGGAAGCCTACAAATCAAGAGATATTTCAGTGGAAGATGTTATACAAAATAGATTGATTCCTCTAGTGCATGGAAGATTAAAATGCAATGTTGATGCTGCATTTTTAAAGGAGACCAATTCTACTGGTTTTGGTCTTCGTCTTAGGGATCCTCAGGTTAGAATGGTGGTGCTCAGATCGTGCTGTGTTAAGCCATGCATGCAATTTGTGGAGGTTGAAGCCTACGGTTTAATGTTGGCGTTGCAATTTGTTTCAAATCTGTGATTGCATAATGTGGTTTTTGAGACTGATAGCAAAGGAATTTCTGACAAAATAAATAATTGTTGTATAGATTATTCTAAATTGGGAGTTATAGTGTCTGAGCGTAAGAGGTTACTTTGTTTAAATCCAAGCTTTATTGTTAGTTTTGTGAGGAGGCAAGGCAATGGGGTCGCTCATGCTTTGGCAAAGGCAACCCCACCTTTTTACTAGTCACCAAGTATTTTTTTTTTTTTTTAGCAAGTTTCACAATGTATTTGCTCAGTTGATTATGATTGAAATTCCTCGACTTTGTTATAGTAAAAAAAGATTGCTCAGTTTTAAAAATTTTGAAGAGCAGATGTGCAATTAAATTTGTATAGGAACCATAAAATTGCACATTCGCAATACTATAGAACCAACGGTGGATTTAAGCCGATCTTTATTGTTTTTGTTAGTTTTGTGAGGAGGCAAGGCAATGGAATTGCTCATGTTTTGGCAAAGGCAACCCACATTTTACTAGTCGCCAAGTTTTTTTTTATAAAGTTTCCCAATGTATTGCTCAGTTGATTATGATTGAAATTATTTGACTTTGTTGTAAAAAAAAATACTCAATTTTAAAAACGCTAAGACCAAATATGCAAGTAAATTTGTATAGGAATAAGAAAAATTGCACATTCGCAAATACTATAGAACCAACGGTGGGTGGATTTACGCCGATCTATTACTCTAATAATTCAACTTCTAAAAACTTTACAATGAGTCTCATCTTTTTTTTATTCTCAAAACAAAATAATTTTTTAATCTTAAAAACTTAATTTTTATATAAAAACTGGTTCCACAATTATCAATTATTCCAGTAAGTTCTAATGGTATTATGGCAGTGTGTCATAGAACAATATATTTTTTTATTTCTAACAACTCCAAAGAATTTAAACTTGAAAAATACCTTATGAACCCTAATGGATAATGAGCATTTATATTTTACAGCTTGTTAATGTATCATCAAATACAAGGAAGAAGTAGGAAACTGGTGGCAGCAGGCGTGAAACAGGGTTATCCGCAAAACCAATCACATTTTAAAAGGTAAGAGTATTATTTCCATGATAATCTGATTTAGAAGTACTCCGCAATATAAACAGAGTATACCAAAAAACACTCGATCTACAGCTAGTAACTAAATCCTCCATTTTATGATACGGATAAACAGCAGAAAGAAAGAAATAAAAGGCAAAACATAACCCTGCATTAGTTGGCGGCACGTTGAGTTGAGCATGCATTATTTGACTATGCAGATCTTTATGACAGAGGCAGCTCCAATACGATGCAGGGCAACAACTGCATCACCAGGCTTACAAAGGGCCCTTTCTGTTGCGGACTTAAGAGCAGCTTCGAGAATGACCTCTGTGGATTCTGCATCGGTAGCCTTTGCAGATCCCTCGCCCAGTATAGGAATCAAGCCCCTGTATATCAGGCTGTGCCTTGCTGGCGTCTCATCACTGCAGGTCCAATCAAATGAGTCCGTGCTCAACACTGGAACCACCACCGACAATATTGGAACCGCTGGCCTATACTTGGCAACTAACTTGGCTGTAGACCCGCCACGTGTCAGCACAACAATGAGTTTTGCTTTGGCCTTGTTTGCTGTGCGGACAGCAGATGATGCAAGGCTCTCCAATGGACTCATAGGCAATGGGGTAGACCTTATCATCTCTTTGAAGATGGCACCATAGTCAAGGGATGATTCTGCTTCAATGCAAATGCGAGCCATGATTTTCACAGCAAGTTCTGGGTATGCCCCAGCAGCACTTTCACCACTAAGCATCACACAATCTGTTCCATCAAGAACTGCATTAGCTACATCAGTTGCTTCAGCTCGGGTTGGCCTGGGAGACTTTATCATTGATTCAAGCATTTGGGTAGCAGTCACCACTGGCTTCCCAACAAGATTACACTTGTATATCATCATCTTCTGTGCCAGGAAAATCTTTTCTACTGGGATCTCCATTCCAAGATCACCACGTGCCACCATGAATGCATCAGTCTCCCGCAGGATTTCGTCAAAATTCAGGACTCCCTCCTGATTCTCAACCTTTAAATAGCATAGCATAAAATCAGAGAAGAACTGGTATCTTCAGCATATGGAAAAAAACCAAACAAACTAGCATGCAACTTGTGTTATAAAGAATATAAAAGATATCAAGCTAGTCTGCTACACAAGGACATAAATTCTCTTCCTTTATCCCTGTGTGATGGATACTGTGGAGGTTAAAAGCATGGGTTTTCCACTTATTAGTCTTGAGTTATGGAGCACTTAACCAATATAAATTCCATTATCAATGTGCAACTCATGTATGATGAAAAAAAAACAGCCATTGCCAAAGCAACTGAGAAACCACAGATGAAAAATAGATCACAAGTAATAGAAAAAACCTGTAGTTATTATGGAAGTTGAATAAGAATGTTCAACAAAAAATACCTTTGACATCAACTGAATATTCTTTGCATGTGGCCCCAGAACCTTGCGGACATTAACAAGATCCGAGCCTTTACGAACAAATGAAAGAGCAATCATGTCAATCTTGTTGGGTACACCCCATCCAAGAATGTCTTCCTTATCCTTCTCAGTAAGTGTGGGTAGATCCACCACAACACCAGGAAGGTTAACATTTTTTCTCTCACCCAACGTTGCAGTGTTTTCACAACGACATCTAACAGTACCAGCATCAGGGTCACAAGACAAGACAGTGAGAGTAATCGTCCCGTCAGAGCACAGTATGGTATTTCCAGGCTTCAAGTGGACAGGCAGCTTCTTGTAACTCATGGATATCATCTCCGGATCCCCCTTAATGTCATAATCAGTAGTTATGGTGACTTCTTGCCCTTCTTTAAGTTGAATAGGTTTTCCATCTTTCAGAAAACCAGTCCGAATCTCAGGTCCCTGCACAAAGCAGATGTAGACAGAAACGTTAATGGAATAAGAAATTGACAACCATACAAGAGAAACAGGACGAGCCATCCTCCTCAACAAGATATTTACGAAGAAAAAAGAAAAGCAGCAAGCTGTCCAACTACTGCACAATCCAGTAGGATTAAATGTAAAACTAAAAGGTCAAGAGAGATTAACACCAACGAGATACAACATTCACTTTGAAGCTAATAGTTATATGGAAACAACAGATCAGAAAAAGACAAGAAATGTAGACCAATACCATGCTTATTATCATCAAAATCATTGGCTACATGAATAGAAGAACCTACCTTAGTGTCAAGCATGACGGCACAGAGTATGCCAGTGTTGTGCATGGCAGTCTTGAGATTGTTGAGGGTTTCCTGGTGATAGTCGTGGGTGCCATGAGAGAAATTGAAACGAGCAACGTTCATCCCTGCCCTCAGAAGCTTCTCGGTCATTTCTACGGATCGAGAAGCAGGGCCCAAAGTACACACTATCTTCGTCTTCGGAACGCGCCCATCATAAGGCTGCTGCTGCTTCAAGATCCCTTCGATGTCTATGTTCGCCATTACTTCTCTCTACAACAACACATACATCTAAGTAAACACCGACGAAACTAAGATATATAAACAAAGACAGGACAGTGGCACAAACACAAACAAACCTTGGATTGTGACAACACAAGCCCTTGCCTTCCAAACCCAACCTCAGTCTCACTCGCAAGTCGCAAGTCGCAAGGGTTAGGTTAGGTTATTTATTTACCACAACCTTCCTCTTTCCTTTCCTATTACTGTAGTATGCGTGCGATTTTTATTTTTGTTTGAATCTAAAAGTCGCCACGAGTCCCACACCGGTCATTCATTCCCAGACTTACCTTCCAGAAGCGAATATTACATTTCCAGTGGGATATTCCTTTTTTAAATATAAATAACCATTCTTCCTATTTACAGTAAAAATACCTAAAGGATACTAATAAAAAAATTATTAATTTTTCTTATTATTAAAAAACTACTACATTTTAGTAATATTTTTTCTTTCTTTCTATTGCCAATACCTAAGATTGGTATTTATTTACCGTAAATAATATATGTAATAGTAAGAAATAGTATTAGAGCGTCCTTTCGCTTTCGAATCCGCAGCCCAACACCTTGGGTTCGGGCCCACCGGTTTGGACTCTGCAGGTCTACTTCGGTGTGCGCCCCACGGTTTTGCCTGTGACTCTCAAGAATGGTATTCTAGAATCACTTTCTACTTTGTTGCTTATCAACGCTTTCCTTTCTTTACGATGCACGTAATCAGCAGCGGAAATTTGTAAAAAAAAAAATTATCCGCGGAAATTTGTAATCTTAAAACAATTTTTCACAAAATTTATTCAGACATAAATTATTTTTATATAATGGATTATTGAAATAATTTATTTTTGCAATTATCTCAAGTAAATTTTATGCACTTAGATATTTGTTTCTTATGATTATTTTTTAACAACTTTTTTCTTCTTCTCATGCATGTTAATACGTTATCCCTGAATCACTCTTAAATTTCCCAACAATTTTGTTCTCTTTCAACTTCTTGCATTTCCTTTTTTTATAATTTAGCGTGTAAAAGCTGATTACTATATTGTATCTACACAAAATTAATTATCTTAAAATTACTTTTCAATAAATTTATTTAAACAAAAATTAATTTTGATTATAATCAATTATTGAAATAGTATCATTCTTACAATTATCCCAAACACACCCACAACTTGTTTGGGACATTAGCTAAAATTTGGTAAAAAAATTCAAAAAAAAAAGATGATTTCATAAATTTGGAAATTTATAGTTTATGATTATTTTGTAATATTTTGTTTCTCCTTTCAGCTTCATACAATATTGTTTACATAATATTTTCATTAAAGGCGTTAACATTTTCAGTCTCTTAGTAAAGAATAAAACGTATCAAATGTCTATATTGAGGTAATTTAGTAAATAGTTTATTATATATAGACTGCATTTTTAATGCACCATGATATTTTTCATCCTACTTAATACTAATAAAAATTCTAAACATGTTTTTATGATGTCACTTTTTTTACAGATTTATTATGTCACTCTTGACATTGTAATATATGATGAACGATTAATTGTCTGTGATAAAATACATGTTATTAGTTGTTTTGTTGACGTCGTTTGAGTTTCTATACCATTTTGTTAATCTTACAAATATGGGGAGAAAAAAAACAAAAATAATTTAATTAAGAGAGTATAAAAAAAAACTCTCTGAAATGAATATTTAAAATTATAATAAAAGAATAATTTTATTGATTTAGTTTACTTCAATAGTCAATTCAAAACACAGAGGTAGTGATGGAAAGCAAGATCTAGCTGACGAACTAACAGTGACCAAGATTATGGAAGTCGAAGAATAGGCATCAAGATATTTCATATTTGGCCAACGTCACAAAGTTTGGTCCAACGATGTATGGAGTATGGACCATGCGTTCTCAAAGGTTGTCATTGTTTTTATAAAGTGAGACCTATTATTTAAATTGAGTGGTTCACATATAATTGATTTAATAGTTAAATTATTCTCAATTGTTGTTAATGTATTTAATTGTGGAGTAATAATTAAAATACGTATATTTAATATTATATAATATATTTAAGTGAGACATTTAAATTATTTTATGATTTTTTGTAATGTTATTTAACAACTCTTTCTATATATTAATTTTAAATAATTTGGTTATTAAAATACTAAATAGGCTAACTCTACAATTTTTTTTATAAAATGTTAAAATTATTTGATACTTTATTAAATAAATTATTTAACATATAATACACCTTTTTAAAATTTATGAAATTTTCTGCAATAAAATTATCTAATTACAAACGTATGATTAATTTAAAATTTTAACGGTTTTGATTAATTTAAAATTTAGTGTGTATGATTATTAAGATAATATAAAAATATTCAAAGGTTAGATCCTTGAAAATTTAATATCTTTGCCAAAGATTTTCGGGGGTTTATAATAGTCGAAAAAAGGAGCCCCCATTAAATAAGTTAAAATATGCTTTTCTAATAGTTTTTTTTTCTTATAATTTTTTTTATGTTTTTAGTCCTTTTAAAATTGAAATATATTATTATTTGGATTTTATAAAAACAAAAAAAATTATTTTAGTCTATTATGTTTATTGACGACAAGTAATAATGGGCTTATGATGAAAGAGTGATTTTTAACTAATAGATTAACTAATAAAACATTGAGTAGTTTAGATAAAACTTTTTATCATTTTTGTAATTAAAAATGTTATATAACACACTTCTCATCAAAATTCTATAAATTCAACTGGAGAATTTGGTTTATTTTTTTTATTGGTTTAGAGATGACAAATATTCTTCAACCTATTACATCAAAAACTAATATTGCATGTCATGCATCACTATAACTAGTTTAAGAAAATTTTATACAAAGAAAAGAATTGAGCACAAATTCTTCTGTTAAATATCTTTATAATAAAATTATTTAACTTAATTATAACATTATGTGAATGCATATACATTGTAGAAAAACCCTTGTCGTATTTTATAATTAACATTTAAATAATTTTATTTATAATATTTGATAAATTAAAGTTTGATTGCTTTAAAATTTTTGTCACTGAAAAATGAATAAAAAGTATCTTTACTTGATAGGGGGTTGAAACTGAAACTACCGGTCCGCAAAAACTGAATGCAACAATCTATTGAACATAAAAGAGTCACAAATCCTTTATTAACCACTGAACCATATTTGCACGCCAATAAGGACTCCTTGTTTCAATTGCATGAATTGTAATTATTGAAAATAAATTTTATACCTTAAATTGTAAAACAAAATGCAACTTAAAAAAGTTTATACCTTTAAATTTGAAACTGCATCATTTCATTTGTTAGCATTTTTAAAATAATAATATAATGTTTAAAATTAATTATTACTATTATTAATACTACGGAAATAGAGAAAAAAGGTTTCAAAGGACTTAGTTTGTATTTGTTTTTTAAATTTTTACAAAAAAATAAAATTTAAATACTAGTACTTTTTTATTTTATCTTTTAAAAAATATTTTTTGAATTAGAACACTAAGAGACGAAACGTGTATTTGATTTAGAGGATAACAATTAAAAAAACAAAACTATTTTTAATTAAAGTAAAGTAAAAAAAATGAGTAAAAAAACAATACAAAATTATTCCATTATTATTTTCTGGTGTGTTAGAAAATCTATTATCATCGAAATAATATGATAAAATTATAAATTTAATCCCCAGATTTGTTTTAAAATTTGATATTGATTCTCTTGTAATCTAATTTAGTCCCTCAATTTTTTTATGGCCGTCAAGAGTAGCGCTTTCATAAGAAGGTTAGTGAGGTGCATGAGATTAAAGTCAATAAACCTGTTATGCATGACGGTGCAATAAAAACATGACATATGATGATGAACGTTAACAAATTAGGGTTAAAATCCAATTTTAAAATTGAATACTAAAATAAGCAAAATAATCAAGAGATTAAATTCATAACTAGGGGATTAAATTTACAATTATGAGATAAAGGAACCAAATTTACAAAATTTTGCAGGTAGGAGGAATTGAGTTGAAATCGAAAGGGAAGCGGTGGTTTAGGTTAGGATTTGGTGAGTGAGTGGGGATGGCGAAGTTCAATGTGGTGCAGAAGCGAAGGAGAGCTCTAATAGCAGAGAAGAAGAGACAGCTTCACGGAGACCCTTTAACCGGCAAGCTCAAGATCAAGGACCAACCCCTTTCCCTATCCGGAAAACGCAAACGCAAGCTCTTCAAAAAATGGCGCCGGGTACTCTCTCTCTCTTTCTCTTTCCTTGTTTTCTCTTCAAATCTTGACCCACCCTAACCCTAACCCTTCGCGTTTTCACTTTTCAGGACCAAAAGGACGCCTTACAGAATGGTTTGGTAACCATGGAAGATGTTCAAATGGCAGTTGCTGAAGGTACTTGCAAATTTTGTATGTGAAATGTTTCATGGACTTGCTTAATCTGACATTGTTTGATTTTGCCAGCAGGGGATACCAAAGATACCCCTAGACCTTCACCAAAAATTCACTTAAAGAAGAAGGCCTTGAAACTTAAACAGCTCAAGCGCAAAGGTAACTCTATCTCGCACTAGGTTCTATTCTATGTATGGGTTGGAATACATTTGCACAAAATTACATTTATAGTTCTTAGGGCATTACAATAAAAATTGGAATAATAAATATATCTATCTATGTGAATGCTCTGATAACTTGTGGAATGTGTTACAATTATGTAACAACAATCCCATTCCAATGTAGATTTAAGCTTCGACTTGGATAAGGGGACTTCAATACTCTATCTGTGAGCCTTAAAATTCAGCCAAAATTCATTTCTTACAATCAATTTTAACTTTAATCCTTGGTACATTTGATCTCACCTTGTACTTGTAACATGATTGATACTGCAAAAATTGGACGACTATTTTTGAGTTGGCAAGGCACATATACCCTGTGAAAATTTTATGTTGACTATAGGACTAACCAACAAGATTTAATTTACATTGACATATACAAAGGAATAAAATTAAATTTTGGGCTGCATGTATGAGGATTGGACAAAAATAGAACCCATATTCCAAACTAAATTTACCATTGCATTACAATATAATTTAGAATGACATTTGTATCCAGCTTTACAAAATTATATGAAGGGTTTAAAAGATTCCCTCTGGTGTTTGAGTTGATCTAGATTTAGTCAAGAGTCAAGACATGCTTGCTCTGCTTCTGTCATTCACATGGGAATTATAAGTATGAAACCAGTGATGATGGGTTCGCTTTGAGGATATAAAGGGGACTCAGGGGAGGGTCCATCTACTGCAGCCATTTGCTTTGTTTGGGATGGGATTCAAAATATGAGCCATCTAACTTGCTGAGATGCATATCTTTGTTGCATCTGATCATGTCTGATGTTGAAATTAAAAAATATATCTAGAACTAGAAGTAAAATGAATAGTGTTGTACTGGATCTTTGTTTTTACTTTGTACACATATCACATATGGCTTGCCCATTGCTGTGCCAGACTGGCAGTCCATCATTGTTGGGTTCACATCTGCAATACTAGTGATAAGATGGCTGGTTCTTATGTCAATCACATAAGCAAAATGACATGATGAAATCAATTTAACTACATAGGAACTGGTTGTAGCTATTTGATTGCACATGTGGGACTATGTTAAATGAAGTATGCTGAGAAGGTTTGTCAAATTGGAAACTTAAAGAGTAGAAAATATGGTGTTGTCATTTGGTGCTTTGTTAAAATGCTTAATCTTCGATAAAAACTTGACTGTTATATAATTTCGTATTTGGGGAGTAGGACATTTTAAAAAATAACCTTCGAATTGGTTTTGCAAAATATTCTGTGTTTTAACTTTTAATATTTTCCATGACATCGAACAGGGAAGAACAAAAGAAAATCTGATGTGCCTGCTGATGTTTCGGCTGATGCAATGGTGGAATAAATATGAAAGTTTTGATATCCTACATACTTGGTAGGGTGGAGGATAGAAGAGGCCGATGTCTGATGGTATATAATGTTGTAATCCTCGAGTGATTATGCTATTCCTATATTTTCTTCTTTTTAGTGACCTTATCAAGTGTGCGTACATGGATTTTAGATAGACACGGTATGAAGCAGTTTATGCACTTATCAAGTGAAGTATTGGTATGAATTTTGTTTTTTGCAAATCAATCGAGCTTCTATTGTTCGCAGACTAATTTTTCATCGTGTCTATCACCCCCCCCCCCCAAATCAAACTGCTGGGACGAGAAGTTTGCCAGGGGGAGTCATATTTTTTATTTATTTTTAAAATAATTGTTAATGAAATTATGCTAAAATGAGTTACCTTCCCAAAGTCATTTTCTGGGTTATTGCCTGTTTAGATTTACATTGGATTAGTTAACATGATTTTAGGTAAATTTATGTGTGATTTCATGATGAGAAATTGATTTTGTTCTAGAAGATAATTTTTGTAATTAAAAAAAATTATACTGTTATATTTCTAACTTATTTTTAAAATAAAACATTTGCATATGAATTATTTAACTTTAAAATAATTTTATAAAACCAATTTCATTCAAAATTATTTATTTTGCAAACGCTTACACCTAATTGTGATAACACGAAATGATTTTTATTTTATGCAACGAGAAGACCTTCTACACTTGAGGTTTTGCGGCTCCACTTTGTCCATGGTCACTCCATCTCAGTAACTTTCTTTTGAAGAAAATGATAGTATGGGTTAGTCCACTACTATTGATCAAAGCCAAAAAGTATTAATGTTTTCATATTACAAAAAATGGTCGTTATTTTTGCACAAAAATAAAAGACATGGCATCAACTTCTATAATGGACAAGCATTAAGAATATCTTTAGTATCATATCTTGAGCAAGGATTTTGTGCTTAAGATATGATCTTGTAGAGATCTTGTAATAAAGATAATGCAGAGATCTCGAAGGTGGAGAATGGATTCTTGTAGAAGAACTCTGAAGATCTTTGCACAATCTTTGAAAAAAAATAAAAAATTACAAATAGAACAATCAACAAACCAACAACCAACCCGCGGGAAGAAGAAAAAAACAATAGAAGAAGGAAAAAAAATACCTTCCTTGAGTGGATGTTGGGCATTGCGGGAAGGAGGAAGAAGGGGGAGAGGGAGGGGGAGGTGGAGTCGCAGAAGGAAGAAGAAGGGGGAGGTTGTGGTGGAGAAGGAAGAAGGGGAAGGGAAAAAAGTGAAAAATAAAACTAAGTGGGGGATGGAGAGAGTGGAGCATGGGGGAAAGATGAAGAGGCAGGGAGAAGGAAAGAGTGGAAAAAAAAAGAAGAAAGGAGAAAGTGATACGTCGGGGGAAGGAGAGTGGACATTAAGGAAGGAGAAAGATTGAGTGAGGGAGTGAAAATGGTCATTGTGTAGTTATTGTGTATACAGTGAACATACACAATAATGTTTGAAAATTTGGACGAAGAAAACGCAAATGGTAAGCATTTTGCACAGTGTAACGGTCGGAAAAAAAATGTTTTACATAGTACAATGGCTGAAAAAAATCTGAGCGATCGAAAAGTGATTATGCACAGTATAAATTGGTTCAAATAGTAACAATTTCTACACCCAATTGGCATTCTCATTTTTCATGTGTGAACCTCTAGTATCCAAATCCAAGCTCAATTAATTTTGTTTTCCAAATTCAAGCTCAATTTTTCTTTTTCCAAATTCAAGCTTAGTTAATTTTTTTTCTTCCAAATTCAAGCTCAGTTAATTTCTTTTTCATATTCAATCTTAGTTAATTTTTTTTCCAAGTTCAAGCTGAGTTAGTTTTTTATTCCAAATCAATTTGACTAATAAAGTTATATAAATTTTTTACAAGATTACAACATGCCTCCTTCGACCCAAAATTCACAATATCGTCCTCCTTTTTTTCCCCTCCTTCTTTTACCACCACCACCATCAAATTATTTTATGTGAAACACTCAAACCCCTTCTACCGTTAATTCTTAAAGTTCGCAGACATTTCCTTCAATTCCAGCAAACAGTCCTACGATGGTTTCAAATGATGACGTTGGTTTGCAATTTCCACAATTTGGTACCCAAATTGGGCTAGACAAGATCGCTCTTGATGAAATTGGAAGGTCTTTGACAAAAAGGAAGCCTCGAGTCGCCTTTGCAAATGAAGAAGATACACACCTCATTAGTTCATGACTCAACATCTCAATTGATCCAATTGTTGGTGTTGGTTAAGAAAAAGAAGCGTTTTGGTTGAGAGTCATGAAAAATTACAGCAAATTTCGAGGTGAACTCCGTGAAAGAGTAGTTAATCAATTGAAATTACGATGACAAAAAATTAATTTGGGTGCAAAAATTCAAGGATCATTACAAGCAAGCGGTATCATTGAAGAAAAGTGGTTGCACAAATAATGATGTCATGCTTAATGCATATGCCATTTGGAAGGAAGACAAAGGAACTGATTTTAATTTGGAACATGTTTGACGACTTTTGAAAGATGAACCAAAATGGTTAGAGCAATTCACTGAAAATTGTTCTAAAAGGACGGAGATTTCGATATCTATGGCATATTCTTCATCATCTAATCCATAAACACTAGTCGAAGATGTTGAAGTTAACATACCGTCCCCAATAGTCCGTCCAATGGGGCAAAAGGCAACCAAAAGGAAGAGCAAGGGGGAAAAAGAAGGAACATCTACCAATACCGTTGATCGTGTGGAGGAAGCAATGAGGAAAAAAAAATGTTTCAACACCAAACTATCAGCCTTAAGGGAGAAAGAATTGGAAAATGAGTATTACGACCTTTTAATGAAGGACACTTCTGCAATGCTTGAAACTCAACTCAAAGATTATGAAGCCTTTTGTAAAATAATTCGAAATAAACAAGGAATCTAGTATTAATTTGTTAGGTAATTTTAATTTGTTATACCGTCTTTTAATTTATATTTTTAGGAATCATGTTTCATTTGTTTTTTATTTTAACCGTGTGATCAGTGATTTTATGATGAGAAATTGATTTTGTTCTAGAAGATAATTTTTGTAATTAAAAAAAAAACTGTTATATTTCTAACTTATTTTTAAAATAAAACATTTGCATATGAATTATTTAACTTTAAAATAATTTTATAAAACTAATTCCATTCAAAATTATTTATTTTGCAAAGGCTTACACCTAATTGTGATAACACGAAATGACTTTTATTTTATGCAACGACAAGACCTGTTCGACACCTGAGGTTTTGTGGCTCCACTTTGTCCATGGTCACTCCATCTCAGTAGCTTTCTTTTGAAGAAAATGATAGTATGGGTTACTCCACTACTATTGATCATAGCTAGAAAGTATTACAGTTTTTTATATTACAAAAAATGGTTGTTATTTTTGCACAAAAATAAATGACATGGCATCAACTTCTATAATGGACAACCATTAACAACAGAAATATGGATCTGCCTACTTGTGAATTGATTAACTTTCAGTTGCAAATGACATCCAATTTTAGCAGTTAGAAATTGACCACTTGGTGTTTGTAGTAGTTGCAAAGTCGCATAATTTTAATCTCTAGGCATGACTAGGTTCAAACAAGTCATAATTTGTTGCTACCTTTTTCAATGTTTTTTGTTGGCATTCTTAAATCTTACTATTGTGGTTGCAAAAGTGGGTCCTCAAAAGTTGATTCATTTGAAAGGCTATGTGTAGAATCATTGATGTATTTTCTTAAATCTTACATTACATCTTTGCCTTGACACTCCTGACTCCATAATTAGATGAAAAGAAGAGAAGGGGGTGGGGGTGGGGTGTTTATCTTTTCCTTTTTCTTGTCCGTTCTTTTTTATCTTCTTCCGAAATTAACTTTATCCATTATTTGCTTCCGTAAATTCCTCTCTATTTGGTATGCATAGAGAGAGAGAGAGAGAGAGAGAGAGAGAGAGAGAGAGAGAGAGAGAGAGAGAGAGAGAGAGAGAATGAATGGGTAATATAAATGTAGTAGCTCTGTTCCGTCAATTTCTCTTTCTCTCTCTAAAATTAATACAGGGAGCGAGAATCCAATGGTCCCGATTGGGTGTAATGGTTGTTATATTCATTTGAATTAATTTGGTTCATTTTGTGTCTGACTTTCTTAGAGGATCACTCTTCTTCCATCCTTTCCTCTCTCTCTCTCCCTCTGCATTTCCCAAGGTAGGCATTGTATTCTCCGTCCCATTGTCAATTTTTCAATTCATCTACTTTGCCTTGTTTAATTCTCTGCAATGTCATTGTGTTCTAGTTATTTTGATTTTTTGCGGATAGGGCTGGATTTGTCAATGCTCAGGTCATTCTATTCACACCATTAATCTGCTTGTTAATTTTGTAAATTACTGCCTATGATTTATCCCATCCCACATGACAGGATAGGAGATTTCATAAATCATTCCTCATGACTATTCTTTTTCCTTGGACCTAGTTTTATTTATTTTTAGTTTGTTCAATATGTAATAGATAATTGATTTGTGGCTAAATAGTGAGTGCATTGTTCCGTCACTACTTTGTTCTTCTAATTTAATCAAAAAATATATGAGAAAGGCTAAGAACACACTCCTGTTGTGCAGTTGAAATTTATTGAAAATCATGAAATTTTGTGGATCACATATCCTATATAATGAATTTTTCCCGGATTTTTTTTAATCTTCAATTAATTTTAATAAATAAAATAGTGTGTTGTTTATCCAGCAGAGCAGATATTAGAAGATGGCAGACGCTGAGGATATTCAACCCCTTGTTTGCGACAATGGAACTGGAATGGTGAAGGTACAAAATGCATACTTTTTGGTTTGATGCTTCTCGAGAGAATTGTTTTGCGTTAACTTTTGCCCTTCATTGAAATTGCAATGTGTCTTTTCAGGCAGGATTTGCAGGAGACGATGCCCCACGTGCAGTGTTTCCTAGCATTGTTGGTCGTCCTCGTCACACTGGTGTGATGGTTGGTATGGGCCAGAAAGATGCATATGTTGGTGATGAGGCACAATCTAAACGTGGTATTCTGACTCTCAAGTATCCCATTGAGCATGGTATTGTTAGCAACTGGGATGATATGGAAAAGATTTGGCATCATACCTTCTATAATGAGCTTCGTGTGGCCCCAGAAGAGCATCCAGTTCTGTTGACAGAGGCTCCTCTTAACCCTAAGGCTAACCGTGAGAAGATGACCCAAATTATGTTTGAGACCTTTAATGCCCCTGCTATGTATGTTGCTATTCAGGCTGTTCTTTCACTGTATGCCAGTGGTCGTACAACTGGTAAGATATTCTTGAACATTATTTGCTTTTGTGAGGTTCAGGCTGAAGTTTGAGCTTATCTATAGAATGAGAGTGTCATTAGACAGCATGCACCTGGTTTACAATGGAATGATTCTTCATTGTAGAAAATTGTTTTAAAACAATCAGTGTCCTCATCAACCAGGAGGTGCTCATATGTTGTTTTTTTTTTGTTCTCCATTTCAGTTTTCCATTATGATGATCTATTTTTCTTCTTGTTACAGGTATTGTGTTGGATTCTGGGGATGGTGTCAGCCACACAGTCCCTATCTATGAGGGTTATGCCCTCCCACATGCAATCCTTCGTCTTGATTTGGCTGGCCGTGACCTCACAGATTTCTTGATGAAGATTTTGACTGAACGTGGATATTCTTTTACCACCTCAGCAGAGCGTGAAATTGTGAGGGATATGAAGGAAAAGCTGGCTTACATAGCCCTCGACTATGAGCAAGAGCTAGAGACATCCAAGACCAGCTCTTCAGTGGAGAAGAGCTATGAGTTGCCTGATGGGCAGGTTATCACTATTGGCGCTGAGCGTTTCAGGTGTCCGGAGGTCTTGTACCAACCATCCATGGTAGGAATGGAAGCATCAGGCATTCATGAAACGACATACAACTCCATAATGAAATGTGATGTTGACATCAGGAAAGACCTGTACGGTAACATTGTCCTTTCAGGAGGTACAACCATGTTCCCTGGCATCGCTGATAGAATGAGCAAGGAAATCTCTGCTTTAGCCCCAAGCAGCATGAAGATCAAGGTGGTAGCACCTCCTGAGAGAAAGTATAGTGTCTGGATTGGAGGTTCTATCTTGGCATCCCTGAGCACCTTCCAACAGGTATGTTTCTGTTCTTTAATATGATTAATGAACTATTGCTTTGAATGCTTGCTAATGATACAAATTATCGCTTGAGTGCAGATGTGGATTGCGAAGGCAGAGTACGACGAGTCTGGACCATCAATTGTTCATAGAAAGTGCTTCTAAATTGTTTGAGCAATAGGGTTATTGAAGAAAAAGATAGTTGTTTTATTCCTCGGGAAGAAATGCTGCTTGCTTGTAACCCTTTCATTCTATTCTAACTTTTGTTACTCATTCACGTTATTCTCTGGAGTGGTGATTTGGAGAAGGCGAGGAGTTTGTTTTGTCATAACAGTGCAATTCTTCACTATTATTATATATTTTTATTTTTTTGAGATTCATTATGCGTCTGAATTAGCATAAACTATTAAATGAACTATGGTATGCAAACTTATGATCCCAATCTTTTGCATTACATATTTTTATAGTCGAGGGTACGGCTAATATGAGCATTGCTATTCTTCCCAGCTGATTGACTCTTAGCATGGAAATTCAGGGATAATTTCTTTGCGTACCAGTTCAGTATCCCCATGGACATGATCACAAGCCCTCTAATCAGAGATTCACCTTGGATCTCGAAATTTTGAACCAGTCATAGGATAACTAATGACGGAGCAACGATAAGGACAATCAAATTTTTTCTCACAAAATAATTGATGTTCTAGAATTTTAAAGTCCAATTAATATTTTTCTTCTTCTTAAATATACCCTTATTTAATATCCATTACTAGTGTTTAGTTTCTAGGCATCAGATATCAATGTACTGCCTCCGCTCTCTTTTATAAGGAAAAAATTTAATTTTACACTTATTAAAAAAATTAATTAATTTCATTAAATTATGTTATTTTTAATTAAAAAATATTTTTTTCTAAACTACCATTTATTGGAACTTGATATTGAACATAAATATTTTATTAAATGAAGGTTATTTTGATTAGAATCTCATTAAATGAAGTAAAAATAGTGAAAATTTGTTTATAAAGGACAACAAAAATTTGTTTTTTTTCTCATAAGAGAGAACAGGGGGAGTATTAAATAAAGACATAGTCAAAGTATAGCAATTTTTAGGTCCCTTAGGATGTGTTTAGTTTGCATTTTCATTTTCTATTTTTATTTCCTGTTTTCATTTTCTGAAGACTGTTTTCATTTTCAAAAGATTAGAATTTTGAAAATACGTTTGGTTTGACTTTTTGTTTTCTATTTTCATGAAATAAAAATACTGAAAATTTATGATATATTGACTTCTTGTCTTTTTGTATTTTTAGATTTGCTTAAAATTACATTCATTGCCACCATTTCATTTTACCCGAAATGAGATTTCTTTTCTCAACTGAAAACGAGAATTTATTATTTTCATTTTCTAGTTGTTTTCTGTTTTTATTTTCACTGAAAATGTTTTCAGAAATCCAACCAAACACATTTTCATCACCGTTTTCTGTTTTCAGTGAAAATGAAAATAGAAAACAACCAAACCAAACACCCCCTTAGATATTTCTTAATCCATGTGGAATAACCTTAAACACCAATTCCTTATAAATAAAAATCTTAAACATCAAAATATATGAGAAGGAGGTGGTATACATTTTAAAAATATATATTAATGTGAGTGTTACTATTGGAGATCTTTTAATTTATTGCTTTTTTTAATTAGTTTAATTTTTTTATTGAAAGTTGTAAAGGAATTGATTCATCCCACCATCACAAGAATGCAAGTTACATTTTCGTTGCAAATGTGAGGACCATATTGGTAAGTAATATATAAGTATCAAACTCACCTAAACTTTTGATTTTAAAATAATTTTTTATTGATAACAAACCTTGCTAGGCCTCTTAAAAACACATTGAGGTCCAACTAAAAGATCTGGTCATTTTAGCATGGACAAGCTTAATACTTCTCTAGAATTGATCTCATTGTTTATCAAATATTATTAATTTTTTAGGATAAATATCGAATTTCATCCTTAAAAGTGTCAAACATTGATAATCTTATTTTCAAAAGATCTAAAATTATTTTTTAGTTTCCGAATGTGCAAAAATGGTAAAAAAGACAAAGTAAATTATATATAAATATCATCAGAAAGTGAAAATAAAATAAAATGCTGAAACCTATTGTGAGTAAAACAATGGCTGACCAGTGACAGATATGAGGCAACAAATGAAGTAGACATCTCTTTGCTGGTAACTGAGTTAAGCTCAGCCGGTGTTGATGGCAAATGTAAATATACAAAGCCCATACTATATGGTTCACGGAAGTACGCGCATAAATTCTTGCAATGACTTTTTGTATTGTGTAATGGTTTTAAATCCTCTCTCTCTCCCCCATCCAAACACTTCATGTTAGATTGGCTCAAATGAGCGAAGTAAATCTAACCCTTAAGCGACCTTTTTATATGCAATTAGGCATTTAGCAATGAATATTATAACTTCGGTGAGATCTTTTTTGTTGATCAAACCAATCAATCGAATATTAATTAATATGGAATCAATCGAACACTACTTGAAAATACTTATTCTGTTCAGAAATAAAATAGTCCAAATGTTCCTCAAAATTTTTGCTCCCATTGAACCATTTGTATCTATATGCACTAGGATCCTAATTCATGGATCTCTCTGTTCGAGAAATAAAACTAAGAAGATCAAACCATTTCTTCTTACTCCTTTTCAAATTGGACTGATGGTTACATAGAAATGTTTCCAACACTTGCAGTGAAAATTATGATTTATTTTTATGTACCCGGATATGCATTCTTGAAGCAACAAAATTTTTCTTCAACAATGCAAAAACTTTATGCGTATCCACACCCAGATCCCAACCTGGTATACTTGTCTCAGGTATACTTCTATTTGTAATGTTAAAGAGATATAGATTTAAGTTTTTCTTTTAAAGAAAAAAAGAAATATTTTATTTAAAATAAAAATCATCTCATACCTTTTATTATAAGAAGCTTCATCCTATAAGACAAAGATATTTCATAATTAATCACATGACTAATCTTGATATGTAGCAATAGAATATTATTTTTATTTTATGAACAACTTCCACCTTCATAAAATAGTACTCCCTTTTTATATTAACTATATTCTTGGTGCTAGCAAAAAATATAATAATATTCTACTAAAATATTTCTTTGATTAAATTAAATTTTTTTAATTTAATTATCAAATAAATTATTTTCTTTTATAAAAATTGGAATACTCATTTGTGTGACTCCATAGGTTCAATACTAAACTGATAGTAAATTAATCATAGTTAATTTACTAATCAAGATAGGTGTCTAACAACACCCCTTAGCATCCAAATAACATAAAATAATATCTTTTACTTCCTTCAAGAACCAATAAAAGAATGATGTAATATTTTCTTCCATCATTTATAGCTCAAGGTTAACTCTAGAGTATAGTATTATTGTCAAACTCTAATAAGCTAACACATTTCATCAATGAATGACTCGAAAAACTCTTTTCTTCTTTCATTCAATTGTCTCGATAAGGTCTTATTTCTATCATAGAGCTCAAACTCATGACCTAGAGTTGATGGATTCCTTCTTGATTGATTAACCATTAATTCAACAAATATTTAATCATATCCAATATTCATTTAACTAGTGCATAAGGCATTAAGTGTATGGAATTAAAATATAAAAATAATTTGTTAAATCTATGATAATCTCAAATCAAAAGAAATTGTTATATTTCTTCTTGAGAACTTCATATTGACATATCAAGATATATTAACTATTATGAATTTTCAATTAAGTCAATTTAATGATGACCACATATACATTAATAAATGAGATTTATTAATCTTTATCCAATAAAAATCATTACATATATATTGATTTATTTGAATTATTGATGTCTTATTTACAATAATCCTACGATTAAGAATAATTTAAATTAAAATTACAAAAGACTTGTTTTCATTGTCATGATCTCTTTCATAATAACAAGTCTCTAATTTTAATCAAAGATTTGTCAAATTAATAATTTAATAAAACAATAAATATGATAATAAAATAAAAAAATAATTCTTTACTAAAATTGATAATATGATGGATTGAATTTTTGACATACATATTTATCCCCAACAATCACTTCAGTAATTGGAGCAAGTAACTATCAATCTATCTTGGGAATCACATACAATGTGTTAATAAAAGATGCAAAAAATAGAAAAATATGCATGTTTGAGAAGCCCTTCTATAGAGATTGCAAAGGTTGATAGTTATACATAAATCATATAAAATTTGTCCATAAAAAAAAGCAGCATAAATCATATATAAAGTGAAAGAAGAAAATAAAAATTTGAATCAAATCAAAACAAAAAAAAATGGATTTCCTAAACAGCCAAAAATAATTTAAAATATGGCTTCCTATTTGATGAACCACCTCTCATAATTTCTTCAGCTTCTGCCCCCGCAGCCCATTCCAGAAAGCAGCTGAGTTTACTACCTTTTTCCCAGGAAGCTGAACTTCCAATACCTGAGTGTTACAACATCACTGAATTCAGAAAGGCATATTTGATTTGCAAGAATACTGGTCTTGCATACCTATGCTAAATTTGTGTAAGAAAGTGCTCTTGTTTAGATTGAAGACTGAAAAGCAAGTACTTCCTCAATTAAACACTTGTTAACAGTAACCCAGAAAGCAAGCAAATTTCACTAACGTGCTTGACTGTATTACAATTTTTTTATATATATAATTACAAACTAAGAAATTTTGTATTTTCAAAGTACAAAATTCTCTATGAATAAAAAGTGTGCATAAACATTTGTTTTCATAAATATTATATTTGATATTAGTTTCAAGATGCAAGACAGTTAGAGAATTTCAAAGAGTACTTGGACAAAATGAGAACAAGAGGCACGGGAATTTCCCATTTTTTATGAAGGCTCATGCATGAACTATATTAAATAGTGATTTTCGGTAAAAGATATTAAGTAGCAGATTCAGATTAAGGGAACATACTACAGTAATAAATTTCAAAATGCAACTTTTCAAACTAGTGTTATGTTTTTGGCTTTAAATTATTGTTTACCTGTTACTTTTTAAAAGCAAATAAACAACTACCGCAGTAAAAAAAAAGCTCCTAACCAAAAATATATTTGAAATTAACATGAAACAATCCATTTGTCTCCAATTTCCATCTCTAACAGGGAGGAAACTTTTTCTTTTAATTCCCCGAAATTGTTGTCTAAATAGTTTTGAAACAAATCTAGAAACAAAGAACCAAAAATCTGATTGATAAATTAGTTCCAAAAAAGAATTGTTTGAGGGGAAATGAGTAAAAAAAACTGTTCAAGGAGATCTCCGCACTGGAAGTCACTAGCCAAAACTTTGAAATTAGCTGAAACTAAAGAATGAAACCTATATAAGAATAAGCAAGAGCTACCAAAAAATAGAAAGAAATTCAGCAGTTTAGAATATCAATTTTGGGAGTAGTTCTCTGTTGGTTTTCTTAATATACATTGGTCTTCTTTGTGTCTGAAAACTGCTCCTTATTTTCTTTCTTTCTTTCTTTATTTTGGAGGTATAGAAATTGACTTGGCTTTCTCAAATACAACCTAAACCTGTGCTTCTACCCATCATCACCTACCTAGGTGGTGCAAACATGATAGAAACTTCAAGATAGATTTAAAAACTAAGCATACCTCAAGTGTGGTGCCCCTTCCACATGGAAATACCAACGCACCCTCAACGAATGCAATGTCATCTGCTTCATCGAACTGCACACTTTCATGACTGCGAACTCGTGTGGTTATAATTTTAATCTCCAAAGTTTTCTGCTGACCATTTTTCTCAACCACTAACACTCTTGCTCTAGTTCCTGGCCACCCTGAAAAGGCACGAACCTGAAATTGTTTTATGTCACAACTGAGCAGTTCAGATAAGATCATGAAGTTTACCTTATTGTGTAGAACAGATGCTTCTTGATCAAAGAATAGCCATGATTCATCTGGATTTATCTGCATAAAGTAGCAAAACAAAGGTATGAGTTGAGCAACTCCCTGTAAGAAAGATATTTTACCAACTGTATATACTGGAGTATTTTCTTTTTCTTTCTACGAATAACAGGATATTTACTGCACCGAACAGAAAGGCGCATAACACAAGTTCTCCCCAATTCAATATTTGACATTCACAATTGTTTAACTGAACTGCAGCTAAATGCTTAATGAAATCATGTAAAAATAAATAGCATGAAACCCTATTTCTGATCAACAGGAGCTCCAACAGTAGAAAGCTATCAGAGACAAGAAAAAGAAAACACTTAAATATCTGCAATTTATGCAACACCCTGGAAGATTATTTCTCAAGGAAATACTTCTTATAGGCTACTGGTTTCTTGAGTTGGATGAAGGTTCACATATTCCATTTTGGAAGGAAAGTGAGTAATATTCATTTCAGTGGTTCATGGTCACCTCTGTTTCTAAGCATAATTTACCCATAAAAAAAAGTTTATACTCTCTTCGCACAAACTGAGTTATAGAAAAACAAGTCCATGTCTCAGTTCTACTCATCTCTCCTTCCAACAAGACGCAATTTGGTGTTTGTATTCTTCTGGTTAGTCTTATATCTTGTTCTTGATCTCTAACTCATTTTCTTAATCACCAAAGCTCTCCAAAACAACCTGTAAGGTCAAGTCTTTCATTTGGATATTGGCACACACTAAACAATAGGATCAATGTAAATGACAATTTGTAGATGTAGACCTAATGACAGCTATTTTACCTAATGTGTTATGAGCAGATGTGGCCAGAAACAGTAGTCCACTTATTTTTTTGCATCGTGAAGCTTTTTTTTTTTGGTAAGACCAGGAATCCCCCCACCCTAGCATGAATTTACTTACTAACCATTGGTTAGGGTTCACTAGAAGTGTCCTTCCACTTCTGAGAATTCTCATGTATGAGTTTTGTCAGGAATATGGAGGCTAAAATTAAGGCAATGTGTATTGTATGGTGTAAAGAGGAATACAGAATACCATATCTTCAAAGGTGTCTTTTTGCTAGAGCCTTTGAATTTATTATAGTATAAAGTTGAGCTGGTGGCCTCTCATTCGTGCTCTTTTGATTATTATTTCAAGGGAACATATGTTACTGACTTGCATCAATTTGTTGCCAGAAATACAATAGATTTGTAAAAGTATATGCAATATAAACTTTAACCAGTCTAGCAAATAGCATTGGACAAAAAATTTGGAGGATCTGACATATATTGGACTGATATCAATAGGAAATGTTTTTCTATTTAAGCTTCCTAGTAACATAATCAAGGCTCACAATCACATACCTTTGGAGCCAATGTAGCCTTAGAGTCGTCTTGAGGTTGTGCCTTTACTCTTGCTGATCCATCAAGTATAGAAGGAAGTTCTCCAATCAGAAGTTTAGATCCTGCTTTGTCAAATAAAGATAGGAACTCATTCAGTAAAGAACACTTTCTATTAAAATGACTGAATAAGAATAGCCTAATACAACACCAAGAGAAAGGCACATAGGACGACAAAAGTAGAAGAAATCATACCTTTATGAAACAGGAGCTCAAGCAAATCAGGGGCCTACATAGAAATCTAAAGTTTTGTCAAAAGCAGGGAGAAAAAGAAGTAACTGCCTCATAAGTTTCACCAAACAAGTTGACAGTTAGGGTTAGGGGTATTCAAGAACAGATCCAAACCCCTAAACAATACCAAAAATCAAGAAAAATTTACTGATTATGAACCGGAAATACTATTAATGCAATCAAAGGAGATTGTAACCCTTGATATAATATGCACCAGTTTTACACATTCAAATCAGAAGTAGAAACATTTGAAATTAGATTACAAATGTGGGATAAAGACTAAATATATAAACATTAATCGAGTTTTATAAATAAAGTGAAAGCTCGCGATGCATTCCCACGTGTAACAAAGAGAAAATCATACCTTTATTTGATCATCAACTTGAATGGTTTCAGTAGCAATGACAGGTCCAGCATCGAGGGCACGGACAGTGAATGCTAATGATACTCCAGTTTCTTTAACACCATCCTAGTATACCAGCACCGAAATAAGTTAATGAAATAAAAGCATTGAGAATTTGTGGATTGACGGGGAAAACAGAAACCTGCAATGCCCTTTGAACAGGAGCAGCACCACGATACAATGGCAAAAGGCTAGGGTGAATATTGACTGTTCCTGAGAGTGGAAAAGAGAAATTTGGGTGTTAAGATGTAGAAATTGGAGGGGAGTGTGATAGAGTTTGAAAATGAGTTACAGACCGAAAGATGGAATATGAAGAAAGTCGGTGGGTAATATATTGCCATAGGCTGCGGTAATGCACAAGTGAGGTTGGAGAGCTTTTAAATTAGACAAGAAAGTATCCTGCAGGAAGAAGTGATGAGAAAATAAAATAAGAAGAGCATAAAGAAAGGTAGAAGAGATACATACGTCACCAGCACGGAGGGGAGAGAAAATGAGATCAGGAGAGAAGCCCCTCTGAAGAGCATGAGAGGCCAAGGGAGAGAGAGAGAGCTTCTTCCCCCTGTCCCTTCTGGCAGCAGGTTGAGTCACAATAGCCGCAACCTCAAATGAAGAATCTGGACAAGTAGAAGCGTTCAGAAGGGCTTCAAGGACGATGGCGGAGACCTGAAAAGTAAAGTAAAGTAGACAATCAATGAATGAAACAAGTAAAGAAAGAAAAAAAAAGGTTACCTACATGAGGTGCGCCCAACAAGACAAGGGGCTTCTTCTTCTTGGTGCTCGAGGGGGGCACGGAGGGAGAGCCGCTCTGTAAACACCATAACCGACGAATCATTGTGCTTGTGGAGATACAACTATAGCTATACATGCTCATAACTCTCTCTCTCTATATATCACAAACTCAAGGGATTCATCATTTACTTCTATTTTCAAAATGTACTAGTACTATTCATAATTTATCTTTGCTAACATATCAGTCAATTTATTGAAAAAAATAACAATTAATAATTTGTAAAATGTTGTATCAGGAATATATTCTTGCAGATAATTAAATTCATATTAAGGATTAATCTCATAATAATCTAAGTAGGGTGGTGATTGAACCAAAAAAAATATTATTTATTTTTATCAAAATAATTTAATTGCTGCAGTTAATGTGAAAAAAATAATAATGAAAATAAAAGGGGACATGAATTGAAGAGAAAGCCTTCTCTTTATCTTATCCATCTATCCGGCTGCATAGGCATAGACTAGAGAGAGAGTTGCAATGGCCGTTTCTTTGGCAGTGAACCGTCCTCTGCTTGGTCTTCACGAGAATGTACCATTAGCTGTTGCTCATCCCCAATTCCTCCCGTTCAAATGGCCACCCAAGTCCAAACTCCCCTCCGTCGTCGGAATTCGATGCTCCTCCTCCCCTTTCAACGACAAAACCCTCATTTCCATCACACCTAACACTTCCCACCTCAATCCCAACCCTCTCGCTTGTCGCTTTCACGCTTCCCAGTTTGGAGGTACTTCCTTCTCTTTTCTCAACCCTAACTTTTCATTTCGTCTTTTTTTTTCTCTCCCTTCTCGTACATTTTTCTTACTTGTCATGTTACCAACTTCAGATATTTAATCCGAACCAACATGACTCAACTCATATCTAGTTTTGGTATAGTTTATCTCGAAATACTTTAATTTGAGTTATCACATCGTTTGCTATACGGATTGGATTGTGTGTTTTTGACAGGTATATATCTTCCTCCTTCCCGGAACCATATTTCTTCTTAAATGCTCAAATTGTTTGTTGCAACCCAGTATTGCTAGTCTACAGCCTAGAATAATAGACCCCAATTAGATGAGATGAGATAACCTCACTTAGGGTGTGTTTCAATTTTATTTTCATAATGCAACAGAGTGTGGACTTTGAAGGAGATATTCAATAAGATGAGAAAACATCCCCCGGCTGTTTCTGTTTTTTTTTTTTTTTTTAAACACTTATTCTGGAACTAATTTTCAAAACTTAAATAGATTTTCGATGATTGTTTAGTAGTGTGTAATTCTTCTAGAAAACTTTTTTTCAAATCAAAAAGTGAGAAGAGAATCAAACTGGCCTTTTCCTTCACGTTCTGTGTCTTCATTCAGATTGTTTTACTCGGGTATTTAGGCTGACAAAATTGTTGGTCAAGTTGTGAATATGGTTATATTCAGTATTGCATTGTGAATTCCCAATTCCTTTTGCTGCCTAATGTTGAGTTTGTGGTGGATGAGAGTTCTAACTTCTAAAAGGGCTTTAACATGTGCATTAGGTTTCCATGGGGCACGTTAACCACGTCTCTTGTCTAGTGCTTTTTATGTCTTTTCCTTTTATTCACTTACTTCTTGAAACTGTTTCCAGTACAAACTTAGTGGCAATGCCTTTAGTCCTTGTGTAGGATAAAAAAGATTACTGTATCCTTTAGTTAGATTCAATTACTGTATCCTTGTGTAGCATACCTCCATTAATGCATGTACATTTCTTTCAATTTAAGGGTGAAAGTTATTCCTATTTGTTTGTGTGTGAAATGGAAAGTAGATGTGTGAGTGACTATGAGTATGAGGTCTTTCTGAGTCTCCCTCTATCACAAAACAAAAGGCTCAAATTAGATATTTTAGGCAGTCAACTTTTTAGCTTTACATTTTAAGGGTTCAGGTGTTAAATTAATATTCCATCATGTATAGATCTTAATCTAGTCAGAGATCTGCAGCTTAGAATGTATTGGGAAAATACGTGACAGTTATTTTAATTCAATGGTGCAGAACAGGAGAGCAACAAATACGTGGAAGCCTATGCTGTAGGACGAAATATTCGTATGTCTGCTAATAAAGCTCGGAGAGTGATCGATCAGATTCGTGGACGTAAATATGACGAAACACTTATGGTATTAGAACTCATGCCTTATCGAGCCTGTGAAGCCATTCTCAAAATAGTGTTTTCGGCTGGAGCTAATGCTAGCAATAATCTGGGTTTAAGCAAAGGAAGTTTAGTTATCAGTAAAGCAGAGGTTAATGAAGGGAAAACAATGAAAAGGGTAAAACCTGTAGCTCGAGGGCGTGCCCATCCAATTAAAAAGCGCACTTGTCATATAACCATCACGGTAAAAGGCTTACCTAGTGAGTCCGTCGTGGAAGCAAAGCCTGCTTAATCCTATTTGAGACAAAATGTATGCCTTATTATGAGTTCCCTTCCCCCATTTCATTTCATGAAAATTTCTGCATTTCGACATTATGTAGTTCATTTTCTACATTGTGACTTGTAGAGGAGTAATGAACATGCTATTTGTGTACGTCCATGTAAGAACTGTTTAAATATTCAATTTAATTTAAGTCCTGAATATGAAATGATTTTGGATTGAAATTGGAAAGAAATTTTTGTAACTTCAGTAATACTTACCATATATCTATACAGCATTTAGCACGTAAGCAAACAATTCTTTGAGTTGCTAATATTAGTTCTATCTTTTGGACTTAATTAAACTGTATTACTTATTATATCAAACAAGGTTTACTATACATTTTGAATAAATTAAATATGCTAGTGTTTTTTTTTTACAACAAAACTATGATCATTATATTTCAATAGCAAAATTTTCATGTTTTTAATTTCTTGTGCTTTCGTGTCATTATCATCCCTATAGTGAAGGATGAGATACTATGGTGGTAGCTGGTAGGGTGGTGGACATTCTCCCTTCGTCGTGATGCCTTTCTCGCAGACAACACCACCAAAAAATCAGATAATTAATCGGACATTTGTTTTGTAACGTGCTTGTAATAACAAAGGATGCTCAATCTCCTGCTTCGCTATGAGGATTAGCCGAAGGAGCAATAAAAAGATTGCTGCTTTCTTTTCTGCTGGAAGAATAACTTGCGTCAGTCGTCATTCAATTAGATTACTTTTTAGACTCACTCAACTAGATATTTCAATCATAAGATACTTTGAACACAATAAATTAATCCAAATATAAATTTTCTTAAGTACATGTTTGGTTTTGCATACTTTTGCGGGTTTTTTTTATTTATGAAAAGCCATTCTCCAAAAACATTAATTATTAAATATAAAATAAAATAATCCAAATACATTCTCTAAATTTCGTAAGATCTGTTTGGTTTGTATTTTTATTTTCTGTTTTTAATTTGTTTTTATTTTTCGAAAACTGTTTTCATTTTCAAAATATTAAAATTCTGAAAATATGTTTAATTTGATTTCTTGTTTTCTGTTTTCAAAAAATAAGAACACTGAAAATTTATGATATATTGACTTTTTGTCTTTTTTGTATTTTTAGATTTACTTAAAATTACATTTCTTGTCATCGTATTTTCATTTTACCCAAAATGAGATTCCTGTTTTCAACCAAAAACACTAAAAATAAAATTTTATTATTTTCATTTTCTGATTGTTTCCTGTGTTTTCATTTTCACTGAAAATGTTTTTAAAAATCCATCCAAACACATTTTCATCACCATTGTCTGTTTTTAGTGAAAATAAAAATAGAAAACAGTTAAATCAAATACCCCCTTAACTTTCCTACTGTCCATTGTTTTCTCGAAGTATTCTGAAATTGGCCTAAAAGACTTCTTCTGCAAGTACATAGGTAGAATAGAAATTGCATACATACTCCATAGGCAACGAAAATAAAACACGATGACACCACAAAAGACTCGTAATGTTACTCAAATCCAGACAAAAACAGGCACACGGAACAACGCTCAATGGGCCAACTACAGCAAGACCCTTTATTGGAAATAAAAGACACAAGTAAAGAAACTGAAATGAAAGACTATTCGTGCAGATTACTCTTCCTCTGTTTCTGATTCCGCACTTTGAAGCCATTCAATCAAAGGTTTGGCCTTCTTCCATATCTGAGAGTCCTTGTTGTCGCCATTCAGCCCTTCTTGATACCACTGCACGATGTGCTCTTCCTCCAACAGATCAGAATCATAAAGTGCCTTCAAAACAATGGGAATTTCCTTCAAAGCATTGGAAGTGGACTTTAGACAGAAAGCCTCAATTGCATGAAGCAATAGCAAATGTGATCCCTCCTCCATGGAAACTGCAGCAGCAAGGTAGCGCTTCTTCTTGACCACTTCTTTTGCAAACCCTTTCTCAATACCCTCAAATAAGGCCTCAATCAGAGCACTGATCTTTTCTTGAGCTGGTGCTGGAATTGCTTCCATATGGGACTGCAATTCACTCGCCACAACACCTTTGTTCAAGATTGCTTTCACTTCTCCAACCAGTTTCCTGTAGTGCATCGCATTACCATTTTCAGAACCATCACTTGTCTTACTTGATGCTTTTTCCTTCTTCTCTGGCTCATCTGTGGAGAGCATGACCATATCAGCTGTTACGGCACTTAGCTGTTCTTGGATACGCTGCTGAGCAGCCTCTAATGACGTATCTGTTAGCCACTGCACTTCACCATCATCATCATCTTCATCAGGAGCCTCTTCTTTCTCATCAACTTGACTGTGAGCTGGAGATCGATGATCTTCATCAGAGCCACTGGCTTTCTTCTTTGTAGAGGTCAACTTTGTGGTCTCATCCTTGGAAGTGGACGAGCTTTTCTTCTTAGTCTCTTTCTTCATTTTCTTTTGTTCCTCGTCAGCTGCTGCACCTTCCTTCAGTCTCTCCTTCTCGGCTCTCCTCATAGCCTTCTTGTCTTTGGATCCTTTCTTTGTTTCAGGAGGGTTTTTAATAATAAAGCTAGTCAGCTTGTCTCTCATATCCACATCTGACACAAAACCACAAGCAGCGCATTTCAGCTGGATCATTTGGTTCTTAGTAATCAATATCTCAGTTTCAGGGTTTCCACAACCATAACACTGGACGTATTTCTTGATAAAGATCTCAAGAAGAGCTGCAAGTTTTGCAGTGTCATGTGCCCCATTAACATGAGAAGTCCCAACTTTCTCATCAAATTTAGACTGTGCCCCAAGTTCGCAACCAAAGTACTTGGTTGTGTAAGAGGGTGGCCTTGCCAATGCCTTGGCAATGTCAACCATGTTGACAATATTTGTTTTGATGCCATTCCCTCTACCCTCAATCTTGGTAATCATTTTAGGCATCTTATACCGATAGAAGGCATCATCACTATTTCCAGCACCAATGTTCTGCAAGGCCATGATGACTTAAACAAAAAAAAGTTCCAAAGAGAAAAACAATCACAACAGACGCCTTGGGCAGCAAATGCAATCACGCAATTAGCGAAGGCTGTCAAGAACAACAACAAAAGTTGGGGTATTCCGGGTACGGTTGGCAGTGCATACAGGTGGGTCTTGTAGGCAAGGGCCTGTTCTTTTTTCTAGAAGAAGAAAAACACTCTCCAAGCAACTCAATTGCTCCCAAATGGATAATAGCCCGTTCAAACATGAAAGAAAGTTCAACGTGAACCTTTCACCTTGGAATCTGCTACAGCAGTACTTGCAGGAATCCTAAATCAACAACAACAGAGAAAACGTATGGTGTTAACACCTTCAGAAGGGGACAATTTCAAAGCAATCAACCCCACAATGGTGGCAATACACAATATGTAGTTATTATTATAGATCACCGAAACAGATGAATAAAAAATTAAAAAAAGCAAACAAAAGGTTGATTTATGAGAAGATTTATTGGAAATCGCAATCCAGATTATTGATTTTAGACATAATAAATGTTGTTGTTATTATAAGGATTAGTTATGTGTGTAGATAGATCTTAATCGGAGAAAATGCAAAAAAATAGGTAGATCTTAATCGGAGGAAAAATAAAAGGAGATATTGAGAATAAGGAAAGGGTACCTGCAAGAAGCAATTGAAAAAAGGCGTGAAGGAGAGGAAGAAGAAGAAGAAGAAAACCTTGCGATGGTGCGCCGCGGCTCGAATCTAATGTTCAAATCATTATATATGCCTTTTCCGGGGTATAACTGGCAATGCAATGCTACATTTAAATCTTTTCAGCAAAATTAGCCTTGCATTTGGGATATTTGGTTTATTTAGTATATTTTGATTTAATTGTATAGTTATTTAAACATACATTAAATATAATTAAAAAATTTGTTTAATGTTACGCACGCAGTTCATTTTAAGCTTCTTAAATTTTTGTATTTATTTTATCTCTAATGTCTAATATGTTATTCTTATAATAAAGAGATTAATGGATATATTAATTGCTCGATCATAATTCATATCCAATCTTGTGTAGACAGAGAATGATATAATGATATTTTTTTTAAGTTATTCCGTCTTTTTTTTTCTTCTTTGCAATACTATGATTTTCACTAAACTTTGAACTATGACAACTGACAGGTAAACTTTGAACTAGACATGGCAACGGATGGGCGGGACAGGGATGGGTATTCCCTCCCCATTTCTCGATCTCGATTCACTCGTCCCTGATACTCCATAGGTTAAATTTGTTATCTCACCCCGTACCGGTCAGGTATCTAATATCCTCATCCCATCCTCGGTTTAAATTTGTAAAAAAAATTATATTGAAAATCTGATTTTAAAAAGATTGATTGTTACACCTTTATTTTTAACGACTCATACTTGCAGTGTATTTGTCTAAAAAAGCATCAAGAAAAGAATATTAAATTATGTACAAATTATAATAAATAATTAATAAAATTGTAATAATTTTATCATCAGGGATACGAGAATGAGTATGAGACAAGTAATGACATCTCCATCCCCGATCCCAATTAAAAAAGTCGGGGTAATCCTGAACCTCTACCTAATCAACTCTATTTCCTATCAAAATCAAAACGAGTTTAAACGGATATTCACGAGTACGGGTTTCACTGCCATATCTACTTTGAACCAAATTATTCATCAATGACGACTAAAGATATCTCTAGAGTTATATGAAATCAACACCGAATTTAAAGAACATTCTAGTTTTGATTAAACGATATATTGATATAAAATTAATGTTATAAACTTTTATTTGTTTTTATAAATATCATATAACTCTCTTAATTTTTTTACAAAAATTTATGGTTTATTTTTTCTTTAAAACCCCATCCATAAACTGATAAACGTACTCAGAATATAAAAAGGTGACTTATAATCCTTTGTGTTTTTTTTTATTTTACTTTTTCATTCATATAACTCTCAATTTTTTTTTAAAAAAATGTGTCGTTTATTTTTTCTTTAAAGCCCCATCCATAAACTGATAAACGTACTCAAATTATAAAAGGTGACTTATAATCCTTTCTGTTTTTTTTATTTTATTTTTTTCATTTACATATGAAAAATGTCTATAGTGATAAACGTACTCAACTTCCACGTTCTTATCAGTTCCCTTAAAGGATTCCCCTAGTCTGAAATTCCTCTAGTGCTTCTCCTTTCCATTAAATCCTCGTGAAAGATATAGAAATGAAATGCCATATGATACCACCAAGTTGTGAGACATGTCTAAGTCCAAGTGTGTCTCCAATAAATTTTCAGCTAAGATGGTCATAAGTTTTCTCAAGGTCACTCTTAATGGTCATCCAACCTTTTAAGCTTTTTTTTTCTTTTTTCTTTTTCTTGAAATGAATGATTTCCTGCGCCACAATAATATTGTCTCTACCTTCTTCATGGAACAAAACTTCATTGATAAGGCCCTATGATCTTGTCCATTATTTCTCATCATCTTTGAGCCAATATCTTAGTAACAATATTTTTAGGAAATATTATAAAGACTCATAGGTTAAAAAAATTCAGCCAGCTAAGGTTTCCCACTTTAGGAATTAGAGTAATTAAAGTCTAACTAATCACTTGAATCTTTTCATGTGTTAAAAAATTTGCTTGATCATAGTCTACTAGATAGCTGAAACTATGATCTTCACTAAGATAGATAATAAATAGGTTGAAAAGCACCAACCCAAAACATTTAAACTCTTCATATTACTGTTCACAACGCAACCACCGATGTCGCTGCCATCATGGGTGATAATGCCATGCTTCGAAGATGTTTTCGTCATCCCTTCATCCTCCAATGTCTTCTTCATTTCTACATATCTTCACACCATCCCCTAGCCAGGTTCATTTATTTATTTTATTCAACACTTCATACTTACAACGCATGCTTTTAAATATCGACTTTCCTCAACGTAACAAGTGTGCTCGCTATTTACACTCATTAAGTTCTTGAAATTAAGCCATTATCATTTTGTTTTATTATCTTGTGCTGAGTACCAAATTGTTTGCAACACCTCCCTCCTACTGTATTTGATTCGATTAGGTTTGGGTCGCATTGCTGGAATTTTGTCTCTTCAAGTAGACGACGGTCAAACGCAAGTGGAAGCCCTTCATCGTGTTGGATCAGAATCGGCCATGCATGTAGTTGCAGCAAAGCCATTATTTTTAACAAAGGAACTTGTACCTTCAGATGCATTAGAAAATGAGCGGGAAATTCTTAAATCTCAGTTTTTGGTCATTTCTTTACGAGTCAAGTATAGGCACATGCTTAATATATGAATTGTAATTGATATAGTCTTGCTTGACAGGCTTCTGTAAGTTCTGATCTTTAAGAATTGTTCGAAAATTCATCATTTATTTGAGTACGAAAGTTGCAATGCTTGCATGGATGGCAAATGGAAACTACCCTAAGTTTTCTTCAATGGGTTGTTTAAGATTGTGTTGTGGGGTTTCTGGGTGATTTAAGCTGGCTTCTAGTTTAATAGGTTTTAAATATACTTCCACTGGCAAGGTTTGGTTCACTTGGCAAAACGGACTCTTGATCCACTCTCTTTATGGACTATGGCCATTGGCCAGGTACACCTGCACAAGAATGATAACCCCTTTGTACATAATTATAGTCCTTTTTTCTCTTTCTCCTTTCCCTCACTATATATACATACATCTTGATGAATAGAATAAGAGTTTAGGATTGACCTAGTTAGACCAATTCAACTTTTTGATAAACCACTTTTTACTTGCACTTAAAAAATTCAGAATTGAAGAAAACTTGGTTTGGCAAATGCAATCTGCTTTCTCATATTGGATTTCTTAGTTCATATAGTTCTCATGCAATTTGATAAACCAAACAAAAACTTTTAACACTATTGCAGTTTTATTATTTCAGGCAGAAGCCTCTGGTAAGCCTCAGATGGCCATAGAGAAAATGGTTGAAGGACGTCTCCGCAAGTATTTTGAGAATGCAGTATTTATGGACCAAAAGTTTATTATGAATGATACTATGAATGTGAAGGTATGTGAAGTTTCTGTGAATTGAAATGGATTCAGTTATGATTTTTTTTAGAATTGAAATTAGGATGGTTATATTTATTGATCAATGTCATTGTTTTGATTGATGAAAGAAATGAAAATTCTACCCCTGCATCGGTTTATTCATAATCCATCACCCTCTTTATTTATTTATTTATTTTATTTGACACTCTTTATTCTTAGAGTGGGAAAATGTGCCATTTACAGTGGTAATTACCATTTTTCATTTCAACAATATGAGCATATGAGTTTTTTTTTATGGAAAAGTAAAAGATCTTTCGGTATTGAGCATTGACCCTGACCCTGTACTGATATAATAAAAGAAAAGTCATTCTTGGCCCTGAAGTAGTAAAGCTTAGCGGAAAAAAAATGATAAAACACGGGAAACAACAAAGTTTGTCTAGTTCCTGGGTTGAGAAATAGATGCTAATTTCATTTGTTTGTCCATGAATTATGAATTTATAAGGCTGAATTTGGGATTGAAACAAACATATTGTGAGATGATTTCTAGCTGTCAACAAACATAACAGGCAAATGTGGATCTTGCTTCAGAGTTCTGATTTTCCCCAATTTCTAACTTCACAATTAGATTTTAATGGCTGAAATAATCCATATGGATATCCAATTTGTTTTATTGTCTATCAAAGATATATAGACCTGAGTTTCATTCAGGATCAAAGGTAGCTTGTTGCGTCTAAGTTTGCAATATACTTAAGTAGTGGCTCCTTGTTTGATTCTCATGATTACCCGATTGAATTATGAGATACTCGACTTTGGCTTCATGGCAGTCAGTATAGAATAATTTAATAAAGATATTGAGGAGCATCTGAACTAATATAAACTTATTAGTGTGAGGATTTGTTTTCTGTAGTATTTATAATTCTTTTGTATGTTACGCTGCCATCAAATGTATTCACTATTCAGTACCATGGTTGATATGTGAGAGATTCAGTAATATGTAAACAGCTCCTGCATCAAATGGTAGGAGGTTGTAACTTGAGAATTTGGTGTAAGGTGTCAATTATAATGTCTTCACGGCTGAAAAAGGTGAAAGAGAGGGTTCACTTGAGAGTAAGAATTTGGTTGTCTTTCTTGGAAATGCCATAAGCCACCTGTTCCTATCACATAATTGAGATCCTATTTTCATTCATGGATTATGGTTAGAACCTATTTTTTTTATAAAAAAAATTGAACTTACATATAGGCATAATAGCCCACATGCCCCTAATCCAAATCATTTAAATGATGATGTCTCTTTCACTTCTGAGTCAAGGATAAGAAATAGGAAATGAGAAACCTATATTTGCTGCTGGGAATCTTGAATTTTCTTGTGGTTAAATTTGCAATATAGAACCGTGAGTAGCCATTTGCAATATGTCTTCTGGACACTAATCAGCAAATGAAGGTGTTCTGTTGTGTGGGGTGCCAGTAAGCATTTTTCTTTATCTCAGGAATACAATGTAGGATTTCATGATAAGCTTCCTGATTTTGTGCCTTTGACTAGCATTAAAAATACATTTAGTGGAATTATGAAGTACATTCTCTTTAGATGTGTATTTTCTGTTTTTATTGTGTACAATTGTGTGTACCTTTGGTGAAGCATCCATCTATGGAGCCAATTTGTTTGTTTGATAATTGATTGTGTAATATCTTTCATTCCTTTTTGTAGGCGGTGCTGGATAATCTATCCAAGGAGGTGGGTTCATCTGTGAGGGTTGTTGACTTTCTCGGAATGGAAGTCAGGGAAGGAATTGCAAGGTAAAACCAGTACCTTTTTGGATACTCTTCTTTTCCTATCTTAGTTTAGAGTCCAGTTGTGTACTGCCGGAAAAAAATCGTTGGAATTGCTCTGTGGTTTAAGGGTTTAATCAGATTGTATTAAATATTGCGGTTTAGTTAGTGATGTATTACTGTATAAGTTATGTTTTGCATTTGTTTATCATGCAGTAATTACAGGATTTGGGTTTAAAGTGCATGCATAAATTGAGATTACTTTGATGTGTCTCTAACAATGTGGCATTGTCAGTTGAAAGTATTGAATTTCTCCATTTTATATGATAATGTGTGTAGCCTGAACCTGAAGTATTTCTTACCTCACCTACCTAAAATTATTGTATGTCTTCATCCTTAGAAACTTCATGATCAGTTTAATTTCTTTTCAGCTTTCCAGCATCCTATTCCGTGACTGATCCCCTCCTATGTCCTCAATAACAAATGAGAATAAAATTGTGGATCAAATTCTCATTATGTTTTTTATGTCTGAGAACTCGGTTGGTCGTACTTTTGATTGTTTTAAAAATTTTACTGACCATCTACAATTTTCAGGCAAGAAACAGATAGATCTGAGACTGTTGCTCAGGTTGCGTAAGTTTAAGGTGATTCTGTCTATTCAGGGAGGAAACCCTGAGAGCTCAGCTTTTGTTTTTAAGGCGTTTGCTCTCTAGCTGATATTTAAACATGTATGTTCCGTTATTCTCCCGGGGAAGATGAGGTACAGGTTCGGTTCAGTTGAAAATTTTGCTCTGGAGTCGAAAACATAAATTGTTGCTGTTCGACTGTATTAGTTTGTTCTGCCTCACTCGCCTGATAGTTGAACCACGTAGGCGTCACTTTATAATTACTAAGGTTTTGTTTTATATCCTGTGAGTTAACAAAGTTTCTCAATTTTAATTTTACAATGCTGACAAATAAATTGATACATGGGAATTATCGAAATGATTGTCGAACAATAGACATAACCGTGTTTCAGTTGTTTGTGTTTGTTTGATGGTACATGTTTACAATTTTAACCTCATTATTCTTTTAAAGCGATTTAATTCACGTGTCAATCTGATTCTCTAAGTAAGGTTTACATATTAATATGCTGCACCTTGAAGTTAAACATTCTAAAGTTCTGAGGAGATATCCTTTTCTTGTACTTTCGCTTTCAATGAATTAGAAAGATCTGTTATTTTCCAAGCAAGGAAACAATTTCAAAGTTTCTGATTTAATTCAATTTAATTTGTGGATTGGATCAATTTTTAAATTTGGGTTTGAAATATTATTTAATTGAATAAAAAAAACTTCACAATATTTTTGTTTTGTCCTGTTAATTTTGGCTTTTAATTTATTTATTTTACAGTTTATTACAAAAAGATGTTTCTACGTTAATTTTATGGCACATTCAAAGACGGTTATGAGTCGTCTTTGTATAACAAGCAGTAATGGCCATCTCATGTAGATTGGTCCAATCAACAACTTTGTCGATCATGAATGCTTTATATGCAAACCTTAGCACCCAAAGATCCACTAATGAAGTATCTATCATCAATAGCATTAAACTGGATGCAAGTTACTATGCCAGAGAGAGAAGATTGAGGCAAAAGGCTTAATTAGCAAATAACAAAAACAGGAGAGGAAGGGAATGAGACTGTTTTCATTGCTAATAAATCTAACCCACCCTAGTGAACATTAAACAACTCTTGTACAATTAGTCCTATCTGGGATAAAGATGATATTTAAATAAAATGCATGTGTGCCACTATGTGGTTGTCCAATCCTCAAAGACGGGATGTATATTGAAGTATATTGAATAGGGATAGGATGAACTCGGAATCTAATTCAATTTTTGGTAGGGAAGAAGCAGAAGAAATATGGATAAAGAGTAAAAATAAATAAAAGTGTAAGAGTGTTCCGTCATTTTATCATAAGTATCCCATATGACTTCTACTTAGATTATGGGAGAGCAAAGACAAGAGCACTGCAACATGTAATCATTGAATTTACTCACCATAGTCATTGTGTGAAAATGTTTTCAAACAAGACTTGTTGGATAGATGCCACAGCCGCACAGTTTTGTCCATTGAAGATGAGAGCAAGTGCTGAGCAAAATGGGGGAAAATATATCAAAAGGATGATAAAAAAAATAAATGCATTTTGATTTAGATTTCTAGAACACATTGCACTTCTTTTTGACAAATATTCAAATTTTAAAGATTTCAAAATACATTAATAAAAAAATCTCTTAATAAAAATAAATACCCCCCCCCCCCCCCAATTATCAATTGAAAGAGTAAGTCATTTGAAACCCCATGAAACAAGTAGACCTTGTCAATCAGAGAATAAAAAAGATAATGTGAAATGCTCGATCTGATTACTTTAGGAAGAGAATCCAATCAAGATATCCTCTGTCTAAGAACCATATATCCACCCAACCTGGTAGCAAGCCACCAATTATGAGCAAGACTAATTTTTCAAAAAGAATTTACAAAACCTTTTGTGTTGTTGCAAAAGTGGAAGTGGAAGCGGAAGCGGCACAGTGGGCGAAAGCAAAAGCTGTGGAAACCCTAACTGACAGGAGGTTGGGGAAAATAGAAGCCCCGACGACAGCATAGGGTAGGATGCCAGCAACAAATTCAAACACCCCAACGACACAAGCAAAGATAGTATCTGAAACGATGACGACGCCTGTGATGGAACCATCCCTTGCTGTGTCTGCTATTATGGTTGTTGTTCTTACTGAGGTTGAGGTTAAGGTTGAACATGAGGCGGTGACGATGGCGGTGGTAGTGGCGTTGGCAGTGGAAAGTGAGAAGGAAAGAGTTAGAGAGTGAAAGGAAGAGTAAGAAACAAAGAGAGGGAGACAGTGAGAAACACGAGAGGGGAGACAAAGAGTTTAAAAATAAAAACACTAATTTCTAAGATGGTTTTACGAAAATTGTCTAGGAATGATAATCATTCTAAGACTTGATCATAATATTTGTTGAACAATATCTTATTTACAAAATTATCAACGTATGACATTTTAAAACGATTCTGGATAATCGTGTTAGAATATACGTAGTAAAAAATAATTTTTTTAGCAATGTAAATTGGTTCATGAATACCCCGATAAGACTTGATCATAGTATTGAAGCGAAGAGTTGGTTCATCGGTTATCAAATGAATGACAAAGTTTTCTCTTAACCTTCGGGGATAGGTGTGGATAAGGAGCTAGTTTACTAAAGCATCACTTGTTTGAAAATTTGGTATATCAAGTAAGACTGCTTGTATGAAAATAGTTGACACCGTAAGTAGAATTCGTTTCCATAGATAAGTCTACATAAATAGTTTATACCATGATTAAGAGGAATATGAATTTTGTCCCTACAAGAAACATAATTGTGTTGGGGAAAAGGAAGTAGAAAGTTTGGGTTTAAAAATGTGGTTCATTGGAAAAGCAAAATTAAGAAATGACCAAATAACAATGATAAAGAAGTTATTGCAAACACATGAACCAAACGGAGCTAAACAAATGACTTTTTAGGAGAATAATATAAAGGAACATAATAAGTGTTAATAACAAAGGAAAGAGAAAAAAGTGTAGAAAAGTCAGAGACTCTATTTAAGTTTCTTTGTAATAAGACAATGTGCATGTCATGTTTTATTATGTTTGCGGATCACAGTTAATATGTTTAATTATTTAGTTTTGAGCATGCTTACTTGAGATATTGTTTTTAAGGCTTTTAAACGACGACAGTTGTTAGTTGTTTGGTACAGGTGATGTATAAGGGAAATCATTTTGAATTGTGTGGGGTCAATTTCTTAATTTTATCTTCACACTTTTGTCGGTAAAAAATGGTCATTTTAAGTTATACAGAGAAAATCAATTATGCTCTTATTTCTGTCTTTTTTCACGTGATTTGTAGAAAGAGCATGGACACGTTGTGGTTAATTTGTAGAAGGAGAAGCCAAAGTGCACCCCACGAGAAAGTCCCCTATCCACAAATATTTCAACTACACATGGCATCAAACTTACCAACGTTGTTGTAGATTTGCCTCCCTTCTTTCTATAACAATCGAGTTTTTGAAAATTATATTAACATTTTAATCGATTAAACTAAATTATGACACAGATGTGATCTTTTTTTTTAAGAAGTATTTTTCTTACATTTATTAGATTATGTCCTTTCATTTAATTTAAACCAAACAACTTTACTATCTTATTTTTATTTTATTTTTTATTTATTTCCTTAAACCAAACAACATAAATTCAAATTTATTTTTACTCGATTTCTCTTTTTCTATAATTATGTCTCTTTTATTTTTCTCAATTCTATTTTACTCCTATTAACCAACCAGAGCATTAGCATCCTATGCTTTTGTTAGTGTTGTTGAAAGACAAATTTTCCTTTTTTTCCATAATAAAAAGTGGTGCTGTTTTAATATATGTTATTAATCTGATTGCTAAGAGATACAAGATTTTTTTTTTAATTTAGATTTTTCCCATGAAGCACTTCACAAAATAGGGATGAAAGTATTGGATTAGTACTATTCACTCCCTGATTAAGACTAGTCCTTTGTTTGGTTAAAGAAAAAATGAGAAAAAATGAGAAATTTTTTTAAAAATTAATGTGAATCCCAAAATGATAATAAATTAATATTATATCTCTATTTTAATTCAAATATTTTTTTCTCTCTTTTTTTCATTTTTTTCTACAAAATCAAACTCATCCTAAATAGATTGCATTGGCACAGAAGTAATGTGTTTTTTTATTCCTAATGATATGGCTAACGTTACATGAAATTTAGAGCCAAGGAAATTATGGCTCAACCTAAAAAATTGGTGGTGGCATGGGCTGATACTCTATCGCATTCACTCACTAAAAGCAAAATTATTGAATACTTACGAAGGCAGCGTGAGATTTCCCATCATCACGTACACAAAACTTGCGCGAAACACAATGCAAAAAGAATCTTGCTAATATGAAGAAGAAGAAATATCACAGCAATGGTGTACGGAACATGTGTATCTAATCATGAATATCAGTTGATAGATCCTCCCTGCCATTGACAGGGAATGAGATGTCATCCAATAAACCACCAGTAATATATTAGATGGAAAAACATGTCCTATATATTATTATTAAAACAATAGCGTAGAAGCAAGCAAGGAAGCATATTCCTCCTATTATTCATTGCAATCATGATATGATTGCTTCTTTTTAATTATATGTATATGTAATAGTGGGAGAAAAGAATGTATTGGAAAGTTGGAAATGTGTGAAACCAATCATGTGGTGGATTAATATTATGACTAGCTAACCGACACCGTCACCGAAAAGAATAGTACTGTCACGCAATGCTTTCTATAGTATTTTAGAAAATGTCAATCCTGTGACTTCACATGCATTCTAATTAAACTTTTGCGTCCAAAAATACTATAAACAAAGTCTCTTCCTTAATTCCTTATTTTGTGCTACTGGTAATGAGATTTGTGGTCAAGAGCATGCATAATAATAAGAAATATTGCATTTGGGTTCCACGCGTACGTACATTGTCATAGCAACAGATCATAATTCATAAGCTTGCTTGTCTAAATGTAAAAGAATAATTAAGCAAATAGCTTATCACGAAGATGGCAAAGAAGCTTCCCGTTGGTACTTTTTCATTAATCCTAACGCGGGCTCTGTCAACCCTATGTGTATTTAATTAACTGCCACCGTTGAATCTGAAATTTCTTATTGGACTTGTTCACATGACATTGACACCCTCTTGTATATATATATAAGTACATCACTACTTCATCTCATGCATTGAAAGTTGAAGGTCTCAAAAACACATATATTACTAAGACACGTTGAGTTAAGATGGGGAACTACATTTCTTGCACTCTATCAACAGCAGGAAGCAGCAAGCACTGGAGAGGCATAAAGGTGATATTCCCAAGTGGGGAGATTGAGCAGTTGGAAGAAGGAGTTAAAGCAGCAGAACTGATGCTTGAGATGCCGAGCTTCTTTGTGGTGGACACTCGGTCTCTACAAATTGGACGAAGGTTTAGTGCACTGAACGCAGATGAAGAGCTTGAGTGTGGTAACGTGTATGTGATGCTTCCCATGAAGAGGCTTAACTCTTTGGTCAAAGCATCTGACATGGGTGCCTTGTTACTCACTGCCAAAAGGGTATCTGCAAAAAAAGTGATTCCTGCAGAGAAAGAACCTGAGTTGAAGTTGGATTGTGACGACATTCAAGAGTTTTCTAGCCCCGAGTTCATGCACAGGTTGTCTATGAGCAGGTCAAAGAAGCCTTTGCTTGAGACCATAGCAGAAGAACCTGTGAGCTCAAGATCATCATGATCCATCTATCTCAGTTTGTGATTCATTGCCTTCCATGTTCAGTTACCAGTTACGTACGTACACGACACCATTTAATGTAGGATTGGAATTGTATGTATTACTAAAACTAATTCTAGGCATGTGCTAATAGGCTATTCTTATATTCAATTGTTAAATTTCATTTCATAAAACATCAATCCAATAGTAGGTTTTCGATTAATAGGATATATTAAGAGCGAAATTTTATAATTAATGTCCATTTGGCTTTGGTCTGGTGTCTAATATTAACTTTAGCTAGATGTATATCGTTTCACATATATCGCAAGATTTAATTGAAAAAACTTGGTTGTCGTTTACTAGATTGAAGGAAGGAATATCGTGTCAGAAAATAATAATGAAGCTGTAAAACTTGCACCGCCTGTCCAGCATCTAATGATTTGCTTATATGGGTTATATGGGTTTTTGCATGATCTCATATTAACAAAGAAGAATGATACACGAACACCTATTTATTTTAAACATTTCATTAACATCTCTTAATTCTCTTTATTTCTTTTTTCTTATCCCATTATAAATTCTATATTTTCCTTGGGCATCTCATATACGCGGCTTTCAATGAATTATATCAATCAAAGCAAATTATCTTCCTTTGGTCTACGCGGTTATTCATTATTGTTGTCTGTATGTGTTTCGAAACTTTTATTAACTCATTGATATCATATTGGATCATTATTTTTTTCCCCTACCAATTCAATTACCTTTATTTTTGTTAACTTATATTAATCTTGAAAGCAGTCCTTGCTTAAGCTTATATAGAATTTTAATACTATGGTTTAGCTTATATAGAATTTTAATACCATGTTAAACCATAGGTAATTCAAACTATTTTCGCAATTTACTCTTTAATTTCAGAAGTATTTTTCAATTTAGTTTTATGTGATAAAACAAAATCGTCTGTCTTGATAATAATGACACTTTATTTTATTATTTTCTTTCTAACAATATATTTCATACCATCGTTTAATCATGGTGATATTTCTTGTGTAAAAAATCCAGATTTAAAAATACCCGAAAACATACTAGTACTATTGCTAAATGTATAACCAACTGCTCACAGTTTAGGAAATCTGTTAACGCTACAAGTACACATGAAGACAATATCTGCTATAATACTTATTATGATCAAAGGTTTATACTATTACCTAAACGTAACTGATCTAAATTCAATGGGGGTAATACAAAATTATGAAATTTACATTGCTATGTACAGAAATGGTAGAAGGTAGCTAGCAAAACAAGTGTCATTTTCCATAAGGTCTTGGTATCATCACATATGCACCATGCTCCCAAGTTCTGCCCGGTTATAATCTAGTTTGGCAGATCATTTCAGCTACCTCACCCATGACGCTTGTCCCTCTAATTTCTAATAGGTGCAGAGCCAAGTCTTCTTCGTTCAACTGTCTTAATCCGTTGCTCATTCTCTTCAATATACCCACATCAAGTTCCTGGATCCACAGTGGTGTGCAACTCACCATCAAGCTCATAACCCCAGACACATACGCACGCCAAGTAGCACAATCACAGCGAAGAGATATTTTTCCATCTAGTGCATTTGCAAGAAATTCTAAATGAATCTCAAGGACCTTTGGCCGTCGTTTTGATGCTGGTGACGAAGAGTCGATACCCCAGGCAAATGTCCCACCAAGTACCGCAAAACATGCAAGTGCATAACCTCTCAGCATAGCAACCACAACTCCAGATTCTCCCCCTTCCTGCTCTAACCCTTGGGCTGATAAAAACCATGAAGGCAGAGTTTCTGTAATCAAAGATTGAACCAAACCTGAACCACCAGATATCCAAAGAAACGAAGCCCCAAGAAGAGCGGCATGCTTAACACGTGTCATCGATCCAGAAAGAGAAACCTGTCCATATCTCATTCCATACTTAGTCTTCTTTAGCTTCTCCACTTCACCCTTGGGCAACCCACCATTTGCTATATCTCTAACTGAAAGCATTAAAAGAGATACAATTTCATCTGTCAAGAACATCACATCTCTAATAGACCTGTAAACTCTTAAGTAGAGAAACCCAGGAGCAACCGGAGTGAACCCTCCGGAGTAGTGAGAACCAAAGCCATGACCAAGGAGGGTGCCAACACCACCATTGTTATAAATGCAGGCGGAACCAAGCCCAAGGGTGGAGGCGAAGCAACTTCTTAAGAGCTGAACTACGGCATCCCTGCTATGGTGGAATACAGTTGCAGAAGCAGAGAATACAAAAAAGTCACTCCAGCGCTTCACCTTCTGAGCCCACAAAGCACCTACAATGGGCATGCATGGCCAGGGGCAACCAGAAGAAAGGGCAATCAAAGATGGGCCAGCCAAAACAACGAAGCGCTCACAAGATTTATCCAGTTTATATGTTATTGTGAGACTCAGAAAAGCCGCCAATGGCAAAGGAAGTGTAGCTGGAGCATTCCCATCTGTTTACAGCAGTTAAAAATGTAGTGTCAACCGATTGATTTAATAAACCTGATGTGTGATGTCCATATAAATAGAAAATGAAAACACGGTTTGCCAAAAACTCAAGACAGTGAGTTGATATTTCTCTGTCAACATATAGCAGGTAGCTAATTGAGAATTTATTCATCACCCACAAATTACTCCCAAAAATTTATATGAATATGCAAAACATGACAACTTAGTTGGTCTATAGGGAGAAAATGACAATGCTGCAAAAATCACCCAGGAAAGGATAAAATGAACGTGCAAAGAGGGATTTAGCTAAGGATTTCTGTTTAATTAATATTTCCACAAATAAAGAAAGTAAACTTAACAAACCTATAGCAAGGCTAGGGACATCAACACCTGTGGCCGCTAGAATTTTCTTGATTTGTTGCTCAACAATAGATAAATTTGCAGCAGGGCTTGGCCAATCAGTTCCATTCATAAAAGCAGGCTTCCATATGCCACGTGTTACTTCAGATGATAAGTAGCTTACAATGGTACCCAAAGTTGCCGGAAGAAAATCAGCAAGATCTTTGAGACCTAAGATAAAATCAAGCAGATAACTTCCTAAGCAAACAGCCTTAGAAAAGTTTAAAGGTTAAGACATTGGCAACCCAGTTTAATGAATTCCCAAACATACAATTTTTATATTAACATACATTTAATCAAATAAGTTAATATATGCCAACTTAAAGGAGCATGAACTTACCTAGCGTTTGGCCTAGCTTTTATCTTTGAAGATACTACTACTAAGTTGAAGTTAAAAAAAAATTCTAATGTTGTTTGGTATTTTATGGTTTTTTAACTTAATTGCAAACTTCTACATTACTAGTGATTGTCAAACAATTGGCATGCACTACAAACATGTCAATACTTGGAGTACACATCATCAAGATTAGTGAGCACAAAGCTATTGGGATTCAGGAGGCATGGTTTTGAGAATGCATATGGAGCTTGATACCCAGGAAAACATCACTTAACTAAGAGCAAGCTTTGAGGATGATAGGATCGTGGCCGAGACTAAGAATGAGCCTCATGAGGTAATAGAATGAAACAAGGGCATGCATATTGATGAGGAAATAGTAGCAGATCACAACTTTGAAGGAATAGAAATTGGGCGAGAGCAGGTGGTTGAACAAGAGATCACCAAAGAGGAGCTTTGTGACAAACATGGAGGTTGTCAATCAGGCCATGGACAAGGGAGGTATGTTTTCAAAATAGAGAAGCAGAAACTCATGTGAAAGCTCCATCTTTTATTTATTTATTTTCATTAAAAAAATGCTCCTTTTATTTTTAAACTCTAAAATTATGTTTACATCAACTTCTCCTTTTAAGGAAAAGAGAATCTCTAAAAAAAGCTAGGTCAAACACTACTTATTTGAGAATGTAAGTCCTAAAACAAAGATCTTGAACCAATTGTCCTTGTCCATGGCATAAAAACTATTGCAACAAAGCGGTGTCCAGTCCAAACAAAGAAGAGAGGAAGCTTAAGGAGCTTGAAAACTAAAATTGAGGAGGACGAAGGTGATGATAATGATGATTCATAATTTGATGTGAGCTAAAAATAAAAATGACTGGGAGTGACAAGATCCCACCTAAGTGTCTAGTATTGGAATTGGAATTTACTATTTTTCCTCTGGGAACCAAACAATACAATCATTAGTTAGACATGCAATATTATCTTTTGGAGTATCTCTTCTATATGCCTACCTATCAAGATAGAATACCTATTTTCTTACATCCTCCCCAATTTTAGTTAGACATGCAAGATAGAATTCCTCTTCTCTTACATCCTCCTCTCCTCATTAACCTTGCAAATCACCTCTAACTAACTAATTACAATAACTGTCCTAACTATCTTTATCTTCCTAACTCCTGGCAAATACTGTATTTATCTCACTGACAAATGAACAAGGATAATCAAGTGAATCTGTGAATGAGAAGACAATTACATGAGATTTTGGTATAATAATATCATTTTTGTTATATATATAGTCACTTCACTTGCCAAGTTATTCCAAGAATTACAGGTCATGTTCAATTTTCTTTCATCTTTTCACAGGACATCTTTATTCCACAGCTCTGCCATTCTCACATTTTAAAACATGAAAGCCTTAGTATAATCCTGAAATAGTTCTCAATAATACATAATGATTAAATCAATTTAAAAAAGGCTTGAATATATCCATGAGTAAACTGGGCAAACCTGTAGCCAATTCACGAGGAGAGAGTCTTCCGTGAGCACAAGCAGTGAGAGCAGCATCAAGAACAAATGGAGTTGCTTCAAGGATGTCCCATGCAGGCACTTTGAGTTTCATCAAAGCATCATCCAATGAAGAAAGAGATGAATTGCTGCTTCCTGAAGTTGTAGGCGTCAATGACTGAGCACTTCTATTTATTTTCTTGCACATCATGCTAAGTAGTGCTTCAACGATCTGAGAAACTGGCCCTCCAGGTGCAAGAGTATTGCAGGTGGAAGCAATACATTCTTGATGTTGCCGATACCAAATGTTCAATTTTGGAAAGGAATCCATAAATAAGGGCTCGAGAGAAAAACTTATCATTTTTGAAAATCTTCTACTTCTTACTCGATCTCTCGGAGATTTCCCATAGGATGCTAACATACAATTCCGAACCAATAAAAGGTACTCAGGACCTAATTGTGATCCTAATGCTGGGGTTGCTGCACCCCCCATCACATGTTCAACAGGTGGACGATCAAACCGCCATAATCTCAGCAGGAGAATAAATGCATTAGAGAACACTGCATGACAAGTGAGTTTTTCACCGGTTACAGCAGTCCATGAGACATTAGGAACAGATGATCCAAAAGCTTCACATATTGGCATTAAGACAGCTGCAAGTAGTGGAACCTGAAAGAAAGTAAATGCATAGAATCAGCCAACAAACTAAAAGCAGGAATAGTTATTATTGAGGTCCAACGTTGACCAGAGATATGACCAATGTAGTTCTCATAAGGATTGGGCAGTCTTCACCATACAAGACGGTTTTATGGGCTTGAGTTAGGCCCTAATCTTAAATTCTAAAACAATATCGGAGCATATTCTAGATTTGTTATTGGGTCACCCATATTTATCTACACTCTAGTTGTCTATTCCTAAGTGTTGGGATGTTGTTATAGGGCCACCAACATTTTCCCAAGCTTTAGATGTCCAGTCTTAGTGTTTATGAAGGGGTGTGCATCAACTAGAGATATGATCAATGTGGTTTTTATAAAACTTGGACAATCCTCACTTTACAAGCTAGTTTTGTGGGGTTTGACTTAGATTGCCATAATCCCATGTTATATGATGATATCAGAACCTATCCTAGACCTGTCATTGGGCCACCCATACTTGTCTCCATTCAAAATGTCTATTCCGAGGTGTGAGAGGATGTTGTCATTGGGCCACCCACATTTGTCCATGCTCTAGATGTCTAATCCTGCATGAGAGGGGGTGTTGAAATCCCATATCTTAAAATGATTCGCCAGTCCTCATCTTACAACCCAGTTTTGTGAGGTTTAGTTATCAACCATTCCCTTCTCTGAAAAGAAAATATTAAAATTGGTTTTGATTGATAGTACCTTAAAATTGAATAAGACATAATTTTTCTTGTCTGTGTGTATTGGGGAGGGATGTTCTCCAAAACATTTTCTTCTTCATATTAGTTTTCCCTTTTCTTTTGAGTAAAAAAGATTGTAAACCACTTGCTATACATACCACGCCATGTAGGGAGAATATCTGAACACTGTCAACAGATGAAATTCCCACCAGAAAGACATTCAAAAAAGGAGCATGGCTAATCAAATAGCTTTCTGTCCCAGAATATTTAGGAGGAACTGGAGGTGAAAGCATCTTTATGATGAAAAATACTATGTGTTCCTGCAAACAATGATAATCATTATAATCATGAAAGAAAAAAAAAAAGGAAAAAGAAGGGGAAGCAAACAAAATAAATTATTTAAAAAAAAACAAAGAAGAAGTGTAGTCTAGTATGATTTTCTAATTATGGAGAAAATCAAATTAAAATGGTGTTGGGATCACCTGCACATTCCAACCACGTACTAAAGATGCCCCACAAAGAATGGTAGCAGCAGATATCTTTTCTTCATCCGAGCCTTTGATTGCAAATTCAAATACTTTCTCAATCTCTGCTAAGCTTCCATTACATCCATGAGCTTAAATTCAGTTGCATTACCACTAGTAAATATACAAAATAGAGCATCGGATATACCTGACTTCATGAAACAGAAAGGTGTAACTGAAGCCCAGGTATTAAGCAATACTACAGCCAATTAGACAGCAACCACTTTCAAACACAGTCATTTCTTTGACGGTGTGTCTCTATTTAATATCTACGAATATTTCTACTTTGACTTGGAAACAAGTAATTTTCTATTTTCTTTAAATGAAAATAAGCCTCTTTATCCAAGATACATGGGATGGGAGTAATTAACCCATAAACTGTATTTTGCATATCACATTCACTTATTATCATTTTTCTAATAACATAATATATTTTAAAGATTCAACTATTTTTATAAAAAAAAATATTTATTTATTAAAGAGAAGACTCAACTATTTCAAAAACAAAAAAAGAAAAGGAAACCATACAATCCAATATTTTAAATCCTGGATAGCAGCGTGTAGCAGCCGACCCCAAAAACACAATAGCGAGATAACAGATAACGTGTTGTTAATTGTTACCACAACTTGAAATTAGGACCTATACCCAAATAAACAACCATCTCAACCCCACTTCAGTTCAGGATGAATAAATTATTAAATTTCATGATAATGCAATTTTCTAACAACTATAACTATAAAATTATTGTTTTTCCTTCAGGGGGAGTGAGGGAGGTAGACAGAACTGCAAAAAAAGGACAACCACAACTATGGACATTAGACAAGAAACAACAAAGATTTCCCCAAAAGTACAGCACTAAATGATGTTGAGTAATATAAATTGAAGCAGGATAAATACTGTAGTAGGAATTAGATTATTACAGTGAAACTGACTCAGAAACGAAAAAGTGAAATGGAAAAACTAGACAAGATAATAATTGTTTAGTTTTGCCATCGCTGATTTGCCATGTGGAAATAGCAACTCTCACAGAACACATGTAATGTATGAGAGCAGAAAATGATACATGACATAGCAGCATACCTAGAAGCAGGAGTTGCAACTAAGACATTAACCAATGGAGGAGTTAGTGGTGATCCCTTCATCAATGATGACCAGCTAGGTAAATGGTTAGGAATACTATGAGGCAGCTGATTGAAAGGTGCGCTCACATAACCAGGCCAGAAATAAGCTGAGGTATCAAGAAGATGTCTTGCAATACAAGCCTCAACAATTAGATGCCTTAAGTTACCAGCTGCAAGAAAACACAAGATGATGAACTGTCACTCACAAACCAAAGAGGTTTAATCAGGAGCCCGAGATAAACATGAAAATACCCTTATGAGACCACCACATCTGTGAGCAAAATAAACAGAAGAAAACAGAAAAATAGATCATTGACAACAAAAATATGATTAAATCCCATATGACCAATCTTAGGGTCAAGTTGGATGCCCCTGAAATTCATTAAGGAACAATTATGAGGATAAATGAAAGCAGGCTCATATTGTGGACCATATTGTCAATTTTTTTATCATGAAATTGCTGTATATTTTAGTTATAACTGTATGAAGAAGATACAATTGGACACAAGTGTTTTTAATTGTTCTTAAAACTGTCCATTTATTTTTACTTTAGGACCTCTCCAACTTAGAGTTCTTTCTACAACCAAACACCATTAGAGATTCATATTATAGAAGCAATTACTTACAACAGTTTGTGGGCAAGTCATTCACATTCGTATGTTCCAAGTATCCACTATGTCCTGATACAAACAAGGTAGCCTTGGCAGCAGCCTGATTGGCTCCCCAAATAACAGATTGAGGAGGAGTGAGTAAATTCTCATAATCACCCAATAGCTGTAAGCTGGTAACCAATTCCCCATGACGTTCTCCCAAAGCCTGTTTGTCCATCCTTTGATTTGCAGGGCTATGTTCAGCTTCTTCAATAAGTTCGCCTTCCTCTTCTTCAATAAGGTTAGCAACTACAAGGGTTGTAATGCTCAATAACATAGACAAGCAGGTATCAAGGCGAGGTACAGGCCCCTCTCCTGGATCCCTCTCCTAAAAAAAGGGGGAGAAAATGTACTTAAAACAAGTTAACAGAATCCAAATTAGAGTCACTGGTTGGATTTAGTGGAGAACCAGTAAATCAGTTAAATGTAAACCTAAAAACATAATAAAAATAGAATAGATATGCTGCAATATATTACCCTTTGAACTAGCCGTAGTGCTGCAATCCATAAACCTAAAAAGGCACTGTGCCATGCAGTACCATTAACAGCTTGCAAAGCCTTAACCAACCCTGCAATAAGCCAACAACCACTTCAACGAAGCAATTCAATCATGCATCAAAAACCAAAAAGTCTTATGAATGTTAGATGCAGTCAAGTTCAGTAACAGTTCCAACAGTGAAATTTCTGCATACCAGTAAGTGCTTCAACAGCACTAGCTTCTGCAACATGATTGCCATCCATTGCATCCTCAAGGATAAGATCAATAGGAAGCCAAAGCAAAGACCAACTATCGTGACGAGACTGAACAGCACAAGAGTCGGCCATGACAGCATTGAGTTCCAGTGTAGGTGTTGTTTTCCACTCAGAACACAGAAGCTTAATCCCAGTAGGGGAGTTGAAATCCAAAGGCAAGAGGGACTCAGGAGTGACGTGCTTCAAGCTCCTCAACAAGGTGGAGTTTGCTGCAAGCCGCTGCAGCTGGTGAAGAAAAGGTCCCCAATGCGCTGGCCTACAAATAAACATCCATCCACCAACTAAAAATGTGAACATCCTAATGAGAGAAAACCTAAAAACTTAAATTCCTAAGATAGAAGAACACGTAAGGAAGGAACAATATATGAGTCTTGTCCTGTATACTAAACGCAGCCAATGAATCATGAGTAACCAGACAAGGGAAATTCAGTTATATGTTTCAAAGTTATAGCAAAGCGAAAAAGATGAAAGGTGTGGGTTTGAATACATGTTTCGCTGAACCAATGCAAGGATCCGGGAAGTGAGTTTGTGGTGAAGAAAGCGAGAAATAATCTGAATGGCCATAGCAGTGTTTTTCCGGCGCAAGGCATCGGTGTTGTCGATGACGATATCGGCGGGATCGACGGGGAGGAAGCGGGGGGAGTGCTGGAGCAATCCTTCGTCGGACAAGGAGGCTTCGAGAAGCTGAGAGACGAGAGTGAAGAGAAAGAGAACGAGAACGACGCCGGGATGAGGGTCGAGGGAGGAATAGAGTTGGGAGAAGTGAAGAAGATGATGGATGGAGGACATGACGGAGGGGTAATTGGGGAAGTGGATGAGGAGGGAGAAGGCGTGGCGGCTGAGGAGGTCCATGTAGAGAGTGTAGGCGGAGGGGTGGAGGCGGCGAAGAGGGAGGACGCGGGAGGAGAGGAGGGAGAGGGCAAGGAAGGGAGGGAGGAGGCGGAGGGACATGGCTTTCTCGAGGAACTTCCAGGTGATGGGAAGGTGATTGTCGAAGCAGATGTGGGAGACCAGGCGGTGGGCCAGCTCGATGGAAGGGAGGGAGACGCCGCCGGAGTTGAGGGCGGAGCTGACCTGGATGGACCATAGAAGAGGGTCTGTCTTCTTCTCCTGCGCCAACTTAGTTACTTGCATGATTCCATCCCACACCCCCATCACTTCACCTCCTTCCAACAACAGATCCCCTCTCTCTCTCTCTCTCTCTCTCTCTCTCTAATTTTCAAAAGTCCGCTTCGGCAACTCCCCCTCCCCTCCCCGTCTTACTTTTTCAATACGCCGTCCATCGCTTTCCTCATTATGCAAATTCAACACCTTCTTTCAATTTTCTATTCTTTTCTTTTTTATTCATTAGATTATATAATATTACCACTTTTTATTTTAAAAGTTTAATTATTTCAAAGAAAGGAGTCCCTCTGCATTTTTAAGCATGGAACCGAATCGGATCATTTCCTAAAGATCCTGTCTCATTTTTTGTCTAACCAATAATAATCACACACACTAAAATAACAATAATCTCATCTTTTCTTACACCATTTTCTTCATAAGTATGAAACAACACATTTACTTAATATATTAAACATACAAATCAATTTTATTTAAGAATTTAATTAGGGTGCATTAATTGTCATGTTTATTGACATTTATAATAATTACATTAACTACTTTAATATACTTGGTGGAATGTTTACCTAATTGATTTTAAACTAAATTGTTTTAGATTTAAATACTTTTATTTTTTTAACTAAATTGCAAAATAAAGAAAGGTTGCATCCTATGCAAATGATGTAGGAAAAAAAAATCTTAATATGCACCTAATTACTAATTAGAGAGAAAGGTATATATGAATGGTAAAAGTAATGTAATATTACAAGAAGAAAGAAATTAAAAAAATGAGAAGTTTTGATAGAATCTACTACTTGATTAAACTAAGAAAAATAATTGCATGGAAAAAATTATAAAGAACTTAGAGAAGAGACATAATGAAAATTTCAACATTCAATTTAGGTTTACCCTAGTCTCTCATATAAGAGATGATATACTAGGGTTGGGAATTACAAAATAAAAGCCCAAATATAAAAAGGTCTAGTAGACAATAAAAGACATAAAAAAATAACTAACAACTACTTGAGCCCAACATAATGCTTTAGCCATACTAATGGTTGTTTTTTTCTAATAGGATTAATGTGGCCCATTTATGGTCGAAAATCAATACCGCCGTCTCCAAAAGCAACTTTGTCCTCAAAGTGGGAAGGTGTGGGGTCCACAAAGAAAGGCCAATGAGAAGCAAAGGCACAAATTGGTGAAGTGGAAAGGGAAGGAATGGTCTCGACCCTTGATAGGGGGAAGATTGGACAATGGGAGTTGAACTTGGGGAAAGGGTTGTGTTTGGTGTTGAGTAATTAATGAAGGGTTAGGCGGGGAAGAGGAAAAGTCCTCGAGAAGATAGGTTGATAGTGACCGTTAGGGAATCTCAACGTAACTCTCTTGGTGGGTGCCAACTAAGTTCAAATCAGAGGGTGGAGAATTGGGGTGGGATTAGGAAATGTGATGATCAAGACAGTGGGGAATAAAACATGGAAAAGGTTGCGTCAGAGGGGTAACTTGAGTTAAGGGATGGGGAGTCTGACTTCCCAACCCATTCACTTTTGAGTTTAAGTTATTAGAAATGGGGAGAGACTTCGAAGTAAACAGAGTTGGGTCTAAGGGGGGTTCACGTCTGAGTTCTCACCAGAAGCTAGAGAACCAGAGCCATGGGTCAAAGAGTGGACCAACTGAGAAGGAAGAGGGTGTAGAGTATATGGTGGAGGAATGTCACGAAAGGGTCGTAGGAGAGAAACATGAAACATTGGGTGAACACAAAATGTTTTTAGGAGCTAGAGCTCATAAGCCGAAGCGCTTAATCATCAAAGAACACAAAAGGGACCGAAAAAATAGTGAGCAAGTTTTTTAGAAGGGCGATGTGAAATAGTGTGTTGGCGATAGTTATGGAGCTTCAACCAGACCTAGTTGTATATAGAATAGGTACAGTCCATGCGATGTTTATTTGTTTGACCCACTATGTTCCTACGGACGAAGAACTAGGAATGTAATCAAGGAATTTCAGGGGAGGTTAACCATACAAAGCTTGAAACAGAGTCATTTGGATGGCAGAGCGAAAGGTTGTGTTGTACCAAAACTCTGTCATATGCAGGAACTTGTACCACTGTCGAGGACGATCTCCAGCAAAAACAATGAAGGTAAAACTGCAAACTTTTGTTAAGAACCTTTATTTCACCATCTGTTTTCGGGTGATATGTCATACTATACTTTAATGTGGTCCCATTTTAATTTGAACAATTCCTTCCACAATGTGCTTAGGAAGAGTAGATCCTTGTAAAAAATAATGGACTTTGGCAAGTCATGCAAACGACATATTTCCACTTAAAAATGAGTTGCAATGGCTAGAGTAATGAACTTGGTGGGCAATGCCAAAAAAATTAGCATATTTGGTGAAACCTGTCAACAATCACCCAAATGACACTATGGTCAAATCAACTCAGCAAGCGAGTAATAAAATCCATACTCAACTCCTTCCATATTGATAGAGATTGTAATAACCCCTGTTTCTTTATTGGGAGGCACTTGCTCTTTAGTAGATCGAGTAGCCTTGGTAAAGTTTTTGGTGTCATGAGATAACCTGGGCCAGTGAAAGGAAGTAGCTAGGCAATCTAGAGTGGGCTTAAGATTAGAGTGACCAGCAAGGGGAGTATAATGGAACTTTGTGAGGAAGGTGGTCCTTAAATCAACATAGTTAGGTATAAACAACTTGTCCTTAAAATATAAAAACCCATTGTTGAATCTGAAAAACTCTTTCATGGTCTCCTTTGTAGCACATTTTTTAACCCATTCTTTTCCATCTATGTGCTCTGCATAGTAATGTTGTAATGTGGTGAGGATTTTTGGCACTAGAAAGGAAATGGACACAAAAATGGGTGTGTCAGTAGTAAACTTGTGGGAGAGAGCATCAACAACAACATTCATTTTCTCAGGTCTATAAAAAATTTCAAGCTGAAATCTATGTAACTTACAAATCCACTTCTATTGTTTCAGTGTTTGAATGGTTTGGGAAAGTAAAGTGTTTAAGCTTTTCTGATCAGTATATATATGAAAGTGTCTTCCCAACAAATATTGATGCCATTTTTTTACAGATTCAGAAATGGCATACATCTCCTAAATGTAGACAAAGAAATCTAAAAGGTGGGGACCCATTTTTTTTACTAAAGAAAGCAAAGGGGTGCCCTTTCTAAGATAAAACCACTCCAACGACCATTGTAGAAGCATCTGTTTCTAAGACAAAGAGCTCGAAAAAATTTGGCAGAACAAGGATTGGGAGTGAAGTCATTTGTTTTTTTAATGTTGTAAAGGCATGTGTTGCCTCTATACTCCAAGAAAAATTAGTGGAACCTAAAATATCGGTGAGAGGAGCAACGAGAGTGATATAGTGACATACAAACTTTCTATAAAAATCAGATAAGCCGAAAAAACCGTGTAACACCGTGAAAGAACGTGACTTCGACCAATCTAGAATAGCTTGAACTTTCTCTGAATTATGGGCCACTCCACAAGAAGAAATCATGTGGCCCAAATAATGCACAGTAGATACAACAAAAACGCACTTAGGTAACTTAGCAACATATTAATGATTAGAAAGTATTTGAAAATTTACATGCAAGTGTTCTAAGTGACTAGAAAAATCAGGAATATAAATTAAAATGTCATCAAAGAAAACAATAGCAAACTAATGCAGGTAAGATCGTAATAAATCATTCATGCTCGACTGAAAGGCAGAGGGCGCAGTAGTTAAGCCAAAAGGCATCACAAGGAATTCATAATGTCCATTAACTATGCAAAAAGCAATTTTGTGAGTGTCTTGAGGTACAACTCTAATTTGATGGTAACCCGAGCATAAATCAATCCTAGTAAAAACAATAGCAACACCTAACTTATCGAGTAGTTCATCAATGATAGGGATAAGAAATTGGTCTTTAACCGTAACAACATTAAGGGCTCTATAATCCACATAAAATGTCAAGAGCCATTTTTTTAACTAATAGAACTGGTGAAGAAAATGGATTGGTAGTGGGTTGAGTAATACCATCTTGGAGTATGTCATTGATGATTGTGGTTGTGGCCTCTTTTTGAGAATAAGGGTAACGATAAGGTTTGACATTGACAAGGGTAGTATTAGGTAAGAGAGGAATGTGATGATCATAGGGATGGGAATGTGGTAGTCCTTGTGGAGTGTTAAAAACATTGGAATAGGTTAATAAAAGTTGTTGTATTTCGTGAGGAAGGGAGTGTATTAGGGAATTTGGGCTATTTAAAGGTGGTTCAGGATTGGGTTTTGTGGGGGAAAGGTTGGTGGTTTGAAAGGAGAGTAGGTGAAGGGAAGCAATGTTATCATTGTGCAATAGATGGCAAAATTATTGATAGGTAGTAGGGAAGGGAAGTTTTGGAGGGTCTCCTTGAAGTATGAATGGAGTATTGTCAAGAGTAAAAGATATACTAGGTATAGAAAAATCTGTTGTGATAAGACCTAAGGTTTGCAACCATTCAATCCCTAACGCCACATCAACACCCTCAATGGGTAGAAAGTAGAAGGGAATAGAAAAAATTGAAGCTTGTATATGAATTAAAACTTTAGGATAGAAACCTTGACATTGTATGTGTTCACCATTTCCAACCATAATCGAAAAAAGGAGGGGTGGGTAATGTTTCCAATTAAAGGTGTTAGGTAAGTCTAGGTTGGATAATATTGTAAGAGCTTCCAAAATCAATTAGAAGAATAACTAGTAATTGGCCAATAATCCCTTGAAATTGTAAGGTTTGATGGGAAGGTGAACCTATAAGAGCTTGGATGGATAGGTGGAAATGGTTAGAGTTTGTTGTTTAATAATTGGGTTAGGGGACTTTGATTCCTTGATAGGTGTTTTAAGCTCATCCTCAATTACCAAGAAGAGGAAACAATTTTGGTTGTTGCATTTATGGCCATAATTTTTTTTTTCAATAAGCCCAAAGCTTTTCGATCTTCGGCTTGAGTGGAGTTTACATATTTAATGGGAAGATTGGATGGATAAGTGTTTAGGGGTTTAGTTTGGGATGAAAGTTGAAGGATTAACAAGAGTTAAGGTTCAGTTGGCATTTAGGAAGGATCTAGTGGATTTAGGCTTTGAGTCTTTGATCTTAGCCTCAATTAATTTAGTTAAGCTAATTGCTTGGGAAATGGATGAAGGTTTCTGTATAGCTAATTAACATCTGATTTCATAGAGAAGTCCTGAAATAAAATAATTTAAAATGACATCTTGAGGCTGACCCACGATTTGATTGCATTTTGTTTTCAAAATTGGCTTGATAATCACCAATAGTTCCATATTGTCTCAACTTAAACAAAGTTGCATGATGATTTTCATTAGAAGATGACCCAAAACAGACCTTTAAGGCCCTCATAAAAGAGGCACAGTCAACAAATTGGGCATTATGATGCATCCATTTGAACTAGCTAAGTGAATCTCTCTTTATGTAGAATGAGGCCATATAAAATCGTTGGTCTAACAAAACCTGATAAAGAGAGAAAAATTGATTTGTCTGTAACAACCAATCGAGCGGTTTAGATCCATAAAAAACAACCAACTACATTTTTAGGGGGACAAACATATGATGTATTGTTTGAGGAGGGTGGGGAAAAAAAATAAAATTAAAGTTCGGAAAAATAAGGTTAGTGTTAGGATGTAATCAACGAGGGTGGATGAGGGAAAGGAAAAAATGATGAAAGGGGTTGGGTTGAGGCAAGGCTGAGATGATTAGGTGGGAATGACATCTGTAGTTAAACTTATGTCTGGGATATGGGGCATACCAAAAATAGGTTGGAAACCAAGGGTTTGAGGCATTCCCATGGTAGGGATAAACCCATAGTTTGTGGAATGCCTACTAAATAGGTAATAGGTTGGATGGTGTGTGGGATGACCATTGGATGAGATATAGGTTGGGTGTGTATAATAAGGTTGGTGGAAATGAGTATGCTAAGGGTGTTCGGTTGGGACGTAAGGATAGGGTTAGGGGATGAAGGCAAATTGGAAAATGGAATGGAAATAGAAGTAATCTTCTACTGAAGTGTGGACATGATGGACGTGAGAGTGTCATGCTTGGAATCCATGTTCTGTTCCAACACCTGTTGGCGAGCATCTTGAGTTACCATTTAGGACTATATCATAGCCAACGTTTCCTGGACAAACTTGAATGGATCATCAACATCCTTACTTGAGCGGGGAGGCATTGAAAAAGGTAGATGGAAGCACCAATTTGGTAGAATATGCTACTGATTAAACTAAGAAAAATAATTGCAAGGGAAAAACCATAAAGATCTTAGAGAAAAGACATAATGGAAACGGCAACATTCAATTTTTGCTTACCCTAGTCTCTCACGTAAGAGATGATATACTAGGATTGGGAATTACAAAATACAAGCCCAAATATAAAAAGGTCTAGTAGACAATGAAAGACATAGATAAAAAAAATAGTTTAACAACTACTTGAGTCAAACATAATGCTTCAGCCATACTAATGGCTGCTTCTTTCTAACAGGCCTAGTGTGACCGGTTTGCGGTCCAACATCAAGTTGTTTATGATCATTACGCTTTGATAAATTGTCTACAAGAATTTTTTTTATCATAAGCAACCCCTTGGAAGATACATCTATTCCCGAGGTTCCAAATACACCAAGAAATAACACACCATAACACATGTCATCTGTTAATATCTCTAATTGAACGCCCATAACACGGATGCTAGAGAAAATGGTCCTTTGGATTGCAAGCTAACATTGAAGGGTAATTCAACCAAGAAAACCATTGTTTCTATAAGGCATGAAAAGAAGAGCAAGAGAAGATACATTGTTCAATAGGCTCTAGAAGTTGATCACAGAACACGCACAAGACATCTTGCCCCCCGCAATATTCCTTATACGAAGTTTATTATCTCTAGTAGGAAGAATACCAACCGTGAGACTCCACACAAAAAAAATCGCTTTAGTTGGGATATTGATCTTCCAAAGGACATAAAAGAATTTATCTTCCATTCCTCCAACCATTAAACTGTGCAGAGCCCTATATGAAGAAACTAACTTAGTATACCCCATTAGAATTCTCAGTCCACTGCCACATATTAGTCTCTTCTTTTCTAAGAGTAATCACCCCCCTAAAACATTTCTAGCTACCGAGTTTGGGCTCTCTCCCACTCAAATCTCCCCCTTCTCCAAACCAAATCCACCTCCAATGACCATCCTCCTAAACACCCATATCTCACCTCCATTTAGCAAGTAAAGAATCATTAAAAATCTTAATATTCTTCACATCGATATCTCCCCTTCTCCTTAGGGCAACAAATTTTGTCCCACTTTAACAAAGTAATTTTCCTTCTACCTTCCTCACACCCCCGCAAAAAATCTATGTGCCTCTTTCTTATCAATTTTACAACACCCATAGGCATCTAAAAAAAGATAAGTAGAATAAAGGAAGAGATGACAATACAAAATTAATAAGGCACACTTTACTGGCAAAAGATAAAATCTTATTCTTCCACATTACCAATTTTCTGTCAATCTTCTTCATAATCGATCTCCAAGTCCCCATCTTCCTTGGGTTAGCCCCTACTGGTACCCCTAAATAAACAAATGGCAAAGACATCAACCTGTAAAATGTTAGTAAAAGAATCTAAGGTGTTTCCTTTTGACCCTACTCCCCCAAGGCACTCTTAAAGAAGTTTACCAAACCAACTTAAACCCTTTCAACATACCCTTTTTTTAGGACATTACTGAAAGATACTTCTCCAAAGAAAAGTGTGTTATCAACATATTGTAAAACATCAACCTTCACACCATTCTGTCCAACCGTGGAAGAAAAGTAAAAGAAAAGTTTTTGATGCACGTTATGGAACCATTACGGTATCTGCATTTGTCACGATTCGCTAATTCTCTTATCTTTTCCTAAGAGCCAAGAGGTATAGACTGAAGTAGTCGCTGCATTCTTATTATATGCATTATTCTTTCAGCTTCTGTTTCTATATTACATTATTGTATTACCATTAGTACCATCTCGCGCAATCTTGTGATACACCGCATCCGCATGGATCTTTAAGAAATATAAAATATTAAAATTATAAGGAAGTTTCATGATAAGATAAACAATTGAAATAACCGCTAAACAGTAAATCAATTAATGTGTGTGATTATTTCAGCTTAATAATTTTGGATTTGAGCATTAGATATATACAATTATATTAAATATTTGAAAAAAAATTATTGTTCAAAATAGTTGTACTGACTCGATTGTCTCTAACAAAAAGGCCATGTGATCTACATCACAAAAAAAGATAAATAATTGAAATAAATAAACAAGGAGGCTATAATGCATGTAGCAAGATTAGTTTATTTGCGCGTTTCCCAGTAGCGCAGCTGGGTTGACCACAAAATAATTGTTTGGTAAAAAGAGGTAGAAGTAGAAGAAAGAAGCACCACTTTCTCTTTCTCTTCCTATATATTCCTCTCTTCACAACACACATTGTGGCATGAACATTGACCAGTGTTGACAATATGGAAAGCTCCAGAGAGTTGGCAGCACCACTGCTAGTGCTGAGAAAGAGTGGCGAGCAAGAGAATAATAATGGGGTGGAGAGTACATTTTGCCAAGAGTTCAAGAGGGTAAGCTCCATGGCGGCTCCAATGGTGGCTGTCACGGTGTCGCAGTACCTTCTACAAGTTGTGTCTTTGATGATGGTGGGACATCTTGGGATACTGGTCTCCTTCTCTGGAGTTGCTATTGCTACCTCTTTTGCTGAAGTCACCGGATTTAGTGTCCTTGTAAATATATACAACTCCTCCTTTTTCTCTCTTTTTCATTCTATATATGCTATTGCTACCCTTTCTTGTTTTTCTCAGTTTTCATTGAACTTTAAAAAGGTGCCATTTAGCTTTTGCTTGCATTCAACTATAGCATCTTTTAAACATATAAGCTTGTATTCTATTGGAAAGCTATTTTCTGATTCTTGGGCAGAGGGCTCTTGATCCAGTTAAGGTTATCATTTATGTTGATTCTTAATAAATTTACCAGTTAACTAATTAATAAGCCATATTTTGGGCTGGATTGGATTTTAATATAGAAAATAAATAGCATTCCATTGGTTATTTGTGTTTGATACAGTTCAGTTTGGTTGATAACCCTTCTTTTGAAACTGGATCTGTACAAACAGTTGAAAAGGTTGAGAACTTAAAAAATTGCCCTCATTCTACATAACAATATTTTGGCTAGTTTAGCCATTAATATTAGTCTTTGTGTGCATATATTTATATATTATTAATTAATGCTACCCTACCCTGTTGAAATGCCAAAGTCAATCTGATTGACTGATGAGTACTGTGTTGCAGTTGGGAATGTCCGGTGCATTGGAAACTTTATGTGGGCAAACCTATGGTGCGGAGGAGTATAGGAAGTTTGGAAACTACATTTGGTGTGCGATTGTGACTCTGACATTGGTTTGTCTCCCGATATCTCTGGTGTGGATATTCACTGATAAAATACTCATGCTGTTTAGTCAAGACCCTGAAATTTCTCATGCAGCTCGTGAGTACTGCATATACCTTATTCCAGCTCTATTTGGCCATGCTGTTCTTCAAGCTCTCACTCGCTACTTCCAGACTCAGAGTATGATCTTTCCCATGGTTTTCAGCTCAATCACCGCACTGTGTTTGCATGTTCCTATTTGTTGGGGTCTGGTTTTTAAGTTGGGACTGAGACACATTGGAGCTGCATTAGCCATTGGAGTCTCGTATTGGTTGAATGTGGTTTGGCTTGCAATTTATATGATCTTCTCTCCGGCTTGTCAAAAGACCAAGATTGTCTTTTCTAGTAACGCTTTACTTAGCATTCCAGAGTTCTTGAAATTAGCTATCCCTTCCGGACTCATGTTTTGGTAAATTTGTTTATTTCTTATATAACATTTTTAATTCTCCTAATTAATTAATTAATTACATTTTCACATTAATTTCTATGTATGTATATAGTTTTGAATGGTGGTCCTTTGAGGTGCTTACATTACTTGCGGGGATTTTGCCTAATCCTCAACTCGAAACCGCAGTTCTGTCAGTCTGGTGTGTGGATTAAATTTCTTTTCCATTATTATTACTCAAAGGCAAATGTTAACCGGTGCTCTAAAGGCATGAGTTAATAGTGCGCTAAGGATATTGGTTAAGAAATTAAAATAAAAATATTTTTATTGAGAGATGAAAAATTTCACTGTTCATGATCTTTTTCACACTCTTCATTTAGTTCTTTAACCAATGTCCCTAAGAATACCCTTGCTGAAATAACTCGTGATCTTCTAATTAACTTTTTGATCATTCATACGCTTCTTGCAGCCTTAACACAACCACATTGCACTACTTTATTCCTTATGCTGTTGGAGCCTCTGCAAGGTAAAAAAGGTTTGGTCCAAATTTGCCTTTTTTTGGGGCTTCCAACACACTTAATCTGATGATGGATGTTTGCAGCACTCGGGTTTCAAATGAACTGGGGGCAGGGAATCCAAAGACAGCAAAAGGTGCAGTTCGAGTGGTTGTGATTCTCGGGGTGGCAGAGGCAGTTATTGTGAGCAGTGTCTTCATTAGTTGCCGACATGTATTAGGATACGCGTACAGCAATGATAAGGAGGTAATCGATTACGTTGCAGAGATGGCTCCACTCTTGTGTGTGTCTGTTACTGCCGATAGTCTAATTGGAGCACTATCAGGGATTGCGAGAGGGGGAGGATTCCAGGAAATAGGGGCCTATGTGAACCTGGGAGCCTATTATCTTGTGGGAATTCCAATGGGTTTGTTATTGGGTTTTCATCTGCAACTAAGAGCCAAGGGCCTTTGGATGGGAACTCTATCAGGCTCTCTTACACAAGTCATTATTCTTGCTATTGTAACAGCACTAACAGATTGGCACAAAGAGGTTCGTTCATTCCATACCTTACATTACGTAACCTGTACAAATATCACAAATGCTAACCCGTGTTCTTAGAGTATTAGTTAAAGAACTAAAAATGAAAAATATTTATTATGTGGATCATAGGAGAGCCTAAAAAAATCATTGAAAACATAATATTCTTAAGACACTAGCTAGTTATTATTTGCCACAAATTCAATTAAATGACTGTATTTTGTGGTTGCTGCAGGCAACTAAAGCGAGGGAGAGAGTAGTTGAGAACTCAATTAAAGTTCACTATGAAGCTTAAGAAAACTGAAAAATAAATGATGTTTTGGTTTCTGCATGGACTGTCATCTGCGGTGGAGTGGAAAGATAGAGTCATATAGAGGATAGTGAGTGTGGCCCAGTTGTATCTGTTTTTTTGGTGAAGAGATTTAATTATGTTAACATACACAACTTGTTGGTGTGAATATGTGATGGGATTTTTGTACTGGATTTGTGCCTCTGGCGTCTGATAAATCAGATGCCACAAGTTTAATGAATATGCTTCAGCCTTCAGTTACATGTTTCACTGGTTTTTTTATATTTTACGTTGTTAGCTTCCCCTCGCATGACGAAAGATATCCAAGTCCACATGAGCTGATCTCCTTCGATTTTTGTACAAGATCTGGTCCTTTATATTATCGGTTTACAAAAAATTTATCAAAATAATAAATAGTTTTTTTAATATAAATTGAAATTTAATGGTTAAAATTAATTATATATTATACCTATTAGATTTCAAAAAAATAAATAATATAAATAAATCAAATAATTCCTTTTTTTTTATAAAATAAATAGAATAATTTTTGAAGTAACACAATTCCTCCTCATTAAAAAAATATATTGCTAACATTTTCCTTCTTCTCACGTAAAAGAATCCTACAAGATGAGGGGTGTTGCAGTTAATTTATTCCTTGCTAGCTGCCTCCTCTGGACTCTGGATCCAATACATACTCAGTAAATGATTGAATTTCTTAATTATGCTAATAGAAATTCCCTTCTTTGATTATGAGTATGAATTTTTTTTTGTTAGAAGATACAAAATTTACTTCAATGATTTTGAGAACTTGTCTCGTGACTTTTTTTACTATGTGGATATTTCAATGATCTTAAGAAAAATAAAACACTAAAACATTGTGTGATATACACATCCAACTATTCATTTATTGTAATTTATTACGTAGCTTTTGGTATGATTTTAAAATATCCTTAACATTTTTAAGAAAGAGTGTTTCCCATAATGTTTTTCAGACAAGTTTTTTCACAAAATTATTTTCATGCGAGGTGAATTTAACTTTTCAAAATTAGAAAAACATTGAAGTTAGTTCACATTGTTTCAACTTGTACATATATAGTAAAAAACATTTATCGAAAAAGTTAGTTCATCTGTACTATTCTCACCAATGCTTTGAGATTGCATGAGTTGGACGGTGGTAAGATGCAGTGATGCCGTGATGGATTTAGAAATTTTAAATTGAGAGACAATATTCGTATGTGTAAATTTGAAGAAATTATATTTATATTTTGAATTATTTTATCATATTTAAAAAATTGAAGGATTAAATATTTCTATTTTAAAATAGAAGGAATAAAATTACGAATTTAAAAAAAATAAAAAACTAAATGTCTTTATTTTAAAATAAGGAAACTAAAATTCAAATTTTAAAATATAGAAGGATCAAAATTACATTAAAACCATAATACTATAGTAAATTGAATAAAAAAATATCACATACATTATTTATTAAAGCTAACGTATTATTTAATGTAACAAAACATATCCTTAAAAAAATGAGACAAAACATATCATTTTTAATGAAAATTGTGTGTCTATTATTTTTATATAATATGTATTTATGTTTTCAAACACTCAAATATAAAGGAGTCCTATTTGTCTTAGGCTCATAAAATCTTAGGACCGCGTCTATCCTTTTGAAATAATGATTTTTGATTTTGAGACATGATTTTGATTATTTTTTTTACTAATTTGAGACATAATACTTGTCTAATTAGATTCGGTTACATGATAATTATAAAATTCAACTTATGTTTGAAATAAAAAGTCATAAACATAATAAAAATTATGTAAAAAATAGTCTCACTAGCAATAAAAAAAATATATGATATTGGAATTTTCAATTTTTCAATTGTTTATTAGATTCAATATATTCATGTGATTTTCATCATGTGTTTTTTTTATATCAATTGGGTTTTATAATTTTCATATACATAACTTTAATACAACAAATTTGATATTTTGAATCAATTAAAAAAATTGAATTTGTATCCCAAAATAAAAAGTTATCATTATCTCAAAATAATCATTTTAAATACATAAAAGAATTAATTAAACATTTTTAAAAATACAAAGGATAAAAATGTATTTTAAGAATTTTTCGTTATCGAAAAATAATTAGATTCTTACAACAGATATTGGAATCTTAAACTGGAGCAGCCCCCAAGTGGTGTGTTTCCTAGGATTGGTTGTCCTGGTGTGATGGTTGTTGGCATGCGCCAGAAAGATGCACATCAGCACATGTTCGTTCGTGACGAGGCGCGCTGTAAACGTCGTATTCTTTTACTTTTGAAGTGCCTAAAACTTTATCTGCTTCAAATCTGCAATGTATTTACATTAATAAACGCAGCACGTGCATCATTCTGCTGGATCACATAAAATTTTCACACGGAATTGATGAATGCCGCTATGTATGAATGGTTGAAAGTTGACTGTTGACAGAAGCAATAAAAAGAAAGTAATGGAGAAGATCCTAACCCATTTTCTGAAAACTCTTTTGTACATATGCTAATCAAATCATGTACCGTGCAAGTCACGGTCTAACATACCAGTTGAATAATATATGCACCGTCAACATTTGCGAAGCGTGGAGTCAATGGAAACTATTATTATAAATGCAAAGGGTTTGAATCACGTATCATTTGTTGCCACTTTAAAACGAGTATGAGAATAGAGAGGCGTTCTTCTTTTTAGTTCTTACACATAGGATGTACAATAACTAACAAGTCCCTGCAAAAATTCAGTCCTATAATTATCAAGGACGACAAAGCTAATATCATTAGTGAAATTATGTTTGTAAGACGTAAAAGATACTAGTATAAATATCATTAGTAAGATGTACGTATCATCTCTGTAGAAAAAAAATTAAAAAGTTTGATATCTCCCATATCCGAGGAGTACAAACTTAAAGCAAGAGTTAATCTTGAGATTATTGTATAGTTTAATTGAAAAAAGAAAAAATGAATGTTGTGCGGAAAAGTTAAAAAGAAAATTAGTATTTTTGTTATATATTACAAAAGATAAATATTTATTTTTATAAAATTAAAATTTATAATATTTTTTTAAAATATGTAGATTATACTATAATTAAAATTCAGAATAAATAAATATTTTTAAATATATGAAATATATTGTGGATTTATAATGAACCATTTAAATTATAGTGTAAGGTTATTTTTAATCACTGACACATTTAAAAAAAAAATTCAATTTAAAGATAGAGATAAAAAAGGGATAAATTGAAAGGGGTAAACATTTAAAAATATAAGTTATGCATATAAATATAAAAGAATGGTAGTTTGATATGATTTTGGGCCAATTGTGTGAGTAATATGTAAAATGTACATTCAAAACAGAAAAGAGAGAGAATATTTATAACGTTCAATTGAGAGAGTAGGGACTAGGTAGGAGAGAAATTTTCACTCCCAAAATTGTATATTTCAACTTATAATATTAGTAGATTTTTATTGTTCTCCCTTATTTATTTATTTGTTAATGTAGTTGGCTTCTTACAGGATAAATTTCATTTTAAAATAACTGGCCACATTATCTCCTTATATGAAATTATAATCATAAGCAAATAAAACTATAAAAGAGAATAGTATATTTAAAGTTCACATTCATCTCTTGTTAAAGTTCAATATGAGTTACATTTTTTATGGTTGAATTGGTGATAAAAAAAAAAGAAAGGAAAAAGAGAAAGATGATGAGGTTGATTTCTCTCGATAGTAAAATACTAATAATTAATCACTAATATTGTCAATAAAAAAATTATTTTTAAGTGAAATATATTTTTTAATTCTTATATTTTTGTTAAATCTTATTTTAGTCTCCCCAACTTGAATATCATACAATTTACCTCCTAAACATAATTAAAAAAAATGTTTTTAAGTCTCTTCTTACAACCTGAAGTTAAAAAAAATGCAAAAAATTAGAGAGTAAGGGCATGAACAAACGCAGCGTTTTGGAGGGCGAGGAGTCTCTGTTGTGAGAGATCTCAGATTTGAGGTTTGGAGTGGCTGTCCTTCAGATCTCTGGTTTTCAGCTTGGTTTTCCGTCCTGTGTGGTGGATAATGTGATTGATTCTTGAGTGTTTGCTAACGTTGTTTAACAATGTGATTGCATTTTCTTACACTTCAAAATTTGTCAGAAATTACTCGTAAGTGTTTGGTTTTGGGGGGCAACTAGTTATTATCATCACATCACACAAGATTGATTGGCATGGAGACTAATCCACTTCCACTGCCACTTATCTTGTTCGTCTTTTCGGTATGTATGGATTTAGGGTTTGCATTTACACCCCCCATCTCTCTCTCTTTTTTTTTTTAATTAACTCTTTCTTTCAATTACCTGCGCAGCTTTTGTTTTCTGCTCTAGATTCTTCAGACTCCAAGTAACAAACAACTCCGAATTCCTTTTTGAGTCTTTGCTTTTCTATTTCTCCCAAACCCCTCATTTCTTTTCTCTTCTCTTCTACAGATCTTCTCCCCTCCTCTATGACTGTGACCAATGCCATCGCACCAAGGAACGCGATGTTTCTACAACTAGAAGCCGCGATGAAAAGGACGTTGGTATAATTGCAACATACAGTGATTCTGCTTCTGGCCATGTTCGACTCGCTAGGTTGAAAATGAGGGATTTATCTGATTCCTGGATTTGGGAAAACCCTACTCATCAATATCAAAAGACCTCCCGGGTATGTACTGTCTTGTGCTGTAAATGGTTTTTCCCCTATTAACTACTCCCTGTCTGCTAATATTAATTATTCAGGAATTCATGGAATCATTTCAAACTGAATCCAATCCCAACCACTCCACAGATGAACATTATCCTGAACAAAGCAGAGTTCAAATTCCCCGTTCCTCATCAATGACTATGACGCCCATGAAGATCAAGCGCCGGGTAATTTTTTAATTTTGTCTTTAACTACTTAACCAATCTAAAAATAATAGGGACAGGGGTGCCACTTCTCAATCTAATCTTATATATGAATTTTTATAATTTTACTTGTAGTGTTTCTTAAAATTTAATCAATGTCTTCTATTTTCTTTATGTTTGGTTCGCTCAATTATTTTGTCCCTGTGATTGGTCCCTTCAGAAATAAAAATGGCTAATCTTGCCTCGATAGAGATAAGTGGAAGAGTGTTTGTTCTATTTTCTTTTTTCCCTGCTGATTTTTTTTTATAAATATTTTCCAATCCCTTAGGTAATGCGGCAAGACAGAAGGAAAGCTCGTGCAGCTGAACTTACTCGGGAAGACAAAGAAAATGACGATCACATTGTATCAGCAGCAATTGAACACACTGAAGGATTTGATACCACTATCAAGGGAAAGTATGGTATATGGAGGAGAGAATATGAGAACCCAAATTCCGATTCAACGCTGAAACTCATGCAAGATCAAATAATAATGGCCAAAGCTTATGCCAACATTGCAAAGTCTAAGAATAAAATTGTTCTATACGAAGCTCTTATCAAGCACTCCAGAGATAGTCAACAAGCTATAGGAGAAGCCAGTTCTGATACCGAGCTTCACCTTGGGTATTTTTGTATTTCCTTGGTCTTCTTTCTCTGGCTTATTAGATTTTTTTCAATTTTCATGCAAGGTTACCATTTATTGCATTTGCTAGAGCACTTGATCGAGCAAAAGCTATGGGTCATGTTCTTTCCATAGCAAAGGACCAACTTTATGACTGCCTTTTGGTGTCAAGGAAGTTAAGGGCAATGCTTCAATCAACTGAAGATAAAGTGAATATACAGAAGAAAAGAAGTGCATTCTTGATTCAGCTGGCTGCAAAAACTGTGCCTAGACCATTGCATTGCCTTCCCCTGCAACTTGCAGCGAATTATTACCTGCAGGGTTATCATAAGAAAGGAAATCTTGACAAAGAAAAGATTGAAGATCCATCTCTTTATCATTATGCCATCTTCTCTGATAATGTACTGGCTGCATCTGTGGTTGTTAATTCTACTGTACAGAATGCAAAGGAACCTGAGAAGCATGTTTTCCATATAGTGACGGATAAATTGAATTTTGCAGCTATGAGAATGTGGTTTCTCATCAACCCTCCTTCTAAAGCAACCATTGAAGTTCAGAATGTTGATGATTTCAAGTGGCTGAATTCCTCATATTGTTCTGTTCTACGTCAGCTTGAATCGGCAAGAATCAAGGAATATTACTTTAAGGCTAATCATCCTTCTTCCCTCTCTGTTGGTTCTGACAATCTAAAATATAGAAATCCTAAATATTTGTCAATGCTAAATCACTTAAGGTTCTACCTTCCTGAAGTTTATCCAAAATTAAACAGAATTCTATTCTTGGATGATGACATTGTAGTGCAGAGAGATTTGACACCTCTTTGGTCAATTGATTTGAAAGGTATGGTGAATGGTGCCGTGGAGACATGCAAGGAGAGTTTCCATAGGTTTGATAAATACCTAAACTTTAGTAATCCACTGATTTCCAACAACTTCAGTCCTGAGGCGTGTGGCTGGGCATTTGGCATGAATATGTTTGACTTGAAGGAGTGGAAGAAACGAAACATCACTGGTATCTATCATCGGTGGCAAGATATGGTAAATTTCACTGATCTTATTCCTTCTTTTTATAGTTTATCCATATATATATATAGTAGTTGCCTGAAGATTGATTTTATGAAATTAGTTGCCTGAAGATTCCTATGTGTGCATCATGCCAATGTTTATTTTCTTGTCAGGCCTCAACTTCAAATACTGGAAGGCCAAGTTTACTGTTTTGTGCATGTAGATAGTAGTGTTGTCTTCTTATCTGATGTAGAATTAATCCTTTGCAGAATGAGGATAGAACCCTCTGGAAGCTTGGAACCTTACCCCCAGGACTAATCACCTTTTATAATCTGACCTATCCGTTAGATCGAGGCTGGCATGTTTTGGGACTTGGCTATGACCCGGCTCTGAACCTAACAGAGATAGAGAATGGCGCTGTCATTCACTACAATGGAAACTACAAGCCATGGTTGAATCTTGCTGTTTCCAAATATAAATCGTACTGGTCCAGATATGTTATGTTCGATAATCCATATCTTCGAGTTTGCAACCTTAGCGAATAGTGAATTTTTGTGCCCTACACTAGCAGATTGTACTTTTTGAGAATGGTACCACACTACAACGTAATATAGTTGTCTCTTTCCAGAGAAACTGAAATTGATTGACTCATCAAATTAGGAATTAAATTAATTAATTGATAAAATTTAAAAATGTTTTTTCTATGCCAAAAGTCTAATTAAGTAAATAGTTTATAAAATTTAAAATATTTTTTTTAGGTTAAAATGTATTTTTGGTTCTTATTATTTTTTTTTAATTTTGTATTTGATCTTAATTTTTTCTTGACACTTGGTTCCTGAAAATTTTAATTTGTATTTTGTTCCTACATCTACATTGGTCATGTTAACTGACCAAATACAATGAGTGGGTTTGGACTGGATTGACAAGCTCGATCCATTTTGCATCTAATTAGGGCTCAAAACTTAGAGCCTAAACATAAGGCTTAGACTCTTACTTGGACTAAAAAGGTCCACATTGAATTTGAGGCAATTGTTTTGTGCACCTAAAAGAAATGTTGTGCATCTAGTAATTTAAGTGTAGTGGCAAAAATGTGTTTCGTTTAAAAATTTAAAAATCCTTCTCCTCTCCCTCACCCTTACATACTGCTGTTGTGCCCCTTCTTCGTTTTTGCTTCCTCTTGTGTTGTCAATGTCTCACCTCTGATTGTTGCTGCCACTTCCCGCCATTGCCGTGAGTGCCTTCCTCTTCTTCGTTTTGATGCTGTGTTTGGGTGCTTCATTTGAAGGATTGAAATACCGTATATTGCAGACGGATTAGCAATTTGTATGGAATATACGACATCTAACTTTGGACAGGCTTAACTAGCTTGATCCATTTTGCTTAATTAAGGAATAAGCATATTTGTGTTTACATTTTCCTCTGTGCTTTTATTAGGAAGTTAAAGAGCAATTTTAATATTTCGACAAGACCATTAATATAGTGTTTTATGAAAATTTGGAAGCAATTAGTCACATGGACAAGCACCACAAGGGTCTAGTACATAATATCATAAAACATGTCAATTTATACCATCTTATATTGTTAACAATAATGATACAATCACTATTGTGCCACAATCATCATCGTGCACTGCCAGTGACTCCAAACCAACTAGCGAACCATCCCTCTAGTCCACTAAAGAGATGCAGAAAAGAAAAAGGAGTGTATGGTTGAAGAGTTCCTTCGTTTTACTCATGGCAAGGTGAGACCCTCGTCGGATTTGATGCAATTCTTCTTTGCCCTTAACGGCAAGGGTGAGGCCACACAAAAAGAAGGGATTTTTTTAAAATGATTTGTAATTTTTAAAATAAAATAAAGGTCTGGGTCTGATTGTCTTAAATCACAGTTTTGGAATGGGTTAGTAGGGAGGTGTGGCGATCGATTTGTGGGTTTTGCGATTTGGGCACCAGTAGAATTACTGGTACACCCAACAAATTTTTTAAATTCCCATGATACCCCTCCCTAATAACTTCTTCTTCAGCTTTTTGTTTTTTAATGTTTCTTCATGCGAGCTTGTTATTTTTTTCCTTCACCTTCGTTATATTGTGAGAGGTGTTCCGGTGAGAGTTGCTCATTCGTTGTTGTGTCCTCTTTGGTGGAGGTGCATTGTTTATAGTGGTTCGTGGGTAAGTGGCGGTTGTAGCGGTGGTTGGTTTGACCATTAATGACGGAGGTAAGGTGTTTGATCTGGTCTTTTTCCTGTTAAACTTACATATTGATAATCCGTAAATTGTATATAACTTACGGATTAGTAATCTGTAAGACGACATCCTCCACATGAAGAGTCTCAAAGTTATGGAAAACACTTGTAATGAGTAGATTTATCATTCAGGATGATAATCACCTCTCTTACTGGCAAATGGAAACTACTAGTTTCCTTATGTCACCTCTCTGCAAAAGCAGACATAAGTCCCCGATCACCAGTGTCCAATGAACATGTGATCAGAGGACTTAATCATGTGGCAATCACTAAACCTTCAATCTCAAGAGCAAGGCTGCCAAATTTCTCTACCTTCCTTTCATGGGAGGACAACTTCAACTTAGGACATTCCTAAAAATAAAAATAAAAATCATTTAAACAATAATAAGAAATACTTATGAAAATATTATTAATTTCAAAATATAACTACCTCTCCATTCCAAACTATCACAATCACATGATGAACATAGTCCATCAAAACTGATGTGTCATGAGGCCCGCCGAAAAAACCCTCGGATCACTAACTACATCATTAGCATGTGCCTCTTGAGGTAGCTCATGGACCTCTTCAGCAGCATGATTCACATGCTCAACATCCTTAGCAATAGGTGCAACTTGTCGTTGCCTACGTGTAGATGCTGTGAGCCTTCGTCGCTGGGACCTTCATTGACATCAGAACTTACTTCTCTACCTAAAGCTCTTTCTATAATCCTGCCTAAAGTCTGACCCAAACCTTTGGTTCTAATCTGCACATTAAAAGCATGATTAACAATTAATGACATCGTTCAAATAATCTGCACATTAAAAACATGATTAATTTTTTTTACAGTGCACATCACTAATTGATGTACTTTTAAATATATGATAAAAATCCTACGACAATTTCTTAAATTTTTAATAAATGAGTATTTTTTTACACTACCAAATATTATTTATATAAATATTTATTACTATTATTGTCAAAAAAATTATATCACTACATCAATAAAAAAATTGTCATTTACATATATAGATTTTCTTGTTACACTAATTTGTACAATATATACTTATAAAAAATAACAATCAATCATATTTAAACATTTTACAAATAAATATTTCAAATTTCAAATATAATTTAATTTCTTAAAGAAAATAGATTAATTACTTTTTTTGAAATTAATTAATTATTAAAAACAAACTTAAATAAGCAAATAAAAATAATTAAATAAATAAATATTAAAAAATCCAATAATTTGTTTTATAAAATAAATTTTATAACATCTGAATTATTAAATTTTTTTAAAAAATAAATTATTTTGCTATTAATTAATTATTTTTAAAAAAATATACAAATTGGAAATTCGTATACACTATACGAATTGATAATTCATATGCCATACAGATTATCAATTCGTATGATTTATATGGATTTCCAGCAACCAAAATTCACCAATGATGCCACAGGCTTACTGAGAGGGAAGGGAGACTTACGGTAGAGAGGCATGAGCGGGGGAGGCGGTGCGAAGACAAAAACAGACAAAGAACAAAGAAGAAAAAGCTTGTACAGATGGCGTGCAAATAAAACAAGGGGAAAACGTTTTTAAAAATTAAGTAAAAAGCATTTTTACCACTTCACATATTTTGTTGGGTGTATCAGCATTTCTGCTGGAGCCCAAAGCAATTGCCTCGATTTGCTGGCGAGGGTTATTGTGTCATTTTAACAAATAGATTGTGGGTGTTTCCTGGACTCGCATTTTCAGATCAGTTATCAAAAGATTTGTTATCATTCTCGTAGAGACTTCAGATCAGTTTTTTTTTTATTTTATTTTTATTACGGTCTTGTTTTGATGCACAACAATTTATGACCCTTTGTGTTCCTCTAACTTTTTTCTCTTCATTCCAAATTAATTAAAATTTTCTCAACTTCGAAAAAGAAATCAACAAACTAAATAAGAAGCACACGTCTGCAAGCTGGAACAGGTTCTCTGATGACTACTTCAAGCATGCTACGACGAGTTCTCCGTCTTTAGGACATATATCATATTCTGTTTGATGGCTACAATTCGCTTGCAGAGTTGGCTAAGAGGAAGAGGGCACGTGTGAAGTTCGCTAAGATGCAGTGCATGTTATCCCTTTAGTGCTAATTGTTTGTGCCACCATTCTTTGGCTTTGTACTGTGCAGGCACACCTTTGCCTATATTTTGTTTTTAATGATATTTTGATTGTTAAAAAGTGACAATTTTTAATCATCAATATTTTAAATTTATTGTTTCAATTAAGAAAACTAATGCTAAGAAAAAACTGAAAAAAGACCAAAAGATAACCTTTAAAAAACATTAATGACTAAAATAAAACTTTTAAAACTTAATAAACCAAAATAGAAAATACTAATAAAACATAAAGGACCAAAAATATCTTTTAATATATGATAAACACAATAATAAACAGAAATTGCTTTTAGTTTCAACTGCACTTGTAGTCTCTTAATTTGTGTGGTTTTGATTTCTAAAATTCTAATTGTTCATATTCGTACTCATTTAGTTCTCATTGTTTCACTATTTCAACACTTTGCACTCAACACTCAAATTTGTCCACAAATTTCCCAATCCCCCAATGTGTTGAAAGCAAGACTATGATACGTGAAATAGATGTGTCACCACACATGATATTTAAGTAGTAGTCCCAAATATGCTTGCACCAAGACATCCCACTAGGTATTCTATTTTTACGTGACCAAGTTGGTTAAAAGAATGGGGTTCTGTATATTTGATTACAATTAGTAAAATGATAATGTTTTGGGTGGACCTTCTAATACGATATTATCTATTGAGGAAATATTCAGTTATTAAACGAGTAATGGCCTCCTCCACAGGCACATATATAAAACCAAAGTGTTGATGGTGTAATGAAAACAGTTCACAAAGATAATGGTACAGTGAGTATCACATTTAAAAAAAAAAAAAAAACCTTCAAATCCACATTAGTAATCGTCACCCTTTGATATAACTTCTTTGCATGTTGGTCGGAGTAAGATTGTATGTTCGAATTGTGATACATAGCTTCCTTTCACATCACATAGAGGAGGATAAGGCTGCATAAAAAAACACAAGTTTAGTCCTTCACAAGAATAATTTCAAACAGTTAAAACTAAGAAAACATACAAAATTAAAAGATATATTGCACCAACTTGAAATAGAATCTGATGAATAACCTACAAGGCATGAACACCATTTTGGTGCACACCTATATTATCAGACATGTCCAATACAAACACTTGCAATTTACAACACGTGTTAGACCTATGACAATCTGTGTCCCATTTAAAAATTCAGCACACAACTCAGATCCAACCATTTAAAATCCTCAATTTTTTTCCGACTGTACTTGACAAGTATAATAGTTTCATTTACGTTCAAAAGATCATATAATTATGTTAACAAGAACTTCATGTCTGCATTGAAATGTAACCTGCCAACGGATTTGGTGTTATAATATTGGATCAGAACTAAGTCAAATCAATCAAAGCTATCAAATTATTAGTAATCTACACTTTCAGGCTACAGTTCACAGTTACCAAACACTTCCTTTCAGACACCAATTACTTCTCATTGAAACCATTATAACATGCATTCAATTTTTTAAAATTAAAAAAATCTTTATATCCTCATATTTCTTGGTGTTTATAGCTCCTGATACATACCTGAACAACGCCAGAGTCACACAAGTTCTTTAATGCCATTAAGTACTTTTTTTTTTTTTTGGTCAGCAAAAATAATATATATTGATATATGCCATTAAGTACTTAGTCTCCCCTAGACGATCTAAATACCGCCTACAAAAGGCCAAAGTAGAGAAGTTCTTGTTAATAGTTGCTAACAGTTGCTTCGCTCTAGGCAATCTCAGTGGGATATGACCAACATCAAAATTTTTCATGTAGTGGCTGCATTCCAGGTCTTCTCGTACATATCCTTTCCCTGAACATAACGTACATAACATTTAAAGACCAAATACTGTATTATTCAAAGACAATATAACATCCAAAGAAACTACTATTACCCGTTGATGCAAAGGTTTCAATAGCAAAAAATTCACCCTCTTCCATCTTTGTCTGCTCCCCACCCTTCACAATGGGAACCGATTTTCCAGCATGGATTTGGTAGCGACCAATGCTATGTCCATTCAAATTTCGTATACTCTTAACTGCAATGACATTCTCAATGTAATATATATCACATTCTAAATGATACATAATACTGGTAAACATTATACTATAGAATATGCAGACAAATATTATAAATTTGGAAAAAATAATCCTTCATCCATTTTCACAACTTTTAGATCTATATATCAATAAATTAAGGCATCAATAGTTATGAACGGAAGTCAACAATATTGTTGCCTACAATGAAGTCAACTGGGTATGGATTTCTAAATGATAGAAGATCAACCTAGGTTACTTTGTTCTGTTTGAAGGAAATCTTATTTCATGGGAAAGTAAGAAATACAATGTTAGTGGTAGCAATAGCACTAAACTGGGCTATTATATAAATATATATCGGACATATAAGGTTGGTTGAGTGGTTAACAAAGAAGAGAAGGTGGAAAAGATCGCAGGTTCGATCCCTCATGCTAACATAAACTAACAATTAACATTTGCTGATATATATATATATATATACACACCAGTTTATGTGGTTCAACCATTACTCACTTGTTCAACCATTACCCCAATGACCCAGTGCCCTCACTTCGAATTTTAAAACACTAGTTAGCTGTTAGCTAAGAAGTCTATAAATTCCCGTACATTTATGTTTCAAGTAATGAATCCTTTTATCATTTTCAGAAACTCCTTTTTCAGTTTTCTCCCTCTCTCAAAACCCTATCTCTGATTTGATTACAAACGTCGAACTGTAGAACTTATAAATCGTTTTCTCCGAGTTCCAAAATCCTCCAAGACTGACACTCAAACTGACTCTATTGTCTTTGTAGCAAATTTTGGTTATCATGGAGGGCAAGAACATGATCGTGGAAGGGGTTGCCATGCTAATAGACCACAATGCTCCCACCGTAAATGCACGGGACATATTCAAGGTCAATGCTACATTTTTGCATGGTTTTCCCAAAAAATGTGCCTCCATCTCAGGTGCTAGACTTCGAGAAAAAAGATTGAAACTCGAGTGTAAATTTATCAGATGTTGAGTACAAAGCATCTTGGATTTTAAACCCTGACACTTCTGCCTATACTGCTGGCAGTCCTCCCTTTTCTCAAACTCATCTCCCACAAAAAATCCTCAATTCATCACTCTCACATATGGCTCTAAGGTTAATTTTTTTTTCAAAATAATTCACTCATACAGTTGGGGCCTAGTTCTGTTACTTCCACCCTAAGCTATCATTATTTTGTAACATCCATTGATGACTTTTAATTACAAGTCTGAATTGTTTGAAATCATTCGAAATTTTAGCTCAAGTTTTTACTCAATTTGGTCTCTCAATTAACATTTTAAGGAGTGATAATGTAATAGAATATTTTTGCAGCCTAATTCAACTCCAATGACATGATTCATCAATCTAGCTGCCCAAATACATCACACCAAAATGGCATTGCAGAGAGGAAACATCATGGTGTCATACTGAGAGCCAGCCTTATCATGCAAGGAGTCGCACTCAGTCAACATCCTGGTGTTGTGTTGTCTTGTGGTTCATGGTTTCTTGGAAGATGACCTTTTCTGTATCTTATTGCAGTCAGTGACAAAATTAATAAGAGGATATACGTGAAAGTGAAACTCTAATGTCATAATAATATATTTGATATTAGAGGAATGCTAACAACACACTTTCTTACACACACTATTATTGACTGAAATTTATGAAATCTACAAAATCATTAGTGAAGTTCATTAAATAAGGTATGGAACCGGCAAAATTTTGTGATTTCCAACAAATTTCAGCCAATAATTAGAGCATGTTGCTAGAACTTCTCTTGATATATGCACGAGTGTTATGAATTATATATTTTTAAATTATTAAGAGTAATATAATCCTCTTCTTCCTATTGAGATCTACACTCATTAGCATAAATATATACAGCAGGAAAAGATTTGGCTCAGTTGCCACTCTTTCCATTGTGACAATCCTTTTTCTTTTTTTCAATAATATCAAAATTAAAGAAATTGTATGCAAGTTTCCTAGTCTTACCAACACATACACAAATCAGGTGCATTTATATCAATAGCAAACACTTCAATCATCAAACCATGCCATTGAAACAAAATTTACTAGATGATTTATTATGTTTGTCTGTGACATTAGGAAATATCAAGCACAAACCCTCGACAAAAGGGCCTTGATCAAGGAGCCTTCATTAGATAATACTGAAATGTAAATTTTAAATTTGTTTCCATTCTTACAATTCAATGCATGCAATATAGATTGAGAAATATATAATCCAAATAAAATGATCACAAAAAATAAGCACAACCATCCCTACAAGCTTCATACCTTGATACACCTTCCCGTTAATCTCAACTTCATAAGATTCCATGACCTCTTGAATTGCGGCACCAATGTCACAAAGGCGCACATCAATTCCAGCTTCCTAGATGGCAAGCCATAGCATGTTAGAGGAACCAGCAAATTACATGATTTAATTGGTGCATACCCAAAACATCACACCACACAGATTAAACAATAGAAATATGGAGGGGTAGGGATCAGAAGCCATTTATTAGGCTTCTGAAGCTTTTCCATAAAAGAGTTCTAAAGACAGAGAGAAACTGAGAAAATCTTTGTGAAAATAAAGTTGAGCATTCCTATTCTGATTTTCAGAATTCTCTGGTTCTGATTTATACAGGATTTAAGCTTTTCCAACAATCTTATAACTAGCTGAATGTTACAGAAAACTAACTTTCTAACAGAAATATTAATTGATTGACCAAGGAACATTCTACAATCAACATTATAATGGACAACTAGTAACAGACAGTGTTATCAGTGGCATATTGTAGCAGCCAGATAAAAACTGCCAGATAAATATAGCAGTAGGCATTGCAGTTTGCAGCAAATGGCAGAAAGAATATATATAAAAAAACAGAATTAAAAATAACAAAATTTTAAAAAAGAATTAGAAATATAATTAAAAATATAACAGGATTTAAAATAAAAACAGAACAAAAAATCAGATGCATAACATAATTAAGAAATGAATAAAAATAATAATAGCTTTTTAAAAAAATTAAAAAAAAAACAAAATAGTATTTTTAGTAAATAAAAATATAAATAATCAAAATTAAAAAATAAAATAAAAAACAAGTATCAAAGAATAATAGAATAAATAGTTAAAAAGGCTGCAGACAAGTTTGAGTCGCATGTGACCCAAACACGAACACTATTAATTTAATTATTTAGACAATTGAAACTACACCTGTCAATATAAAAGGATAGATGGGTAGTGTTCTTTAAACAGGTAATCTTTGGGCTGAGCAATTTGACATTATTAATTGTCTGAGAAATGCCAGCTACAATGCTACATGATGTAATACCCCTCATTGCACATAGGGTTAAGCATTTTTTCCAGAATGTACCTTAATACCCGTATTGGTTGCTTCACGAGATGCTTCAAGTAGTGGATCAAACATGGGGTTGAATGCCACGGTAAAAGCGCAGTCAACTATATATCCTACAAAACAGAATTCATGACAAGAGGTTCAACAAAGTAAATATTAAAACATACATACACTAATTACTAGTATTATCACAGAAATACAAGATTGAATAAAAAAAAAATTCTCTGTATTACCATCAACATGGGTACCAAAATCCAATTTCATCACATCATCATACTGAAGTATAGTCTTATCCCCTGAATTTGGGGTCCAGTGAGCAGCAACCCTGGAGGAGTAAGAGTCTCATTTAAGAAAACAATTCAAGGAAGAAACCCAAAACAACCAAAGCATTTTCCAACTAGATGAGGTAAGTTACAATATCAGACAAAACCATTACATTACAATGATTACATAAAAAACCAACACTTCACAGAGGCCATTTAAATTTAAATCCTTTTTAATGATTTCAGTCAGGGATTTTACAGTAATTGGAGCTATCGTTTATTTGATCAACTTTTCTAATTGGGGCTTCCACTGATCTTTCTCACACTCCAAATCATCTGAGGTATGAGTTTGCCATCTTTTTTTCTTAATAGGTGGCATTACTACATTTTCTCAAATACATTTACAGCCTCTTTGCATATGTAAGGGTAAGGCTGCGTACAACATCCCTCCCCCATACCTTCGCATAGCGAAGAGCCTCTGGGCAATGGGGTACGAAGTTTTTTAATCACTCATCCAGCATAGCATTCTCACAACGCTTATGCTCTTTGTGGCCCTTCATTGCTCATTCTTAATATTTAGTACCGTAAAGCAAGAAACCACATAACAAAAGGGAAAAGCAGAAAACCATAGTATAAAGTGTTACCAATTTAAAGAGCATCCTGTGGGGAATGCAATGCCTGCTTGAAGGCCATCCTCTGATATTAGCTTACGAACAGTGTTCTCCAATGTTTCACATATGTCAGTCATCAGCATTCCAGGCTTTAAAATGCCTTTAATATATTTGCGAACCTACTTAGAAATAAAGAATATACTGAGCTACTATTATAACACCAAGCTTTATCAAAGAATAAATATACTTCTCAACTTTTCACTTGAATGTAAAATAGAATCAGATGAAACAAGGGAAATAAAGAAAAGGAAAATAAGACTTTATTTCCTTGCGTTAAAATCTAATGGAAGTATAAGGAATGAAAGAGCAGAGGTGAAAACATTTTTCTTGAATGGTTGTATTGTAAAAAAAGAAAGCAAAATTTAACATTTGAATAACATTAATATCACATTCTTGACATATTTTCTAATCACTTGCTAAAATAGGTGATTTGATTTACATTAAACGCAACTTTATCTCCATACATTTCAGAATTAGCTTTCTCTGAATGTTTTCCACAAATTTCAGTAAGACTAAAATTACAACCTGACGATGAACTTCTGCCGCTCGACGAACTGAATTATATAATGGCTTCTGCAGGCGCTCCAGTTCTCTCTTCTCCTCTGATGTAGTTCTCCATAGGTTACTGGCACAAAGATTCTAAAATGATTACAAAGATATTTGAAAATTTACACAGAATATTTAAATAGGCATGAGACACAAACAGTTGTTGATGTTGCTCAACACAAGTGTTTCATCTTCTGTACTACTTTGTTGGTAATTAAGTCCACTCACATGTCACTTGTGCAAAACAAAGTTGACTAATCTTGCAGAGGTATGCTTCTTTCATTCATTTGGTTTGATTCAGATTTGAGGAGGTTCTCAATAGCTTCGATAAGAATTTATGAATGAGCAAATGAGTATTATTATGTTTCCTAATACTCCAAGATTCAAAAAGTTTAAGAATTTTCTATTTTTTTTCAAAACACAAGCTTTGGGACCATAATCTCTTGGCGTGCAAACTATATCCAGTCAAAGCAGTTAATAGTGAAATGTAGTGTGGAGGAGCCACATCCAAAATCGTTACAGCAGCATAGCAGGTCACACAGTGGCTATTGTAGTGAATACAACAGCTACATTCTTTAACTCCTCTTTTGTTATTTCCAAGACTTTGGGAGGAGTATAGGTAGGTAACAAATTATGCATCCATCTCCCTTATTATAAAAAAGTAGTTTTGTTATGTTTTTTATAGTCCAAAGCTTAGCTACGTGCTAATTCAGAGGGGTTTATTTAACATAAAAGCTTTGATTAGACAATATGCTTCCTCTGTTTTGTTTTGTTTTTCTTTTTCTTTTTCAAATATAAACAAAAAAATCAAAGAATAAAAAAAAGGAACAGAATTCACTTTACTCATTCAAATTCAAATCAAATTTGCAAGGAAAATGTCAGATATTGCAGAAATTTATTCATCATCAACTTACTCGTCTTTGTACTGCTGAATTTCACCTTCAGGAAAATCTCCAGATGGGAAAAGGTCAATAACAGAAATTGATGGTGGATCAGTCTGTTGCAAGAGTTCTTTCTTTTTCCTGATGACGCAAAAATAAAATCAGAACCTGAGATAAAATAACATCACAATCAAGAGAATAAGCATTAATGGCAGAAGAAGCCAAGTCCTCACTTGCTTTTAGATTTCTTCTTTTTCTTCTTTGAAACTTCTGTCGGAAGAGAAAAATGACATGAACATCATATCATATATGAGGTACATAACGATATATGGAAAATGAATTAGTACCTTTAGTGTCATCTCCTTTTTGTGATGGTGGAGAAAGCTCAGCATCAGCATCAGCATCAGCAGCCCTTTCTACATGACTTGGTGTTCCATTTTCTTCTAGCATATTGTTTAATTGAGAAATAAGTTCCTCCGCCATGAATGAAAGAAGACCTGCATGCTCAATCAAATCAAATTACAACACAACAGAAAGAATAGTCCATCCAATCCATTTGAATCTACATTCCGAGCTCATATGATACAATTAAAATGAAGAACCAAGCAAAATAATATGAAGAAACCTGGTTGGGTGCTGAGACTTGGTGCGGTGGCGGAACCTTAAGGATAGAGACAACTAGGGTTCCACTCTGAAGGAACGGTGAGAGTCCAGAGCAAAACGCGATGCAGAACTAATAAAAACAATATCCTGAACTTACTTTTAACTATTAACCATTTGGGTATGATCACTAAATTATATTAGAAATAATATATAGAAAAATAGTTTAACTTGTTTTTCTCTCTATAATTAATAATAACTTATACATAAATATTTACAAAATAAATACTTAGAGTTAAGTTTTATTTCACAAAATTAATTGAAAGGTAAAAGTTTTTAGAATAATTTATTAAATTATAATTATTCAATAAAATTATATGTTAAAATAATTAAAAAGGTATAAAATAATAGAAACAAACATGATTATAAGATATTTTTAAAATAAATTTTATTGATAAAATATATTTTGAGATGTTATAGATTAGTTTCTTAATTAATTTTTAACTCTTGTATTTTTTATGTAGATAAGTTATATTGATTACATTTTTTTCATATATTATATGTTTTACTATTAATCGTATACTATATTTTAAAACATTTTAAATTAATTTTTAAACAAAGTGAAAAAAAACATACAGTTAAGTAAAATAATGTAATATAAAAAATGTCTAAGAGTAATGAGAGAAAAAATAATAAAATCTTGTTTTATTTAAAATGAGAAATAAGGAAATTTAATAAGTATTTTAAGAATAAAATATAAATATTTAAAAGCTAATGATTTTAAAAAAATACTATTTTATCGAAGTTACTACAAAAAGTTATTTATTGATCAAATATGATTATGTTCGACGAGTCATGTATATGTTCATTTTTATTTTAAATTTGTTTGAGACAAACTTTTAGTAGTTGTTAGTATTTTTTCAAGCATTATTTTTAAGATATATTTGTCAAAACTAACTGAAAAATTAATTAATAACTGAAGGTTAAAAACTTTTAAGTTAACTTATTAAATTTTAAAATTTTGGTTAAATTATTTATTAAAGTAATTGAAAAATATAAAATGACAAAATTAGATATATTTATATGAATTTTTTTACATAATTTTCTATTTTATTTTATGGATAATATATATTTTGAGGTGTTATAATTTTAATTTTTTTCAATTAATTTTAAACAATTTAAAATTTTATTCATATATAAATTCTGTTCATTACATTTTTAGTCATTACAAATTTTTTCATGTATTCTACTATTAATCTTACATTATATCATATAATACTCTTAATCAATTTAAAATAAAAAAATATGCTTAAATATATATTATACTTTTATTATGTATTATATTAATTAGTGTAGTAGTTAATATGATTGTTTAATATAAAATTATCAAAATATAAAAATAAAATAAATTTAACATTTATTATTTTCAATTTCATGAATTATAATGTTAAAAGAATAAATTAATTATTATAAATAGTACAATGATTAAAATCAACCGTGTAATATAAAAAAATGTGTAAGAGGAATGAGTGGAATAAAATAAATAAATAATAAAACTTTTTTATCTAAAAAGGGTGATAAAATGTGATAATTGAAATTAAAAATATAATAAAATTAATTTATCTAAAAATAAAAAATTAATTAAAAAACTAAAATTATAACACCTCAAAATATTTTTATCCATGAAATTAAATTAAATTTTATATAAAATATCATATAATCATTTAGCTACTTTAATAAATAGTATTACTCACACTTATAATTTAATAACTTATCTTAAAACTTTTAGCAACTAATTAATTTTTCACTAATTTTTTCAAAGATATCCATATTATAAAATACTTATAAACCATTGCAAATTGTAATTGTGGTTAACTATGATATGTCATATGCGTATAGACTAGTAAAAAAACAACGCATGGTACTATTTACTATTATTTCTATGGGAGTCAATTTTATATTATTCAAGTGAATAAAGTCATTTTGAAAAAGATTAAAGGGAAAAACAAAAAAGCTCGGTTAAAATTTGATTTTTTAAATATAGTTTATCATTAAAATTGATAGGCCATTATCTTTAAGGAGCATCAAATTAACCCTAACAAATAGAAGTGATATCCTTTTAAAATCAGACTTTATGTAAAATTTTGAGATAATACGAATACATTAAAAAATTATATTTATTTATTTTATAAATATGAAATAAGATAAACCTATTTAAAGTAGTGTGAGTAAATACATTCTCTTCAAAAAATATTACTCCCTATCTCCCCCATTTATGAAAAAAATATGAAAAATGAGGACTAATGTGCTCACAAAAGTTTAATTAGAATAATTATATTAATATACTCATTTTCTATCTTAGTTTTTTCTTTTTCTCCCTTTTCCCGTCAAATCATTACTAAATCTTTCACTTTTCCAACCCATAGGATTAACACATGGTGTTAGTGGCTGAATTTCTTCGGTATGCAAAATTTCCTTAAATTAATAATAACCACACAGATTAATTTCCGATTCAATAAATTAGAAAACATCATAATCTCTAACCCAAGGTCTAAGGAAAAAAAATTCTTTTGACTTTTTCTCTCTAGCTTTATTTCTTTTTCTTCCCTGTATATCTCTCTTGAAAACTTAAATTATTAATCGACACCCTTTTATTGTTGTTATCATATCATGCTATCTACACACTTATATAACCTTTCGAGTTTAGACCTTTTTGGCTCGTGGGTGTGTGCTGGTGAAACATTTTTATTTAATTTAATGTAACATGCACGTACCCGAGAATAATAATATTCATTCTGAATCCTTCATCCTCGTCTAGAGTCACTTTTTCTTTACAAAGTCAAAATCCGAATGAATAGTGGTGCAATAAGATTGGTTTCCTCGGTGTGCTTGGGGACTTGAACAAGCTAAATTAGATCAATTAAGAAGAAGATAATAAAATTGACTTGGTGGTAAAGGGTGAAGGAAGGAAGATTCGGCTAACAAAAACTAATAAACTGACAAACATTAAAAAGAAGATACAGTTCTGGACATAACTAACTGTATAACTGTGTATTAACAAAGGTGAAAAGAAAAGAACGTGGCCATGAGGGAATGAAGAATGGGAGAGCATAAGTTGTACGTACAGTGTAGTTATGTGGCAAGTACATGTTGTTTTTGCTAGTCACTTGAATGAGTCATAAAGTTACTAATTTCCCAGCTGCTACGTACTGCTGGTGGTTTTTCTTCCCTCTGAAAATCTTGGTCCAATTTGGTATAACTTTTTTCTTCTTCTTAACAATGAAAGGACTGACAGGACGAGGTGAAGAAGCCTTCTGAAACTTAGATGATCCCCTTGAAGAAGGCGTCATGCTCTTTGGCCTTGTTCTTGATGGATACTCATACTTGTCTCCCTTCTTTGATTCTCTCTTTTCTCTTGCCTCAGCAGCAGCTATCTTAGTCTTCATCATTATCTCCTTCTCACTGGCCCTCACAGCTTCAACCCACGCCTTTGCCGCTTCAACTTTCTTCTCAGCAATTTCATTTGCCTTCCTTGCATGGTTTCTCAAATACTCATATTCAAACTTTGAGATGATAATTATGGAACTAGGCTTTGTTAAACTAATTCTCTCCCTCATGCTCATGACATTCTCTGTAAGAATCTTCAGCTTCTCTAAGGCTATAGCTTCTGATGATTTCACTGCTTCAAGCTCCTGCCTCGCGCCTTCAAATCCTTCCTCACTCACCTTTATCTCCAACAAGGCCTTTTTAATATCTTCTTTGGTGGCTGCAACCTCTCCATTTATGATCTCTTTTTCTTTTTTCGCTGCTTCTGTTTCGGACTTGAGCTTATCAAGAGTTTGGGACAAGTTACTGACTATTGATTTGGCCTTTTCCTCTGCAGCAGACACCGCTTCTAATTTAGATTTCGCTCTCAAGAGCTTGTAACTGAGGTTTCGAACTTTTGCACCCATTTTCGATTCAGTGTTCTTTAAATGAACCGTGGCTGTATTCACATGCTTCAGCTCATTTCTTGTAACATCCATAGAGGCCATAAACTTAAAACCTTGTTCTCTAATGGAAGCTAAGTCCTTCTTTGCTGCCTCTATTTCTTCTGTTGCAGTCTCTAAAACACCAACATCTCTTGATTCTCCTTCCACATGCTCCATGCTCTCACCTCTTTCAACCCTTTTCTTAACAAAGTTCAACTCATTCTTCAACATATCAATATCAGACAATGTCGTGGCCAATTTCATTTCAAGCTCTTTTGACTCATTTATCTCTTCAATGGCCTCTTTCAATCTGTTCCTTGTATTTTCAAGAGCTTCAATGTCTCTCATTTCATTCAAAGCGTCCATTCTAGCCAATTCAACCACCACTTGTTCTTCACTGGCTTCCTCAATCTCCTTCCTCAGTTTTTGTGCTACTCTTGAGAAGGACAGCATGCTGGATCTCGATGCTTCGATTTCCTTTTCTGCTCGCTGTTTCTCCTCCAAAACAGAAGCCACATCAAGCTTAAGTTGGAAAAATTCCCGTTTAGCATGTTCCAATTCTCTCATAACTTGTGAATACTCATTATCATCATCATTCTTGCTTGGTTTCCCATACTCCTTTAGTGGTGCCACATCTCGCATTCGGGCTTTTGCCTTGTAGCTAGATTCCCCAATCATAGAGAAAAGGTCTTTCACTGTCTGTTTGGCATTGGAAAGCTTAGCTTCTGCTTGAGCTTTTGCAGATTCTGCTACCCGTTTGGTCTCTTTGTACCGAACCATATCCTTGCTTGCTCTGTGGAGTTCTTTTGCTTTAGAAGATTGCTTCTGAGTAATATTTAACAAAACAATGCTGTTTTCAAGTGCTCTAAAAGGACGCGTAAAGATTCTATAAATAGAATTTTTTTTAATTAAAAATCTTCGGTAAGAATTGTACACAAAGAGATATTGGTGCAATACTAATTGAAGAAATGACAAAAAAAATCGGTAAAGATGATTTGGATATATAGAAAGAATTAAAGACCATTCAAGATATGAGTGAGGAGAGTAAAATACATGGTGTTTTTAGTCCATGAAAAGGGAGAGAAAGTTTTCACATGAATCTTATAGTAAATAATATCTCCAAAAATTTAGTTAACAAGGTGTAATTCGTGTAACTTACTGCACTTAGTGAGATAAGACTTTTGTTGTGTGTTGGTGAGGCTTTTTTCACAAAATCTTTTCAATTTAGATTTACTTAACAGTGTCAGACTCACTTAAAAATTCTTGTTGAGAAAAAAATGCACAAAACAATTTAGTAGAATAAATGCCATCAGCTGCAGGCAGATGAGGATTAATGAGGGACATACCGTTGAGAAATATTTTTTCAGCAAAGGACTATTGACATCTTCAATCCTGTTGCCATATAAGTTAACAGAAGCTTTAACCAAACCAACTCCTCTTGTTGTGTGACCAGGCTTTGAGGCTGAGCCATCCATATCCTATTCCTGTTTGGAACCAATACCGAACTGATGAAGGTTTAATTCAGATGCATAATCAGAGCTGTTCACTTATAGTTTGTTCTATAAAATAAGTGTCACTTTGAACTAGTAGTTGCAAAAGGGTAACACAAAGTACACGTAGTATAACTTAAAGCTAGCTAGCCTAGCCCTGAAATAATTAACAAACGAGCATAAAGGCTTGAAATGGCTTACCTGAGAGAGATTGTTGTTGGAGACTGGTTAGCTCAAAAATCAAACATGTTAGGAGGGAGAACTTTTGTGGCTGATGAGAATTGTAATATGCTCAAAGGGTCCAAAATAGGAAGAGGGTGAGGTCCACATGACTGGCTGCTATTGGACACATTCTACTGTTATTCCTTTCAGATTTTTCGTACACTATTCTCTTCTTCAAAATATTGTTAAGTTGTTCTCAAATTTATTTTATTCCATTGGACATATCAATTAAAATATCATTTTCATAGTTTGTCTGCTTCGTTTCCCTTATTGCAAAGGTGGAAATATATCCACCAGTGTTTCTTTTTTCTTTTTATTTTTTATGTTAAAACACAATTTTATGATAATTTAGAGAAAGATTCCATTTCTATTTCTAGCGTGCAGTGAGCACCAACTCAAATATTTGTTTTTTTCTATAGCATCATGATTTTGAAAGTTCCATGAAATTCCATCGTTACCCGTTGCATCAATCGTTTTTTTTTTCCCCTAAAATTTCTCAAATTTGATAACTATGATCGCAATTTTAAACTTTGGCTTCAGGAAAATAATAATAGCATTGCTATTCAGTTAGAAAAAAAAAAAGAACAGCACTGATTCACCATGAGTAAAAATGAAAGTTTGTCATTAGTCAATTGTTAAGTATCAATACAAATTAGAAATTGTTAAAAAGACAAGCCACGATTTTAGTTCAAGGTTTTTGCCTTTCTTTTTGTGCCAATAAGTGATTTCCGAATACTCAAAAAACATTTAAAATAATAAAAAACAGAATCTATAATATAAACCCGTGACATAAAAGTTTTTTTTATATAGATATAGGGGTAACAATAAACTAAATCAACTTGAAAATAATTTGAAATTTTGGTTCATGAATAAAATAAGCTAAAAATGAAACTAGTTAAATTAATGAGTCAAAATTTAAGTGTATATAATTTGGTTCATGAATCAGCTCTCCCTCTCTCTATATATATATAATTGATTGGATTTTCTTTTATTCTATTTATGCAGATCTTGGTTGTAATTATGTTTTTTTGGATTATACTTTGTGACCCTACAAAGTTAATAGAATAAATTTAGTTTTACCTTTTTAAAAAAGTTAAACAATCATTTTTCTAAAACCTATTAATAAATTAAAAATTTGAAATGCAAAGGAGTTTACAAATTTTACTCTTAGTTCATGTAATTCGAACTAACGAGTTGCATGGAACTATTCACGATCTTAAATTGAGTTGAGTCTGAGTTGAAAAAAGATTCATGTTAAATTTGAGTCGAACTTCAAGCTGAACTAAATATTGACAAGCCAAATTGAACTATATTGAGCTTGGATCAACTCGATTCATTTTCATCTCTACTTAATATAAAAGTCTGGTATGATATAAAAGACATAGTTAAATAAATACTCATTTAACATTTTATTATTCTAATTTTTCAGATGATTAGTTATTAGAAATAAATAAAAATGTTAAAAGTGATATCCAGTGAGATTGCTTTTTGAATCATTGGCAATTTAATGTTTACATTAATTGTGTCTATTAAACTATTAAAAATACCCATTTAGTTTAAATAGAATCTAAAAAATATATACCACCTTGTTCTAAAATTTTCATAAGGCAAAGGGTAAAAATATGGTATTTGCTATTTTTTCCCTTAGTGTAGAATAAAAGAAATGAAGTTGGAGCTAAAAAAACCAACCAATTACTTAATGAGTTAATGCATCTTATTTTTTTGTTTGGTGTATCTCCAAATTTTCTAGTATCTCAATTTTATCCTTCTTCACCTAAGCACAATCCTAGTTGCTTCTCTCCCAAACCTCCATGACCATTGCACTCCACCTCCACCTAACACTACTGTCACACTCAAACACCAACATCGTCGCAACCAATGCCTCCACACCGCACCAAACCCACCATCGTGCCCCTACCCAACCACCCATCACCACCACAAGCATCGTTGTGAGCCATGAACTTCACACCATTCTAAACTTATCACTGTGTTGCATTGCCATAATTAATAGAGTTACGAATTAAGTAATTTGTAGTACATTTGTATTATAGATTACTTAATCTGTAATGAATTTGTGTGTATTACCTATACTTCGATCCTAAATTGTACTAGATTATTTGTTAGGAAAGTCAATATTTTATGATTCTTGCTTTAAATATGATAACAGTTCGTCATATTAGAATGACTTGATTGTAGGAATAGATTGTTGAATTATAGGAGTAAAATCATCTAATTAGCGATATGTATTTGTGTATATATTGTCTCTATGATTCTGAACGAAAACATAATCAAATTATTTTTATCTTCTTTTTCCTTTTTTACATTATTCAATCCATAGTACACATCATTTCCTGCTTGTTCTCGAAGCTCATGAGACTCAAGTCGATGATCAACCACCTCATGCTCTTTAGCTATGGTTGCCAAGCTGGCGGCCCCAAGAAGAGAGTGAGTGAGGCGAGAAATATAGGATGGGGACTTTACAAATTTAGGAGGTGTACCAAACAAAAAAATGGAGTGCATTAAGTAATTGCCCTAATAATTTATGACCGTAAATGAAAAAGTAAAAAACAAGAGAAATGTTTTGCATTGGTTGATAATGATTGGTGGTGTAAGAAGAAGCGAAAAGCGCGCGATTTTCAGTTAAAAGAAACGGAAGTGTAAGAAAGAAAGGGTTCAGATCAGAATGGAGGTGGAGCGTTCGTCGCTGTGTAACTGCGTGGTGAACTTTTTGTTGGAAGAGAACTACCTTCTCACCGCCTTCGAGCTTCTCCACGAGCTTCTGGACGATGGCCGCCACGACCAGGCCATTCGCCTCCAACAGTACTTCTCCGACCCCGCCCGCTTCCCTCCCAACCAAATCTCCCGCCTCAACTCTCTCCCCACTGCCGATCCACAAACTCTCCTCCAACTCAAGAACGAATCCGACCACAAGTTGTCCATCACCGATTACGAACTGCGCCTCGCCAACGAAGACATTGCCAAACTCAAATCTCAACTCTATGCTGCTGGTTCCTTCCTTCCTTCCTTTTCAATCACATCATGGTTTTAAATTGCGGTTGCGGTGACCCTGAAAACCTTTACATTTCAGAAAAATGCGGCTGCGGCCGCGGTTGCGGATCGCTATTTGAAAACATGAATCACATTCACTTTTCATTTATTAATGTAATCGATGTAATGTAACTCACTCTTCGTATCATATGTGCACTGTACAGAAGCTCCTCAGTCTAATAGTGGACATGTTTCCGAGGGACAAATTCAGGAACAAAAACCCAATCATAACAATAATCATTCTTCCTCCTTCACTGCTTCCTCTTTGGGACCGCTAAAGGATACAGAACGTCGAGATCTTAATTGTGCTGTCAAAGAATATTTGCTTATTGCTGGCTACCGTCTTACTGCAATGACTTTTTATGAAGAGGTACTTCACTTCACTTTCTTCTTCTTTTTTCTATTTTTTCAGGTGTAACTATTTTATGCATGATTTTGATTTAAATGTAAAGATTTTTTACATGTAAAGGTTTTATTTTTATGCTGCCTTCCATGGTTTTAAATTGCAGTTGTGGTTGAATTGTGGTGAGCCAGAAAACCTTCACATTGCGGGCAATTGTGGGAAAACATGGCTGATGCGGCTGCAATTGTGATAGTGATGCAATTGCAGAGTGTCAAAATACCATGATATTGCTGCTGCAATTGCGGTTGCGGACCACAATTTAAAACCATGATGCCTTCTAATAATAGATCTTTATTATATGACGAGTTTATTGATTTTAATAATAATTACAATGAAATCACAACAACAGTTATTTCTGATTGGTTATCAGTATAAAAATATTTACACCGACAATGCATGACAGTTAAATTAAGAGATTAACTATATGCATGCATGACAATTAAATTAAACTCTTAACTGTTCCTGTAGGTTACAGACCAGAACTTGGACAATTGGCAGAATACAAGTGCATTAATGCCGCAAGCCTTGCGTCATTATTATTATCAGTATCTTTTATCAACTTCAGAGGTTGCTGAGGTGATTATTTAATTCATGGTGTAGGCAAGTGCTGAATGCTGATAAATGGCTCAGCTGGTTGTTTATTATTTGATTCACTTGGCTTCTTAATCTTACCGTTAATGTAAATTTCATTTTGAATCATTCCTTTCTGCTTAATAAATGAAACTTCTTTATAATGTGAAGTAATTGATTGACTTCATTTGATTTTTAATAGGCCTTTGAAATGAAGGTAAATGTGAAAAACCAAATGAGTCCTGTAATATTGATTAGAAAATCCATATTACCGTTATGTTGAATCACGCACATATAAATATGCAGGAAAAAATTGCCCAAGTTCCAGAAAATATAACACTGCTGAAAGAAAATGAGAGGCTGAATCAAGAAAAGGAGAGCTTGTTGAAGGACAAAGATTTGGCCGATGGTCAAATAGCAGCATTAACTAAATCCTTGGAGGCACTGCAGAGAGATCTTAAAGAAAAAGAGAACATGGTAGTTTCTATTTACATCTATGAGATACTGTTCAACAATGCTCATATTTTTATTATTATTTCTAATGTTAACATTTAGGTGCAAGTTTTAAAGCAGTCCTTGGAGAATCAAAGAAAAGGGCTCCACGCTAGCAGAGTTGAGATCAGTAAGCTGAAAATGAGTATTGAAGGGTCTGGTTCTGGAAATAGTCTAGTTGTTAGTGATGTTGACAATTTTCAACCTGTGTCTTTAGATGAGTACAAGGAAGAAATTAAGAAATTGCAAATGGAAGTTGAACGGTTGAAGGAAAAGAATATAGGAATTCCTGAACCAGGAAATTTTGTTGGTTCTGAAAATGAAACTCTGCAGATAGAAGACAAAGTGCGAGAGATTCATGAGGATCAAGGTGCAATTTCTTACCATGTTGATGCACCACAAGATGTCATACGCGATGAAGATGCTCAATCAACAACTTCTCAAACTCTTAACAAATATACTGATAAACACGAAGATGCACTGCATGCATTATTTAATCCAGCAAATGGAAATAGTGCTTTTGAAAATATTGATAATGTCTCTGAACAAAATGTTGGCAAGCAAGAAGGGGATAACAGGTTAAATGCAAAATCAGACAGTGCAAATGATGAAGCAATATCCGAGAAGATGGCAAGTCCACTCTACTTTTGCTTTAGGAAATCCTCAAACATCATTACCTTTTGGTTTCTAGTTGTCTAGCTTTAACTTTTTTACATCATTATCCAATTATTTTTGCAGCACTCTTATCAGAGTTTGGTTATGATAACAAGTCAAATTCTTCTAATGATTTGGTAAAACTTGTTTAGATGTCGCATTGATAGTGGATAAAAATTAAACTCTTTTTTTACTTTAGTGAAACTGAATGGTCAGGATTTGTTTTTGTCAGGGCATGTTCTTGTCTTAAAAATAATAAATTAGCAGTATCTCATGGTCTGCATTGCCAGTAATGAAGTGCATGTGTAAACATAAAGAGTGAAAATCCCACTCCCCAACAAAAGGAATAAGTGAAAGAGACTGATGATTTTTTAAATGATTTTTTTTTTGGGTATAGTTTCTTATGTATGTTTATGCTTTGACAGGGGTTAGGAACCATTCAGATACTTGCAGACGCTTTGCCTAAAATTGTTCCGTATGTCCTCATCAATCATCGTGAGGTGGCTACTCACATAATTTATTTACACTTAGGCAATCTTCAACATTTGTTGCATTAGTGTTGTTTGGTTGCAGGAACTGCTTCCTCTAATGATGTGTGCAATTGAGCACCACCCGGATAGCAGCACTCGGGATTCTTTGACCCATACATTATTTAATTTAATCAAGCGTCCTGATGAACAACAGAGACGCATAATAATGGATGTAAGTTATATTGGTTTTTCACGTTAGTTTAAAAGTTCGAACTTCAATGCAACTTTGATCATTTCAGGCATGTGTCAGCCTTGCAAAGAATGTTGGAGAAATGAGAACAGAAACAGAATTGCTTCCTCAATGTTGGGAACAAGTATATTCTGGCCAATAATTTTTTACTTCTGTTTGCCATTCTGACTTTGGAACCGGGTTTTCAGTTTTCTTGTTATGCATTTTAGATAAATCACATGTACGAGGAGCGTAGACTACTTGTTGCTCAATCATGTGGAGAACTTGCAGAATTTGTACGGCCAGAGATTCGGGATTCTCTTATTTTATCTATTGTGCAGCAACTAATAGAAGATTCTGCCACTATTGTTCGAGAGGCCGCAGCTCATAATTTGGCTATGCTGCTTCCACTTTTTCAAAACATGGATAAATATTTCAAGGTCAGCCTCACTATATATGCTTCGAGGCAATCATGGAGAAGATTTCTGACTTTAAAGAATTGACTGCAATGTAAGCTCTGCAACAGGTTGACGGGACAGTATAGGGAATGGAGCCTTTTACCCTCTTCTCATACATAATATGACAACTTTTTAAAAAAACAAAGAAGGAATAGAGATAAAGACTTGGTCCAATTCTTTGTTTTATTTGTTGTTAGGTGGAGGAGTTGATGTTCCAATTGATATGTGATCCCTCAGGAGTGGTGGTTGAAACTACTCTCAAGGAATTGGTTCTTGCAATTATAAAGTGGGGAAACAAATTAGACCACATTTTGGGAGTTTTATTCTCACATATTTTGAGCTCTGCTCAGGTATTTGTTTTCCTTTGTGCTTTCAATTGTCGCTCGTGGCTGAGAACTTAATATCATTGTTGGCAATTATTTCTGAGTTGAATTTCCTCCCCTGCATTGCAGCATTGTCCACCTCTTTCTGTAATTGAAGGGTGTATAGAGTCACATCTACATGAATTGGGTGAAAGAGAGCGCTGGAATATAGATGTTCTATTGAGAATGCTGATGGAATTGCTTCCTTTGGTGCACCAGAAAGCAATTGAGACATGTCCTTTCTTGTCCAGAGTAGAATCTACACAAGTTGTGTTTTCTGCCACATTGTTTGAATTGTATGCAAGGTAAGCTTGGCATGAAGTGTTCACTTTGAAATAATAACATTAGTTCCTGTAAAAGAATTGATGCAACTGATCTTTGGGTCTTAATGTCACACTTGCTCCCTTCCATATGCGAGTTCCTTTTTGGAAAATGGTGGAAATAGGTGAAAGTGAATGGATGAATAGGTAGCAGGTCAGGTTTGGTGTCCAGAACCCACTAGATTTCTATGCTTGACTCATTGTATTGAAGGCATGCATATGTAGAAACACAAACTATGCTTGACTGCAGTACCAAAATTGTGACTGATCTTGAGTGGTTTCCACTTTTGCTAGGGGACATGTTGAATGGGATGCATTTGAATGGATGCATGTTGAGTGCTTTCCTAAATTGATACAGCTGGCTTGCTTGTTACCATGGAAAGAAGATAATCTACGGAGCCGAATTTCAAAGGTCACTTGTCTATTTTTTCTGTTTTTTTAACTTTGTAAGTTCTGTAGCTAAAGCAACTGAATAATTTCTGATCAAAATTATTTAATTGCAGTTTCTGTTATCTGTTTCTGAAAGGTTTGGAGATTCCTATACGACATGCATCATGCTACCTGTATTTTTAACAGCAGTTGGAGATGATGCTGATTTGACATTTTTTCCTAGTGCCATACATTCAAAAATTAAAGGTAATGATTCTTCAATTATTCAGTGAAATTTGTACATAACTGCTTTATGTTTGACAGTTTGCTTTAGGTTTGAGACCAAAATCTGTTCTTTCGGAGAAGCTCTCTATATTGTGTGTCCTACCGCTTCTGTTGGCTGGTGTTTTGGGTGCTTCTGGAAAACGTAATCAATTAGAAGATTACTCAAGAAAGCTGTTAGTAGAAGACAGTTTGAAGGAGAATCTGGCAACAAAGCACACTGTAGAGATCATTAATGCTGTCCGCTTCATTTGGTTTGTATATCACACTTCGGCTATGTTTATATTTTTAAAACTGATTATAGTATTTTAACAGATTTGAGTCATTAGCTTTCTTATAATGCAGCATATATGAAGAAAATCATGGTATGATATTTAATATACTGTGGGAAATGGTTGTTAGCTCTAACGTGAACATGAAAATAAGTGCTGCCAAGCTTCTAAAAGCTATTGTAAGCTTACTGTTTTTTTTTTTCAGTTTCTTCTAGTTAGATCTCATAAATGCCAAAGCTGACACAGAGCTAGGTCTTCAATAATAGGTGCCATATATTGATGCAAAGCTTACTTCAACTCATGCTTTGCCTGCTCTAATTACTCTTGGATCTGACCAAAACCTCAATGTGAAGTGTGCCAGCATTGATGCATTTGGTGTAGTGGCTCAACGCTTTAAAAATGAGATGGTATCTGTCGCTAGTCAGGCGCTAGGATATATATATATATATATATATATATATATATATATCCTTGGTTTTTGTTGCTAAAATGTTGATGCTGCTACTCATTTCAAATTCCTCTCCAAACATGATATCTTGCAGATAGTTGACAAGATACGTGTTCAAATGGGTGCTTTTCTTGAAGATGGATCCCATGAAGCTACTATTGCTGTCATTCGTGCATTGGTGGTTGCAGTACCACATACAACAGAACGACTTAGAGATTATATCCTTTAACTTTTTTTGTGTGTCGAAAGGAAAATGTTCAGAAATGTGCCTAGGTTTATCATTTGCATTTTATGTTGGCTTTCTCAAATCGTGCCGTTTGTTTCTTAACCTTGGTCTTGATGTACATCTTTTATCCAAGATTTCTCAACTTACAGCCGTGCCTACTGCTGCTTCTAGTGATTTGATGCTTCGGCAAGAAAGAGCCAATGCATTTTGTGAGGCAATCCGGGCTTTGGATGCTACAGGTTAGCTCAACTAAATATATACCTCTTTCTCTTTACTTATAAGACTCTTTCAATTAATTCAAGTCATTAAGAGTAGTTAATTTAATTAATCACATTAAATCTGTCAATTAATTGTATTATCGTTTGTTTTAATTTCTTTATCTATTTAATTGTTTCTCATTAATGTTTGGAGAGAATAATTAAATAAAGGATATGTAGAGAAAAAAAAAGATTAATACATTTAGAAATTAGAAACGGATTTTATAAAAATGGACAAATAAATTTTTGAAAAAAAATCTTATAATTAAGCACTCAGGAAGTATATTACTCTTGCATTTCCTTCCTATCACATTTCTTCTTATTTTGAGTATATATATGTTATAGATCTTCCTGCAAATAGTGTTCGGGATTACCTCCTGCCAGCTATACAGAACCTATTAAAAGATTTGGATGCACTGGATCCAGCACACAAAGAAGCCATTGAAATCATCATGAAGGAAAGATCTGGGGCAAGTGTTGGTGGTGGTGCAAGCAAGTCGATGGCTTCTCATCTTGGGATTGCATCATCAGTGAGCAACTTCTTTGGTGATGGTGGCTTGCTTGGAAAGAAAGACAGCACAGAAGCACAGCCACAGCCAGAGAGAGTTGTATACCCCAACAAGGCTGCTGCTACATCACAACCACAACCAGAGGACACTAGATTAAAGCGCATCATGCTGGGACATTTCAGCGACATACTTAGGACCAAGGGAAAATCCCAAGACGAATAAGATGCATTTTTGCCTTGTCATAACATCCAATTTTTTTTATTTCTCAAATAGGAAGATTTTTTTTTTCTGTTTTGGGGAACAATTCAATCTTTTTATAGTGATTCTTTTGTGATAAGAGTTGAAAATGAGAATAATTTAGTAGATTGGAAAGCTAAATTGAATCTGCCAATTGCTAATTGAATTGCAGTTTTGTCATTTACAAACCAAAGTTCAGTTTCCTTTTATGATAGATGAGAATAGACACGGTTTAGTATAATTGATAGATAATTAGGTTTTTAAATTTGTTGTTAGGTATTTTAAATTATTACAATGTGAATAAGTTTCATATTAAAACATGTATCAAGGTAAAAGAAATTGATTAAGAGTGTTTTTCAACCAGGCATGTGCTCAGCAGATGATGTTAGGAATTTTATAATTACTAATTAATATCAACAAAAATTTGATATGAGTTTAATGAGCAAAAATCAGTTTAATCCATTAGGAGATAATGAAAATCCTAATAGGTTTAAAACTTGAGACACAATTATGATCCCTAATACGTTAAATCAAGAAACAATTTCTCATTTCCTCATTTGAAGAGAAAACAACAGTCCCATAAAAAATAAAGTTATTTAGTTGAAGAATGTCATTAAACCAATTGTTTATGACTATTGTTCAGATTCCGTTGCATTTGTTTAATTAATCATTATGAATCTAGGTATTTTTCTTAATCCCTCTTGATAATCTAATATAATGTGTTTTTAGTGATTATTTGTATTTTATAAGTATCTTCTAAAATATAATATACCAACAGTTGAAGCCATTTGAAAGGGGTGTGGAGTTGAGTCCTTGCTTGTTGCCAGAACAGAAGGCCATGCTTATGTGGTTGCCTCAAAAATCCATGTCTAAGGCAATATGTGAACACTCCTGGTGCTAGAGCTTGTGGGGTTCCCTTCCCAACTTGTTAATTAATTATTATACTCCATGTTATAATGTGATGGTTTGTGTATTTATATATAAGAATGCATGGTATCAGTCAGTACTACCGCGCGAATGAATTACAAAATGATGTTGTTCAAGAGTACTATTAAACTATTACAAAATGATGCTTGTACAAGTACCATTATTGCATAGCGGTGAAGAGATCGATTAAAGGAAAGGAGATGGGTGTATGAAGAGGAGATCGGAATAGATGAGACCTGAGACAACTTTAGCAGATAATTAGTTTCGCAAGAACACATTCTTTTATTGTGTTCATATGACAATTAAATGACAAATTACTAAATTGGTAAAGGAAAAGATAAAAAAAGGAGCGACTTAATCCACAAGGAAAAAAGGTTTGCGTGAAGTTAGCTTGCAAAATAGTAACTTATTTAAAAAATTCTATATACAAGTGTTTTAGTTCATTCATATGTACACAAGCTAAAGTAACAAGTAATTAACTTTTTTCTTAATTCTTAAACATTTTAATTTCTTCATAATTTTTGGACACTAATTAAAGTAACAAAAAGTCCTATCCACACTACTTTTTTCCATCCATACGTTTTTTTTCTCATAACATTATTGATTATATCAATTATTTATCTCTTTTCCCTTTTTATATAAGTATATTTTTCCAATCTTATATGCATCACCAACCCACTCGTCCACCACCACATCATAGCAATAAGGGGGTATTTTCTTTGGCGTTACTGCATTCCTAAGGAAAGATTACAACATAATTTGACTATTGATGAAGATAAGCTACACGCAACTGGCTGTGTTTCATTACTGTCTTATCCCCTAATCACTCCCAAATTGACCCCATAACTATCCTATATCATCGAAATCTTTCATTGAAATTCCTTTAATGGGGAAATTACATACGGACATACCGTTTGCCATATCATTGCAGTTGTATCTAAAGAAAGAATGAGTGTTGAGGTCTAATTCTAAGTTCTAACGATAGGAGTTGTAGGTCTCATCGATCGTTGTTAATTCCCAATCATTTTCTTTTATACTTTCATTGTGTAGATACCAAAATGACAAATTACTAAATTGGAACAGAAGGGGAAAAAGAGTGAGTTGACCTATAAGGGGGAAAAAAGTCTTGGTCAAGTTAGCTAGCGTATAAAAGGAGTTAAGCAATTAACTTCATTTCACTTTGGTTAAAACTGTAAATTAACTTATTTAACATGTAATTATTTATTTTAAACTTAATTTTACTTTGGGTTCTTTTTGAAATGGATTTTACTTTGGTTTCTATAGTTCTGTTAATGTGTATTTTAATTTGTTCTCTTAAGTTTAATTTTATTTGTTTTTCAACTATACTTAATTCCAAAAGTTCTCTAGAGTTTGTTAATGTTAAGTTGGACCCACTTGTTAAACAAAGTCAAGTCGAATTAACCGTGTAAATTCAACATAACTTGGATTGGGTCTGTATAAAGTTAGTTTACAATCATTTAAAGAATCATGTGTTGTCCAACAAGAAACCACAAATACTAAATTTTAACAATAAGAAGCTGAGTTAGAAAGTTTTCCCCAACTATACAGTAAATTCTAATAAATGTCATGCTAATATTTTCGTTCTTCCTTGCTTGCTTCCTTCCACAAGGATTGTCTAGAACAAGAAAGTAAGAATGACTTGTAACAATAGGGCCACAATTGTGTGTTTTTAGACTTTAGACTTTTCCACATTTTACCATTTCATCAACGTTTCAGTGTGAACACAGCCCACGTACGGTGGTCACTTATTGTCATTATGTTTTAGCACGACAAGTGGGGACCTTAGACGTTTACCTTTCAGTCCACCCCACAGACCATGTTTGAATTGTTTCCATATAAAAGCATAGTTTGAGCACATATAAAATGCAACTAAGTAGAGAATAAAATCAAATCAGGAGAGCATGCATATGAACATGATGATGAAGAAGGTGTGTGGGTTTGCAATAGTGATGGTGGCAGTGCAGCTTCTGGTGGAGGTGAGTCCCAAGGCAGAGGCTGTGACTTGTACCCCTGTGGAGCTGAGTCCTTGTTTGGGGGCAATAACTTCCTCTCAACCACCATCAACAATTTGTTGCCAGAAGGTGAGGGAACAAAGGCAATGCCTCTGTGGTTACCTCAAAAACCCAAGTCTAAGGCCATATGCCAATTCTCCTGGCTCCAGAAGGGTTGCTAGCTCTTGTGGGGTTCCCTTTCCAACTTGTTAATTACCTTCATATCATATCATATATAGTATGTAATAAACCCTGTTGGCTGGAAATTATATATATATATATATAAGAATGATATCAGTCAGTATTGCAGAATAAGAAAATGATCGATGCTAGCTAGCTGTTTAAGAGTGACTATATGTTTGTTAGCTTGAACAAGTTAATATATATATGTGTGTGTGTCGAAGAAATTCATTGAATAAATTTGCTGTGTATTTCAGTTCTTGATCCCCGGTTTTGCTCTTTTTCTCCTTGAAAAACAATTGCGTGGTCTGTGGATCAATTAATCAGTTATATATGATTTTGTATGGCTCTAAGCATCTCAGGACTTTAGGGTCAACCAGTCAAGTAGCTTATAACGAGTATTTCAATTAAAGGTCTGACTCAACCCATTATGAGTTGTCGGTCTTCCACTAAGAAAAATTATTTTTTATTTCCCTAACTCCACTCACATATTTTGTCATGTTATTTTAGTTCATGCATCGTACTTAATTCATTTTGACATTTTTAGTTAGAACTATAAAAAGGATAATGGAAAGAAAATTAGCTTTATTTATTTATTTATTTTTGTTTCTTTTAGAGGATTTTTTTTACATGTGTAAATTATTATAATTAAGTTATGTCTTATACATCCTCTATTTATACCTACTTATCATTTAAAGAATGCACATATCTTAAGATAATAATTGACTGTACTAATTATTATAAAGAGTATTTTTTTATCAAAATATAATGGTGTGTGGTATCTTTTATCATCTTTAGTATGAGATTTTTTTTAATCACATTTTTTTATTGATAAGGCTTCAACTTAAAATCTTATTTAAAAAAATCAAGTTTAATATCACTTAAACCAATTGATAAAAAACAAAGAGAGATGCCACTAATTTTTTTTTTCGAAAAAACCTTCTAAAGATAGTTTTTAAAAATAAAATTTTGGTTTACAAATAAAAAGTGTGTTAGTATCTTACAATATCCACCTAAAACGGTTATCTTTAATTATATATGAAAATTTAGATTATTTTAAAAATAATTATTTTATCCCTCAAAAGAAAAAAATAAAATATTCTTGAACATTTTATTTATTTATTATTTTATTGATGATCTATATATATTTTTAAAATAAAAAAATGTTTCTAGAAATATTGTTTTTAGCTCAACAAGGGATGTTTGTTGCTTTTCTACATATCTCTTAATGCAATGGAGGACTTAGAGTTAAGTAGGTTTTTTATTCTGTAAAAAACATTTATTATGCATTGAAGAATTTTAATTATTATTATTATTTGATGCTATGAAAAAAAAATTATTGTTTTTTATGTAGGAGTTATTTTCCTTAAAAAAAGTAAGAATTATCTAGATGTCATGTGCCATGATACTCCTCAAAACATAAGGGCTTTCATAATAACTAATTAGAAAATGCATTTAAAATAGTAGTCACTAAACTTTTGTTTTTAATTTATTTTGAAAAGATAGAGATTACCAATATGTGACGTCTAAGGTGTTTCACAAAACATAGACTTTCTTTCATGATAACTAAAAAGGAATTTATAATATCCAAAATGATATTCAATAAACCTTTTAAAATTTTAATTATCATCAAGAGGTCACATCTTAGGTTTAGTCTAACAAGGGATATTCATGAGCTAGATTGGATGAGTTTGAATAAACCCATAACTAAATCTAAATAATTTTAAACAGGTTGAGTTGCTTTTTCAACTTTTATTACAATACACAATCCAAATCAACCTGTTTACCCGTCAACGGATTAAAACATTTAAATTTGTTTATTATTGTGCAACATGAGAGTAAATTAAAAATCCACCCAAAGTAAAATTATTTTATGGTTACTCTAAGGTAGAGTATTATTATTCTGATGTGATCTTGGACTTTATTTATATGTCAGAAAATAACCTATTTCACTAGATAACCTATATTTATAGTATGTAAAATTTTATTGAATTAACAACAATTACAAATCCTAAGTGAAATTAGTTTTTAAGTTAGTGAATTAGAGAGATACTCCTGATCTTAAATATATGACAAAACAAATGTTAGTATTAAATATTCAATTTTATCCTATGAAAAAAGACATACTAAGTTGTCAACACACACTAAATTTGTTAAAAAAAAATGTAAATTCAATTCTCGTATAATATACTTTTATGAAAAAATAAAAAATATTAAATGTGATTAAACTTCAAACTATATAATTAGGAACGTTGTTGTTAATAAAAAAACTTAAACATTCAACTTCCTTTTCCTACATGTATGTATATACAACATATAAGGTGAAGATACGGCATACACACAAATGCGCATGCGCATGTGTCAGTTTTGCTATTCGTTGCCCTTAGTTGAAAAATCATTTTTAATTCCTTAATCGTTGATCATGAAGTAACGGTTAGCAAAATTATACATATAGTTAAAAAATAATTATTAAAGTTATTTAAAGTCTGTTAATTATTAGTTAGAAGGGGTGGTTGAGTTGGAGAGAAGGTTATCTAGAATAAAGTTTAATAGACAAATTTTACAAGTTTTTGCAACCTATGACATCTAATTACCAACTTAAGAAGTGGCTTATCCATATATTTTAATATTGTTTAAAGCATACTTAGTTTTTTTTAGTATTTAATTGGAGTTGTAATTATGCACTAAATGAGTAAATGTAAACATCTCTCATAATAAATCATCTTGTGTTACGAAGCACTACTCTAATCTAATAAAAAAATGTTAGAACTAAAATGCTTAACACATATAAGTTAATTTTTAATTTTTTTTAATAATTGAAAATTTTATTTGACTATTTCATAAATAAGTTTTTTTTAATGATTTCTAATGGTATTTAAGACATTATTTGAAATAATATTTTTTAAATTACTAACTGTTAACTTTTAATTTTTTTTTATATTTATTTTCCTTCTTGAACATTTATTAATTTCATTTTTAATCTTTTTTAATTAAGGTATTTTTTTTTTATTTTTATCCTTTTTATAATTATATATTTTTCAGTTACTTCAATATATAATTTCTTCAAATACTTATGATTCAACTAATTAATTTTCTAACTTTTATATTATAGTTAGTTTTTCAATTTTTAACAAATATTTCAGTTAATTTTGTAAAACATAACCGAGTGTTTATGATAATAATTCATATAATAGTTTCTTAATAATGTTTCTCTATAATAAGTTGAAGGATAACAATATATGTATTACATATAATATATTATTTTATTAAATTATCCTTTAATCTCCATAAATTTCAGGAATACATAGAAAAGTTACAAGATTAATCTTACAGGATCCCATCTCAAATATCAAAAGAAGAAACTATTATTATGTTCCACAAGTTTACCTCCTTCCTATAAGTATTGTATTCCACAAAAAAGCATTCACGAGACCTCAGATTAATCTTACAGGATCCGACCTCAAATATCTCCCAAGAACACCGATTATCAACTATCTCGATCTTGTCTATAAATGTAAAAAATAATATACTGCTCCATAGCATATAAAGCGACAAAAGTACAAGGTTATATTTGAAAAGGCATTAGGCCTAACAATAAAACTATATGTTACACCAACATTCAGTATTTGACGGCCGAGATTATGATGCTTGTCGTTGCAATTAAGACGCAGGTACTTCATAGTTAAGAAGATGCTTATTTCAATGTTTACTTTGGAAGGTAAAACTCCGCTTTCACTGCCCTTCAACTGCAAAGCAAGAAGAATCGTTAACAACATAGCAATTTAACAACACTGCAACATAGAGAGTACTAACGTAATTTTGGTGATTTAAACCATTTCTCAATAGCTTGATACCATAACTTCAAAATGAGTTTCTTGATATATAAAGGTTTGCAAAAACACATAAATTATGGTAATTTGTGTATATCTTCAACGTCCCAATATGAATTAAGGATCAGTTATTACTATTTAATGTTTCTGTATTTATTTAATTAATGGGATATTAAATGTTTTTCTATACAAAATTAATGGGCTCATTCACAAACCTAGTAACAGTTGTAATCAAGTGTGAATGGGTTTGTCTCCTCTAAAGTGAGAGAATTACACTTTAAAACATAAAGTATAATTATATAATCATGGATTAAAAAGTTAAGTGTTAAGACTTTAACAAAGTTAGGGTAAAAATTAAGAAATAATAAGGAGTCATTTAGTTGTTCGTGAAAACTTTTCTTATTTTTACTTTTAACTTTTCTGTATTTACTGCTTCTTATGCAAATTTTTAAAACAACAAAATGAAGATAAGATCTTTTTTTTTTTTTGTAATTAAAAATGAAAATAGAAAAATATTTTCTCCAATTAAACAACCCGTAAAACACTTTGCATGTTTGTACCCAAAAAAGAAAAGTGCATGTCATGGCTCTGAATCTCATCATCATGAGAGGTAGCAATAGACCAGAGAAGTTAGAGATAATTTTTGGTGATAGCCTCTTCCAGCTCTTGAAACTCCCATGCATCATCTGCTGAATATTGCCCTGAAGAGAAGAGAAGAGAAGAGGACCATATAAACATTTACACTCAATGATTCTTGAATGTTACCTCAGCGGCCAAAACTACTTACCAATTGAATCTCTTCGGAGAGCAGTTAAATGGGCACAGCTGCAAAATTACAGTATAAAATCAACAATAGCCACACAACTTTGATGTTATTGTAGGAGGATATTATAGTATTTTCTCATCTTCATGACCATTCATTGTTTCCCCCAACATAATACTGCAGACTAAACTTAAAAATCGATACTTCACTAAAAATATTTAATATTACACCTGGTGAACCCAAATTCCCTATGTCAGATAGAGTGCATATATGCATGCTAGTACATAAGCACAAGCAAGCCCTTCCAATATTACTCAATCCTTATTCCTTAGCATATACTTTTGTCTCTGCTGATAGCAACTTAGGAATAAAACCCAACTCTAGCAGAAAAGCACTAAATCATCATAGCTAAAAAGCAGATTAAATCAACAGATAAATGAGGGAATGGAATTATAACACGAGACTGACAATATTTTTGCATGTCATGTTGCTCTCTTTATGACAATATGTCATGTTGCTTTCGTTGTTAGAAAGTAAAAAATAATAAACTAATACCTGCCAAGAGCCTTCCCAAAATCAGCGCAGAGTGACCGAATATATGTCCCTTTGGAACATGTCACTCTAAAAATCAAATTTTGTCTGCAAAAATAATAACACAAAGATATCAGGGTCAAAAGAACAAATCAACCCTAACTCTAAAAGCAGATAATTCCCAACGATACATTTTTATAAGAAGAAAGCTCTCTCTAGGTAAAAAACTTTTATTATGATCCTAACAAATAATCTGTTATCGGGTATTAAAAACATGTTTCTAACCTGTGTGCTTTACGTTTGAAGTTCAATCAGTAGTAATCATTCCATTACCAGGTATTAAATACATTTTTCTACAATTTAGTCCCGAGTAAACCCTGCCACTTTGGCAGACAGATTCTTGGTACTGCCCTCATGGCCAATTAAGTTATTTTTTTTATTCATTGGCCAATGAAGTTGTTGAGGGCATAAGAAAGGGATGCGGTTGAGGATTTATACTCAAACTGGATTTTGTTTTTTTTTTAGAGGAACAATAGTTATATCATTTCATTCATAGTTTGGGAAACGATACAAGAAGGGATATAATAAAAAACATGAGAGCTAGCATAAGATCTTGAAGCCCTTGCTAGGTTGTGAGCTACAAGATTAGCTTGCCTCTTAACAAAACTCACCCTAGAGTTTAAGATAGTAGATAAATTTGCTCTACATTTTTGTAATAGCAAAGAATGATCATAGCAATGACAGTTCAGGTTTCTTGATTAAATTGTTAATAGCAAAGAATTGGGCGATCAATGAAGTGCATTGATTTTGCTGTCTAGTATTCATGATTTCAACTGTTATAAACCATCAACCTAAATCTTGATTCAAGGGCAGCAAGGAGTTTAGCATGGAGGCAACCAAACAGTTACCTGTCATCCAAGCTACGCTCTATGTCAAACTGGAAAATTGATATTCGTCTGGGTGAAAGTTCAATGCTTTCTCCTCTCCTTGCTTTCTCATACATCTTTTCGCCTCCAACCTATAGTGACAACATGTAAGGAACTGGACCAGTTGGCTCAGTAGTTAACATAAAATAAAACACGAGTTTTGAAAGGAGATACAACAACAGCAACAAGAAGAAAATTATTTTTTCACAATTGGTGGAGCCAGTTACATGAATTAAACGAAACTATTCTGTTTTCTCACAAGTCAAGTCTTTAGAAATGCGAAAAATTACCAGTGCTTAACTTCTTCAGATGTGAAGCATGATGCTGATAATATTGATGCATAAACAGCTAAAGTAAGTTGAAAACTAATTACAAATAATACCTAAAGTTGCAATTTTTAACACCTTAAATATTTAAATTAATGTAGTCTCAATTCACACCAAGTTACACGTCAGTTACAAATTTAATACCCTAAAGTTATTTAGATAACATACTAGCCAAAACATACTTCTGCCCTTTGCCCAAAACCTCAATTTAAAAGAAATTATGAAAATCAAATGATTCAGAAATGGCAAAAGTTCTTACTTTAATAGCTGAGAACATAGGAGGAACTTGCCAAATCTCCCCAGAAAAGGACAAAGCATTTCTCTTTATATCTTCATCTTTGATGTGCTCCCATGGCTCACGTTGAATGACCTACAAATTAAGTTGGCCTATGAGTGAAAATATTGCACATAGTTATTGTGATGTGTGCTTTATTAGTGCTACCAAAGCAATCTTGACAAATTTTTCTAAAGATCAGTTGTCACTGTCCCCAGTCTTGCAATTAAATTAAACTTTAGACGAGTGTGTATCCAAAAAAAGGATGGTATACCGAATAATCGGTGGTTCAGTCACAGGAATGATTCCAAGACAGCATTGCATACTCCCATAATCAGTGTAAACTTTAATTCTTTGGTCTTACAAAGAGAAAAAGTGACTTATTTTAGAATGTATAGATTAACAGTTCAGTCACAAGAATTGTTCTGAGGACAGTGTATCACTTCTGAAAAAAATATATCACTAACTATTAGATTGTTCAAATAAAAAAAAATTTCATTGGGATCACAGTGGAATTGTTCTTTAGTCCTTAAAAAAACTTGTGATTTATACATGTATGTATATGACAGCAGATAAAGATTCATTAACGCGCTATAATCCAGCCTTGAACTTTAACTGGTGAATTATGTTACTCCACTTATGAATATCAAGTATTAGATTTGGATGCACCTGATTCACCTTTTTGCTGAAAATGTTAAGAACTGATTATACATGAACTTATGTAGTTCTAGTTGATGGACAAAAGTACATTTTCTTTTCAGGCTCATAAACTTACACATGAGAAAAATAAATTAACTCACTGGTGAATCAGCATCCCATGTTGAAGTAGCCTCCCCCAAGCGGAAAACCCCACTATAACCCTTAATCATCCCTTGATATCTGAAACAGAAAAGTTGCTCAGATCTAACATTTCGAACAAAACAAAACCACACGATAGTGAAACAGGCATCACTAGTTGGTACTCAAACAGAAACAAATTTTGAATTTGAATCACCTGTCTACCAGTTTCGTTGCTTTACCAACACAAACAATCAATAAACCCGTAGCCATTGGGTCAAGAGTCCCAGCATGACCTACCTGTAAATTAACGATATAAGCCTACAAGGAGAAGCAAACATACATAAAGACGTGTGGTGGAAAAGAACCTTTTTCACTTTGACAAGGCGACGCAGCTTTCCACAAACCGTGAATGAAGTCCAACCTGCCAAAAATTTACAAGCCAGTTATATATATATATATTTCCATTAACACACCAAAATGACAACTTGAAGCTTAGACACCACCAAATAAACAAAGATTTTAATCAAACTAATATCCTATGAAATCAATAACAAGGACACCACCAAAACAATGAAGCTTAGACAACGTAAACCATTAGCACTACTACTGCAGTATGTTTTTATTCTAAGAGGAAGTCACTTAATCATTAGCAACAATGATAGTCCACTCCACCACGAGAAAATATTACATGATCCAAGACCACCATGTGTCCATGGTCCTGACCAGTATTTATGAAACACATAATTGAGATTTTCTTATTGTGAAAAAGAGTTAAGAAAGCTAGATTTCATGTTACATAGAGATTGGTCAAGACCATATTAGTTCCGGACCATGTAATTATATCTCTCCCAGCCCAAACTTGCATTTTGCAACAATCATTCTGCACAATTAAGTAAGTAGAGTGACCTTTTGGTTTGTTGACCAAGAGCACAGTGCCATGAGGAGTATCCCAGACGGGAGGAAGACCAGTCCTCCTTGAGGAAAGAAAAGGCTCTCCAACTTGAACATCCTTGTTAAGACTAGGACTAGGATCCTTCTTCAAACCCTTGAAGAAGTCCTCAACCTTCTTCTCCTTAAGTTGTCTGCTTCCACTTCCACTCTCCTCGCCCTTCTCCTCCACATTCCCCTCCTCAAAAAACACCAACTTTTCCTCACCACCGCCACCACCAACAACTTTCTTCCTACCCTTTCCCTTCCCATTAGCATTAGCATTTGACTGTCCCGGTTGGAGAAACGCCTTGTCGAGGCATTGATCAGGAAAGTACTTCTTCTCCAGCTGGTAAACCATCTTGTAATGCTTGTCCTTCTCCCAGGGATAAGTAAAGGCGTCATAGAAGTAAAGCTCTTCCTCCCTCTTGTGCAGAGTGGGAAAGTCCACCACCTCGGGCTTCAACTCCACGAAGGTCTCGTCGGGGCGTCGGGATTCATCTTCGTCGGAGCCGTACATCCTCTTTCTGCGTTTGTTGTAGTACTTCCTCTGGGCCTTGTTGAGTTCGGGTTCAGGGGAGTCAATAGGTCGAGCAGGTGGTGGGCGGGGAGAGTCGGGGTAAGAAGGACGGTTGATGATGAGTTCGTATTGGAGAGGGTATGGGGTGGGAGTGGTGGAGAGGAGTCTTGGACGCGGAGGGAAGGGGAAAGAAGAAGAAAGGCGTTGTCGACAGAAGAAGAATCCGAAGCTTGCAGTTGCAGAGGGCATTGCTACCAGAAAGGATAGAGAGCTTGCTTTCAGCATTCTCAATCACAAATCCCACTCTTATTTACTATTTTTATTTATATGTTACAAGAAACAAAATATTCACAAGTTATGCGAGTTTTTTTATAAGTAAATATTTATATTTTTATATTAACAAATTATAACTCATCACTTTTAAAATAATTTGCTTACTTTAAAAATCAATCTTATGACTATACAGCGCAAAAACAAAAAAGAAACCAAGATGTTAAATTTTATAGGGTACTACTAATTAAAGTCAGAGAATTGATAGCAATTGTGTGTAATGAAAAATAAATAAAGGGAAAGGGTAGTAGCGGCATATTATTGCAAGGAAAAATCCAACGTCAAAATGGAAGACGACCCGTGGGAGCTCTGCAACGACGACGGCTTCGTCTTCAAGCGCAAGCGCCGCCGCATCCACTCCCCCTCGCCGCCCTCCGTTCCCGACCAAGAGCCGGCGGATACGCTCCTGAGAGAGCGGAAGAAACAAACCCTATTGAAGCTCAAATCTAAGTACGAGAAAGAGATTCTTCTTTGGGAAACCTTGTTGAACACCTTGCGCTCAATGCAACAACGCACCACTCAACAACATCCCCAACCAAACCTATCCCTATCTCTTCCTTCTACTTCCTCGTCCTCCGATTCCGCCGGTAGCTCCCTCCTCCACGACCTCCTATTGCAGGTAAAAACCCTCAATTTACTAAATCCTTGACCTAATTTTGCTAGATTCACAAAGTTCTAGGTTCCACTTGTAATTATAGGGTTCATAATCGAATTGCATATGTAGTGAATAGCGATAATGAGCTTAGTGATGTGTCAAATTGAGGGTGAAATTTATGCGATATTTTGTGCCAACAGGTGGAGGCGCAGGAAGCAATAATTCGTGATGTGTCAAATTTATGCGACATAGCAGAAACAGTGTGCGTTAAGAGAGAAGAACAGCTTAAACAAACCTTGTTTGATCTTCCAATCTGGGCTTCGCCGCTCGAACTTATGCAAGGGTTATATGATGGTGTTGATGATTGAAGCTGCTACTGCATTACATACACTCTTGGTTATGAATGTGAAGAAGCAGAAAAGAAAAGAAAAAGGATGGTCTTCACACTAGCAATTTTATTATTTGTAAGTGTAACTCTGTAGTAGTGGCACGGTGATGTCTTGTAGATTAGGCATTTGGGCAGAGTGGTAAATATCTTTAGATTGAATTGTTATCGACTATATCGAATGAATGATGAGCATAAATGATGAATTTAAAAGGTGGGGGAGGCTAAGATGGAATCCTGTGGTTTTGTATAAAGTTCATTAATTTCTAGAATCTAATGCCATTATGTGATTGATTTCTTGCTGTTGCTTCTCTTTTTGAGTATGATAAGACACTATTTTTGTTTATCCTTACTACTGGTTGACCTTCAATACATGATGATATCATGAATTTATTGTATGATGATGTCCTTGAAAATAGAATTTTTGTAATTCTCTCTGTTTTCATTCCACCAGTGATTTGAGTGTTAAAATTAATGTATGGTTTTGGAGTAATGAAACATTAGGCACAAACAAAACAGAGATGAGTGATTCGGAGTAATTTAAGAAATGTAGGTTATATTAAAGTAGTGAAATGTACACCGGATTTTCAATAAGGATAATTAAAGAAAACGGTACATTAAGTGTTGCTTGAAAATCTGTTTTAGTTTGAACGCAAGTTCAATACACCCTTTCACATTGCTTCTACTTGGCTGCATTACAATGTGTAAAAAGTTGCAAACGGTTTTACAAGACATGACAAGTAACGAGGTATATTGCTGTAATTAGGACAAACTACAAATAGGTATAATTGGTCAAGCTTGACCTCTTGGTTGTCGCACTCATTTTATTCTACATGAACCAAGCTGGTTGCAATTTTCAATCCTTTTGTAGTTTTATCCTTAATCGGGCAAACTATAGTCCGTGTCTATAGCCTATCTAATGAGACATGATTAAATTAGTCTCCATTTGTTTCAATTCTCGCGTTTTTTTTAAAATGAAAAACATGTTTCCATGTACATTGAATTATTTAGACATCTTTTTATAGGCAATTCAATGTTTTAGACATGAAAAACAAAGTCAATTCTAACTAACTTTTAAAACAAACAGACCTTCTCATTGCATCTAAAGTTGGTTCAACTAATAAAACGTGGGTTGAACATACATCTCCGTACATTAAAATGCAGCTTTTATTTAACAAATTCAATCCATAATTTTGTTTTTCGCAAAAAACAAATGGCAGATTGAATTTTCCTTTTGATAGGTAAAAACAATTCTTATTCCGCGTAACCAACTTGCGCACAAGATTTACGAAATTGACCAGACAAGTGATACGAAGGTAACATGTACGTCTCATATACGGTATTAGAAACACCCCAAAAGCAATATACCACAAACCAAACTCTCAGATCCACCCTCATCAAAAGCAACTTCAAAGTTTGATCCTCTCTCAACGAAACGGAACAAACTTACATTGCGCTTTGAGTATGCCAACTCCCACCAGCTTTAAACCCGCGTTCTTGAGTAAATGGAAATTTTTATTTTGTTGAGAACTATTTTTCAAACCCTCAATATAGATTACTTTATTTGCAAGGTTTTCAAGTCAATTTCATTTAGACGAGAAGGAAGAGGTTCAATAGGTAGTATCACAAATCCTTCTTTTTGACATTCGTCCTCGAGAAGCTTCACTTGAGAAGTCCCCTCAGGACAAAATGCAACAACAGCTCCTCCGCTACCGGTAAATTTTGACGCAGCTCCAACCTTTCTGGCAACCTCTACCATTTTTAGGTTCAAATCACCGAGGGCATCATCTCCAAACATTAACCTGTACAATATCCCAACATTAACAACCAATTTTAATGCAAACTCCACATTTCCATTTCATCAGTTAGGGTAAACAAAATTAATGAATTTTTAGAGATACATTAATTGAAGAGTGTATTAGGCACCATTAGTTACTTTGCTCGGATGTTAGTTGATGGACCCATAATTCCTTTCCATCGGCTATTGGGTGAGCAGACCCCTAGTCTTGAGATTTGCTGAGGGTAGTGAGACACCCACCTTCAGATGGTTATGGAATGTGATTTGATGGGTGGAGTTGATCAGATGGTTGGGAATTAAACTTCTCCAAGTTAAAATGAACTTATGTACCTCAGTTCTTGGAGAAGTTAGAAAAGAGTGTTTATATTTTATCTTCTTATAAATGCTTACGTTTATACAAACAAAGTTTAGAGCATATTCTATGTGCTGGTCGTAGTTTAGTGTTCGCAGTTGTCAGAAGAATATGAGAAAGTAATGTGGCTATTGAAGCCATGATAAAAGTTTAAAAACCAAATATTAGCAAACTGTTGTACCTGCTATTTTATGTCAAAAAACCAAATGTATATTATATAAAATGAGATAGAAAAACTTGAATCACCTTCGCAGGTCAAAATTTCGATTCATGAGAGCTGCAAATTTGGAGTAGTCCTTTTCTTCTAATGCAGTCTTTCCTTCTTGGGCGATATTAGCAATTTCAAGCATGGAAGACACAATGAACTCATCACCATCAAGCCACCTCTGCCGTACTTTACTATGAACCTACATGTTGCTGTCAGTTAAAATTTATACTTATAGAAAAGATTTAAAAGAAAGATGAAGGCATTGCATGTGACTAACTAACCTTGCCAGAATCACTAGGATTTTCCGCATAGATGAGATACAGAGGAGGGAGGAGACTCAAATCCACTGGTACATAAACTCCATGGCCCAGCTCATTCATGTTTTCCTTGCTAAAGTCCTATCAAATGAAAGCAGAGCAAGTGAGTCAGCAACATTATTTAGTGCCATTCATTTAGTACTACATTAAGAAATGAACAGTTTCAATGGAAATAAAACAAAAAGAATTGAATTAAAATACCCTGACTCTGTAAAAGGTTTTTTTTTTTTTTTTTTTTACATTGTCATCCTATATACGTATAATAATTACTTAAAAGTTAAAAGTAATTCGACATTATGCAGTCATAATAGTGGTCACACCACCGTGAATTTGATTTGAAGGATAAAAATAAAACAACTAATACAGCGACCTCTGCGGCAACAATAGTGGTCCCAGTGAGTCCAAAAACAAGTACGTTGCAACCAATAGTGGTCCCAGTGAGTCCAAAAACAAGGACGTTGCAACCAAAATCGGGAATGGTGAACAGTTATTAAAATCGTTAATTGGTGCATGAAAATGAATTTTTGAAACAAATGTAAAATATTTGATGGACACCCATTAATCTATTATCAGCATCTATGAAGAGAGATAAAATTAAGAAAAAATATAAAAATGATAAAATTTGTGATAAGATAAGAAGAGAAAGATAAAAAAGAAGAAGAAACATTGATGGGTATATTTAAAATGGAAATGAATTAATGTAGCTACCATGTAAACAAGGCCACCGTAAACTTGTGCGACCCGATCCTGAAGACCGGCCACAATCCCGAGTTCTTTCTCGGCAGCGAGGATGAGGTTAGGCCTGACCTCCACCTTGACCAGATGCCTGACGTTGTAGAAATCCAACAAACAGTTCAACGCAGCACACACGATCCCGCTAGAACCCGAAAGACCAGCCTGGCGAGGGATATTGGTGTCGTAGGAGAGAGTGAAATTGTCGTCGCCAAGATCGATGGCGTTCTCTCTGCAATACGCGTAGAAGACATTGCAAATAGCCATAAGCAATCGCACGCCTCCATAGTAACCTTGGGAGCTCAACCTGTTGACCTGCATGCATCGAATGGAATGGAATTCTAAGTTAATTGATCAAATTCTTATTTTATCATTAATAAAGGAATAATTCGAACTAATACCAATTGAGGGAGCGATGAGAAATGAAGGAGATCGTGGAGGGGGTGGGGTTGGAGGATTAACTGGTCGGAGGGACGCAGCGTGACGGTGGCGAAGAAGTTGGCGACGCTTAACGCTATCGTTTTGCCGTAGTAGACATCGCTCGGGTTCCCAAGCAATCCCACCCTCGCATAGGCCTTGTGAGATATCACGTATTCACTATCAATGCCCATTGCTTTCTCCTCTCTTCTCTATCTTCCCCCATCACATATATATATATATATATCTTCTATCATAACTGATGCAAAATTATATTCAATTAACCTATACTCTTTGAGTCCCACATCAGGGTAGATATTAGAAACCGATTTTGTTGTTAATTTCTTTTTCCAATCAATCATAATTTGTTATATTTATTAATTTTTAAAATAATCATTTATTAGTGTAAAATTATGTATAATCATTTAGTAGCCTTATAAAATCATGTATATTGACATGATACACTTTATTTTATACTAGAACTTACTTCAACCAAACTTTTATGAGGATTTTTATATCTTGTTGTATTTTTTTTTTTATTTCAACAAACAATCCCTAAATAATTCAAATTTAATATATCCAAAAAAGTTTTCTATTGGCGTGTGTCCAGAGAACAGAATAGATGGCATTCAAACAACCTTATCCTCAAACATAGTTGCCATGTTTCGTCTTTTGGTATCGTATCCTAGTCACAGATGACGTGGAAGGAGGTAACGACACCTGTAGTGTCCCTACTTCAGTTTTCCATGTGTTGTGCATGAAAGTGATGTAAACTCCTGCTCATGTATCATTACTCTAAAGTTAAAATTATAAACATTCGTCCAATTATATAAACATCCAAGTCATCGTCTTCATTTCACTTGCTATTACGAACTCGTGAAAGATATTATCCTTTAATCTGCATTTATGAATTATGAATTTATGATACAATCATATAGAAATATTCATATATCAATAGCAACAGTGTTAAATTATTCGATAAAAAATAGCTGCATCAGGATGCGAAGTTCTCATATTCTTTTTCAGTGGCAAGTTCACAATCAATAGCTGCATCAAATTGTGCTGATGTCTGGGGATAGAGTGGATCCACAAGTTTTATAAAACCATTTCTTCTTCATATTTTCGTTTGAATGGTCTATTTTCTTTTTTCTTTGTTATCAAGAGGGCCTAAGGCCCAAAATGTTACAAGCCAATCCTACAAACAGGCCGACTAGATGCTTTAAAGCATTATCAAATACACGTCTTTAATTGCTAAGTGCACCTATATTTATATTTTTTATCTCCCACAAATACCCCTATCTAACAATTGCAAACCAAAGAAAATGAAGAACGAAGAATCCATCGAGACCATTGAAGATGAACAATAGCGATCCATGAACACATTGTTGTTTTACAAATTATTCCTAAAATCCAGTGCAATTTTTTTCACTGACTGCTGAAATGGAAGCTTTCGGATCAACAACTTGGTGCTCTTTATGGTACTTTCAATGAAAGTTGTGATACAATACCGGAATATATATGGAGTAGAAATGTAAATTAGACCAAGTTGATGTGGTTAAAAATCAGAGAACGCATAATAGGTAAGGAATTCCAATGAAAGTTCTGATACATTTCTTTTTTTTCAACCTTTTCTTATCTCTCTTTCTTATTCTTTCTCTTTCCCTCGTTTAAAAAAATAATAATTAAATTTATCAGATGAAAAATATAAATTTAATATTGGAACCTGAAAAAAAAACGACAAATTACATAGATATTTTCATTTTCTCCTTTGCAAGTAATCTTGTGCTGACAAGGCCTATTGTTTTGGATCTTAGATTTGATTTTTTTTTTTTTTTTTAATGACTACTCTAACTTCTGGGTTTGTTGTTGAGTGCCTCCTAACATGTGGGGTTTTATTCTCTGCCTCCTAAACAAAGGCAAGTGTTGATTTTTTTTCTATTTTTTTAATGATCTATGTCCGTTATTTTGGGGATAAGGTTGTATGTATGTGTTGGGAAAGTTGCCTTTGGAGTGTGCAAAAGTCGAGCCTTTTTTCTCTTGTCAAACTCACAAGGGGATATAGCTTTCTTCCCTGTTGCCATGTAACAGATTTTCATAATTCATTCCCAGTGAAGGAAGGGTCTTTTTCTTTAGTTGGTTGGTATGCTTCCACGTGTGTAATGCTGAGTGTGTGTATGTGAGTGTTGCTGCTGCTTGCTAGATAGTTGCACATCTTCTCGAGAGAAAAAAAAAAAAAAAGTAAAATGGGATCTGGCAATGAGGTTCACTCAGTTGGGGACTTCAATTTAGATTCCAAGTGGCTTGTAGATCCCAAACAACTATTTATTGGTCCAAAAATTGGGGAGGGTGCTCATGCCAAAGTATATGAAGGAAAGTAAGTCAAACCTGTTTTGGATTTTATTTTTGAAATCAATTTTTGGTTTTTGAATCCTCTTATCCTAAATAATTTTTCATTCGTTTTTTTCCTGTAAGATTTAGTGCAAAGTTTGTTTCGATTTCTTAATCAGCACTATTGTGCTTCTCCTTTCCATGAGTTAGGCTAGGTTGACCAAATTCGTTTTGATTATAATTGATTTTGAAGTGAGGTGATTTGTTTTTAGACTTTTTTTTTCTTTTCTAAAAGCAAGTTAGTTGTTAAACTCAGAATAAATCTATTGATCCAAAATACAAAAGCTACTTAAAGTTGCTTTAATTCCAAATCAGTTATGGACTAAAAATTAATTTCTCAACTATCAAACATGAGAACATTTACCTAAAATCATGTTAGCTGGAAATCTGAAATTTCAATGTAGTTCTGGATGATCCAATATGAATCCAAACACATCCATTTCACAGTTACAGTTTACAAATAAGATTATTTGTTCCGGTAAATACACATTCTGTTTCCATTAGATAAGATTATTTGCTGACTTGTTGAGTTTCTATTGTTGATTTCCTTGCAGATATAAAAATCAAAATGTTGCTGTTAAGATTATCAACAAGGGAGAAACTCTGGAAGAGATTTCTAGGAGAGAGGCTCGGTTTGCAAGAGAGGTTGCTATGTTGTCGAGAGTTCAACACAAAAATCTGGTTAAGGTTGTATACAAGGACAGAAACAATATTATTTTTAAAAATGTCTAGTTAGATATATATTTTAATCAGAATTGGCAAATAGACTGAGGTTAGCCAGTACTTAAATCATTTTGGTATTCATCAATCGGGAAAAATCATGTCTCATTAAAGGTTCTATTTTGGTTTGATGCCAGTTTATTGGGGCTTGCAAAGAACCTGTCATGGTTATAGTAACTGAACTTCTATTGGGTGGGACATTGCGCAAATATCTCTTGAATATGCGTCCAAAGTGCTTGGATATGACTGTGGCTATTGGATTTGCTCTTGATATTGCCCGAGCAATGGAATGTTTACACTCTCATGGGATCATTCACCGTGATCTTAAACCCGGTATGCCTACATAAATTTTGTACTTACTGGTTTTTGTTGAGTCTTAGCTGGTAGCTCTTAATGGAAAAGTTTGTTACTTATAGATTTGTGGAATTTTGCATCCTGCGTGAGTTACTTGTTTCCTCTATACATGCTTGATTAGTTAGACCTTTCAAGCAAATTGGAAAAAGGCACCTTTCCTTTGTTGGTCTCTACACTATCTAATTTGGGTAGAATTTGATTTTGATATATCTAACTTTGAACTGTTGACAATATTTGGGATGTGTATTCAAATGAATCTCAGTTGTAGATTTACATTGGAACGTGTTTTTTATTGGAAAGTGCAAAAATAAAATATTACCCTTGTCTAAATACTTATACTTTGAAAGATGACTTTGTTATTGTTAATAAGCTTTATGACGAGCCATTATACACAACTAGGCTTTGCTCTAGGAGTCTATCTGTTGTAAACTTTTGTAAAATAGTCTATCATTCATTTACACAGTCCAATTTTTTTATCAAACTGGCATTGCTAACCCTTGTGAGGCCATATTTTTGTACTAGACATTCTGAGCCATTTTGTTTTAGTTGAGATGATCACGAATATGTTATATAAGAAATGAAGCTTCTAATCAACATACAATTGATAGTACTATTAAGCAGTATCTATTCCATATATCAAAGACCACGTGTAATTGTGATAACTTTCTTCTTCTTTCCTCTGCAGATAACTTGATCTTGACAGATGATCATAAGGCAGTTAAACTTGCTGATTTTGGTCTAGCCAGAGAAGAGTCCTTAACTGAGATGATGACTGCTGAAACAGGAACATATCGTTGGATGGCTCCAGAAGTACTTCTTAATCACTTTAAACTTTTGAACAGTTATCGATCTTCCAACTTTGTGTTAGGTAATTTATCATCACTTCCCTGTTTGGTGGCAGCTATACAGCACTGTTACTCTAAGACAAGGTGAGAAGAAGCATTACAACCACAAGGTGGATGCCTACAGCTTTGCAATTGTGTTGTGGGAACTCATCCATAATAAGTTACCCTTTGAAGGCATGTCTAATCTACAGGCAGCATATGCAGCTGCTTTTAAGGTAGATTTCATTCTTATAATTACTTGATAGTACTTCTGATTAAGGTCATCACACTTGAACAGTTTATGATCCTTGAGAGTGTCTGAATTAAGGTAGATTTCATTTAAATATGATCAGTGTGCAAATATGCATTTTTTTCAATGATCACACTTCAGAAAAGGACCGTTTTATCATTTTTGTTTCTTGGTCAGAGTAACTCTAATTTAGTTGTTGGAACTTCAGATACTTAATACACCCGAACTGCACTTTTCATTTTTCAAGTTATATCATTCGGCTATTGTACTTTTTAAATTTTTATCTATAAACCACAGTCACCTCTCTTGTTCAAAGTGTTGTCATGTCAAACACTGACACATTCAGACACTTGTTCAATACTTCTTATTAGATATCTGATTCAAAAATTGTTTTTTGTTGACTTAAACACTTAAGCCGCCACCTTTACACAAACTAATATACTTGAAAAAATATAGAAAATTGGTTTAACAAGATAAATATACCATCAATTTAGATATTTTGTTATATGTTACTCATGTTTCATTTAATTAGAATTTCTCTATTTGCGTGTGTATATGGTGCTTCCGTGTTCTATATTTTAGACATTAGTCGTGTCATGTCCGATGTCCTATGTCAGAGTTTGTGCTTCATAGGTTTTTATTTTCATTTATCTCGTATACTCATTATTATTATGATCATAATTTTACCTCATATGATATGACTATGACTAAGGATTCATAACTATTTCAGAATACAAGGCCCAGTGCTGAAGACCTTCCTGAGGATTTAGCTCTGATTGTAACTTCATGTTGGAAAGAGGATCCGAATGATCGACCAAATTTCAGTCAAATCATACAGATGCTCCTTCGATATCTCTCCACCGTTTCACCACCAGAACCGGTTGTTCCTCTGCGGATTACTTCATCTGAGAACGCGGTGTTGCCACCAGAATCTCCTGGTACAAGTGCATTAATGCTTGGAAGAGATGGCTCTAGAGAAACCACAACAGCCAAAGGGTTTTTCTTCTGCTTTAACCAGTGTTACTGAGGCCTCAAAACACATCATTTGGCGTTTGTCCTTATCCCAGATAACAGTTAGGAAAACTAAATAAACCAAATTTACCAATTGTAACAACCAGAATCTTGATAAGAAAATGTTTATTGTCAAATAGTGAGTTTAGTAGCAATTAGTAACTAAGAAAGTGCCTTTGTTCACAGCAAGAGTGGCTGGCAAGCTCTTTTTAACATTTATGGTAACCTTCTTCTGACTTATATCCAGAAAATTTTGGGGTTAAGGTTGCTGAGATGTAATATCATTGTAAAGTAAGGTTCATCCAAAGGCCTTTACCTCTTTCTTGTTTATGTATGTGGCATGCATAATTAAAAGTGAAAAGGATGAAATGTTTACATTTGCTTTCATGAAACCTTGTATTGTTGCCAATTTGTGACGCTTGTTTCTTTTATCCAAAATAGATGCATCTATTTGCAATGAATTTGGTGTCAATATCATAGACTTGTTTTTCATTCCAACGTTATAAAAGAAAGGTCGCTAATAGTTTAAAGTTGAATATAATTAATTTATTTTGAACTGTTCAATATGATTTTTTTTGGTAAATAACTCTTCAATATAATTAAAAATATATTTAAATTAATTTTAACCTATGTTTTACATTAAAGTGTTCTATAATGGGAGAAATTGATTTAGTATTCTGTCATTTTTTTAAATTATTGCTCACATGCATTTTTAATAAAAGTATAAAAGTGTCTGTTATTGCTCACACACATTTTAATAAATTGATTTTATAACTTCTAATAAACTTTAACCATCAAAACAGTGTTTCTTTGTAATATCATGTATAAAACAACTAGTTATTGTTACTACTTCTCCCACTTTATTTTTAGATGTTTATGGTTAATGCATATAAATTAATCAATATTTAATGAAAGTAAAATTTTATTATTTATTATTTTCTCCATTTCATAATAAGTGTTGTCTTAAATTCTTTTACACATGCCAAAAAAATTAATAAATAAATGAAAAAATATAATATTTTTAAAAAAATTATTATTATTATTATTAATTCAGAGCTAAATGATACTAGTAATAATTAAAAAGTTAATATTACATTAAAACTCGAAATAATACATATTTTAAGACTTATTTTTGTATGTCACTTATTATTGGGACAGAAGGAATACTTTGATCTTGATGTTTGCACTATTAATAGTAGAATATTAAAAAAATGATATATTTGAGAGAAAAAAAACTTGAATTAGACTTAAAATTTGAAAACAAAAATTATTTTGAGATAAAAAGGACTAAAATATCTAAAGATATGAGAAGGGATAGTATTATATATCTATTATTTATTTATTTTTATCTTAATTTTATTTTTTCTTCTCATCTTTTTCTTATTATAATATTTATCTATTTCACATTTTCATAAAACAAATGGTCGCACAAGCAATCCGTTAACAAATTAGCATAATTAGCAGTATTTTGGTTTCAAATTAGAATTTGCTTTAAATATATAACGATAATGTATAAAAAAAACTTTATTATTTTATTTAACCACAAATTATTATATGATTAAAAAAATATTGATAATAATATTTTAAAAGCCATATTCACAATGATTTATCATTAGTTAACCTTGTAATTTCATAGGTATGAAAATTAACAACTGTATTGAACTATTGATTGTAAATAATGACATTTTGCCGTTTCTGGACATGGGTCCTACACGAATTCACCAATGACAACGTTAGAGGCACCGAATTTAGAGTTCTTTTATTACGTCATAGCATTGCTTCATTAAGAAGAAGCAATCTTAACGAGATTAGTTCTATAATCTATGTAATGGCTTGGGAAGCAAGTAGCCACGGAGGTGGTAATAAGGTAATTTACCATAGTGGCTCTGTTTCGCTCGATTTTCGGGGACACAAGACAGCAACTTACGAAGCAAAGGTTCGGAATTTTCAGTCAACAGTGGGTGGGTGGGTCCCACTCAGCTTCCACTTAAAATACTCACACCTCATTCCCTCTTAACGCGTCTTTCTCTTCTCTCCTTCTTTGGCACTATGGCTAGGTGAGCTCCTTTAGCAGATTGCAATGCAAGTTTCATACTTTGCTTCTTTTCTTCGGATCCCATTTTGCCATTTTCGGTTATCTCTTCTTTCGTCTTCTGAATTTGGACTCCCTTTGGTTGGAAAATTAAAAAAAAAACACTTTTTTCCTTTTCTGGATGGTTTTGTTTCGGATACTTGTGTCAGAGAAATGCTCCCTTGCTCGGTTTTTTTGGTCTCTCGTTCGTTAGTGGCTTATTTTGTTGGTGTTGGTGTATGATGGGTGGACGCCATGTTTGGATTTTTCTTTTCTTTCCATTCATGGGGAGAGAGATAGATACATGGTTAGCGGGTATAATTGACATTCTCATTTGGAGTTTAGTGTGTTCTGCTTAAATTGGAAATACTTGCTGCTCCTTTCTACTGCTAGCACTTCACTCTGGGAATGAAAACATCTATGGAGTGCCAAATAATGATTTGTAGCATTCTCATGGTTTTAAATTACGGTTGCGTTGAGCCAGAAAACCTTTCCACACTATGGACAATTGCAGGAAAATGCATTTGATGTGGCCGCAATTGCCATCACGATGTGATTGCGAAGTGTCAAAATACCTTAACCTTGCAGACTGCAATTTAAAACCATGAGCTTTCTGGATGATCCAAATGCAATCATTTTTCTTTTAGATGCGATCATGTGAAGTAGTCGGATCTTTACCTTGGATACTATATGTTTGACAAATAAGTATATCTTATAAGTACACGATTAGAAGTTTGATCTCTAAGTAGATATGTATGGAATGGTATATGTTTTGGAGAGATTAATCCCTTAAATAAAAATCTAAATATCTAGAGGGATTAGTACTCTTGGCCAAAGGTACCTTGGGTCAAAAATAAATTGATATCTATAAGCGAATCTTGCCACGTTTGTTGGGAAAAAGTTGTTGTAGTGTTCATTTTTCTATTTCATTTCATAGGCTGGGGAATGAATTGCTGCTATCACAGAGCTTTCATTTTTGGTTTGGCCGGTCAAAGGAACAGGAAAGGAAGAAAGAAATACAAAAAAAAAAAAAAAAAAAAAACAGAAATTTAAAGAAACGAGAATGAAGGGAAGTAGTGGAAAAGAAAGTTTGATGTATTTTTAGCGTCTAGAGCCATGCATGGATTTTTTGTTCCCAAAATTTCTTTGATGCTTTCTGCATGCTCTGTCTCTGTTTGTCTTTATATCATTGATGTTGTGAAACATCCTCAATATCATCAAAAGACTTGGAATTTTCACTTATAATGCCATTTTGTAAATAGTAGTTTCAAAAGGTTGAGTCGTTCTTGTGAACTGCTGATGACTTCAGTTTATTTTCTCATAAGTCATAGCTAACACATATATAATAGGAAGTTCTTCGGGTAAAGGATGTGTGTTTTGAAGGACTGATGGCTTTATTTTGCAGGAGCTGGCTTATTGACATTGGAGGATTTGCAAGGAAAGTGAAAAATACTAATCTGTCAACAGATGATCAAATAAAGGACTGTGGAACATATCTTGAATGCCAGAAATGTCATTATCATATTGATAACAATGATGTATGGCTAGACTTCAACATATATTCAATCTTGGTTCATGTATTGTTCTTCAAATTCACACATACACTAAAATAGAGAAAACTGTATAAGCCTATAAGCAATAAACACTGCTCTGAGTTTGTGCATGTTCCATTTCCTTTAACCTACGTCTTTTCTTTTGGCCTATAAAATCAGTTCAAGTCTTTAAAGTTTGCAAACTTCACCTTCGTACCTGCAACATTAAATTATATTAAATTCTGGAAACACTTCAGCATTCATGATTAGTTATGCATGTGTGGGCGAGTAAAGTGGGCAACAAAAACCACTAAGTAATCTCAGTTCTTGACGAGGAAATCACTCTTCAATGATTGATATTTCGATACATTCATGATATTTTTTATGCATGTATACATAACATTCACAATTGATCTTCTTATCAATGACTGATATTATTTACTTTATTCTTTAAAGTGAGTTGCTCACTTTAGGGGAGACAGATCCAATATTTAACTGATTACATATGTTTCATTAGGAATATTTGTTTGTCTGTGCAGGTTTCTCATGAGTGGCCTGGCTTTCCTGTGGGTGTGAAGTTTGATCCTTCTGATGTTGAGCTTTTAGAGCATTTAGCAGCAAAGTGTTGTATTGGAGACAGAGAGCCACACATGTTTATTCACGAGTTCATCCCAACTCTAGAAGGAGAGCTAGGTATTTGCTACACTCATCCACAAAATCTTCCAGGTGAGGGTTTTTCTGACCTTTTCAAATACGTGACCATTTATCATTTATTCTACAATACGTTGAGTAATGGACCAGTGATATGCCAAACATCTCAAGGATGCTACTCAAACACTTCCTTACCTATGGAAGTGAATGACAGATAATGGTCCCGTGTGGAGTATGTTTTGAAGTTCATGTGAACAAAATCCGTGTGCCTTCTGCACCTTAGCCGGCAGCATTGCTAAGATGAAAAGAAAAGAAAGAAAGTAACAAAAAAAATTGAGTCAAGCACATTCAATCATCTAATATAGGTCTAATTAAATCTCAATCAGCATCTAACTAACATTCTTGGGCTTAGGAGTCCTATTACTTCCCTTTTAAACTAAAAGTAACAGATTTAGAAAAATTTAATTGATTTCTACGTCTAGATATATGATCATGATGGACCAACTAAAAAGAAAAAATATCAGATCATGATTTCCCTTCTTTCTCTTTGGAGGGGGATCAGGGGAAGCTAGGATGTTATGATTGCCAAACTTAACAAATTTAGTGGTTATTGGACATTAATGATTATCTTCTAATTCATTGGTTCTGACTATGACCAAATGATAAATGTGATTCTCTGATAAAATTATACTTGTTTTGTTTTAGGTGCTAAGACGGATGGGAGTAGTGTCCATTTCTTTCACAAAACAGTTAATGCATATGCTACTGGACCAAGGAAGCGTCGAAAGATTCATCATCAAGATGGTATGACTGAGGAGCATGTACGCTGGCACAAGACTGGTAGGACCAAAGCTGTGATAGAAGATGGAGTGCATAAGGGTTTTAAGAAGATCATGGTTCTCTATATAAGATCTAAGAAAGGCTCCAAACCATATAAAACCAATTGGGTGATGCATCAGTACCATCTAGGGAGTGAAGAAGATGAGAAGGATGATGAATATGTGGTTTCAAAAATATTTTATCAACGGCAGAAGCAGAGTGAGAAGAATGAGGAGAATACAGTGGTTGAAGATTCTAACATAGCAGCACAAGCAGGTCCAAGAACCCCAAAACCAAATCCCCCTACTCGACCTTGTACGGGAAAATGTGATGACAATTTTGATGAAAATGAACTTCTGTCATTCATCCAGGTGTGTACAGTTATTTTTATTCTCAAAGCTGTCTATGATAACTATTTTAACTGAGGCTAATCACCTTGTATGTAATTTAAATGAAAAAAGATATGACCATGTTTGGATAAACTTATCAATAAACACGTAAGAAGAAAATAAAAAGCAAAATGAATCAAATTTCTTCCAAAAGTTAAAATCAACTTATGTAACATGGCGTTTGAAAATGTTAGATGAAAGATAATGTTTATATAAATTGAAGTGCATAAGTTGATTTTAATTTCGGAAAAAAATCAATTTACTTTAGCTTCTTATTATCTTCTCCATAAGTACTTAATGAAAAATTTATCCCAACAAGGCTACCAAATACTAAATTCTACAAAAGCAAGCATAACATTTAAGAATCCATTTGTATTTCAACTTCTACTTGTGCGCCACATTTGATGGGCACATCTTGAAAAACTATTACTCCTTTGTTAATTTTCTCTCAAGAAAAAGAGGCAAAGTCAATTGACATTTTTCACTAATTTTCCAAACACCCAGTCTTTGATTCACTTTTGAAATTTTGTTTATTGCATTAGGATGCCAAGCCTATACCTGGAGAATCACATGCACCACCATACGATGTTCAAGATGAGGACAATAAGGACGACCCTGCATGGTTGGCTGGTGAATCACAAGCTGACTTTGATGGCTTGGAAGACATATTATTATGTAAGGATATGTTAGATTCATCTTCTCTCTTAAACCATTCTGGATTGAGCTCCACTTATAATGCCAATGCAAACAAGTTGGTTGCACCTGGAACCGATAATGATTATGCATCTTATGGAGTTTCTGTCCTGGACACCCTTGAATTTGATACTCCTCCTGATTTTGATCTTTCTGTAAGCATCAACTTACTCTTCTAGCTAGAGTTCTCCAATAGGTTGTTAACATCCTCTCATTGCTCTGTGATTCTCATTTTTCATGCAGAATTTGCAATTTGGTTCTCAAGACAGCACCCTTCAGTGGATTGACACACCATAAGGTGCTGCTTTGAAGCAACTTCTAGTTGGTACTGATGCTTAATCCTTAAGTGTTCTAAGAGACAGCTTAACTAGTTGCAATAATTTTTATTATTCCTACATGCAAGTTAGTGTAAACCTCAGGTTGTAATCATGTGGTGCTTACTGTCAGGTTTCAGGACTGTTGTAACTTGTATATGTATTGTTGTCATAAACTATGCTGAATGTGGAACCTGTGCACTCTTTTATGGGAGCAGTACTTGTGAGGTCATTGATATCTCCCGGCCCAATGAGACTAAATTAAAAATTGAGAGAAACATTTTGTATTTTAAAGAAGATAGTGATATATGTGGCCTTTTAGCCAATATGTGAGGTCTGGTTAGCTTTAAAAAATTAATAATAAATATATTTTTTTGGTGGGTTTAAACTTTGAGCTTTAGATGTTTTACACTTGGTCATAGTCAGATTGAGAACGGTTTACTATCGTACAAACAATTGAATAATTTGTTTTTCAAGTCAATTGGTTGTGGGTAAGAAATTGTTTTATTTAAAGTTGTCACTTGCTGCTTGTTCAAAGTGAAAAAATAACCATGCAATATCCATGCACAACATTCAAGTGAATTATCAAAGCATCACATTTGCCCTGCCGCTAAAAAAAGAGTAAAACATCAATTTTTTTCCCTTAAATTATCTCCATCAATTAATTTGATTCTTAATATTGGAGAAAAAATAAATAGTCTAATTATTAAACAATTGTGTTCTTAACATAACAGAAAAATAATTTAGTCCTTAACTTTAACAACTACTAATTATTCCTATAAAAAAACAACTACCAATTATTTTAATCCTTTAGAATGATTAGTTAATTTGTTTGGTACAGAGAATAATTATTTAATTTTTTAAGAAACAAATAAACTCGTGATTGTTAAATTAAGGGCTAAATTGACCAATTCAATAATTTTATACATTAAATTTACTAATAATACAAATTTTAGAAATTATTTTTTTTCAATAATATAAATGATGAAATTAACGTGTGATGATCAATGTATTGTTGAGTTGAGTGGAATGAAATTCAAATATTTTAAGTAAAGTCTTGATTTTGAGTATTCTGAATGAAAAAAAAAACATGATTAAAAAAAAGAAGATCCATTATAAGAATTAAACCAAAATTTTCAATAAAAATTAATTATTAATAAAGTTAACCTTAATGGCATGATCCAAAATTAATTCAACTATTCCAACACCCATACAATTTATAAATAAACACAATAATTTCTCTTAAAATTTAGCAGTCAATATTTTGTAACTAACTTTTCTTTTATTTCTAATGTATGATTATTTGAAATATAAAATTCCATATTATTTTTTGATTTTACTATAAAAATTCATTTTTTTAATTATTATAATTAAGACCTTTGATTAGTGAAACCCTGAGAAAGTCCATAAGGTTGGATTCTTTAGATTGATTATGTAACTTAATGATTAATCTATGACTTAGTTACACTTAAAGATTTTTATCGCTTGCTAATAGTATATTTTGCAAAAATCAAACAAAAAGTAACTCCAAGGAGTAGTATTCATGTCTATAACTGGAAGTCCTCCTTCTTGGTCTATCAAAATGTTTGCAAACTGTCCCATTCTGAGCGCGTGGGGCCCATGAGTCGAATACGGCAATTAATCCAAAGTCCAAAACCCATTTCAAACCCGCCACTTGTGTCTGATTGGTGTGACCAAAGAAAATCAGAAAGCAACAATGTTTGCTGCCAGAAATCTTCCTAGACATTGCTTCAAGCCCCTCTCATCTCTGCTTCAACTTCAATCCAATCTCGACAAGTATCTCTCTGCTTAAACCCCTTTTACTCTTTCACTTCAAAGTTCACATCTTTACTTCACTCACCAACAATCATTGTCGCTCTTGTTTTTAATCCATTCCCTGCTAACTTTTTTTATGTTGATTAATCACTGAAACAATTTCATCCTTTTCTAATTTATTTTGGTATACTGATGCAATTTTATCAGCAATCACTCGGTGTGTGTTGTGTCAATGTTTTAAGGAAAAGGGGTTTATTGTGATTTATTTTTTGTTCAGAAATGTTCTACCTTCAGGTCTCACACCCGAGTGCGGCAACACTGTTAAAGTTGAAGAGGCATACCATAGAGTTGGTTTGTATTGTTATGTTAAGCAGTTGAATCTTTTGAATGGATCGTTGTCCCGGGCAATGTCAACTTCCAAAGGTAGGAGCATGCGCAGCAAGGTGGAAAGGCGAATGCAGAAAGAGTCTGGTAAGACTTTAAGGGAGATTCGCAGAGCGAAAAAGTTGAAGAAGAAACTCATGACTGAGGAGGAGAGGCTCATTTACAATCTCAAAAGAGTGTGATCTCAAACTGTTCTTCTATTAATTGTTTTTGGAGTTCAATTTGTGAACCGTGTTTTCAGTTCATCTGTTGTTTTGTGGTGTGATAAGTGTCTGAGATGTGTGTTCAAATTTATGATATGGTTTGTAAGTCTGTGTATAGACATCTTCATAGTCAGGTATTCTAATTCCAAATATTTTAGACTATACTAAAATGTATGTTTTTTTAAAGAACATAATCCATGTACATTACTTCTATGTGAAAGTGGTAAACAGAATTGGCTTATAACATATTTGTAATGAAATTCAGTTGATTGGTTGAAAATTATGGAACCCGAGATACATCAAGGAAGTAAGAATTTGTTTGTTGATAATAGATGAGGACTGTCTTTATGTTTGAAAGAGAGAGAGAGAGAGAGAGAGTAATTCTTAAGATTCTTCTAGTTTCTTCATTGAAGACATTGAATATTTCCTATTAGCTTTAATTTGTTTCATTTTGGTTTATTCTCTGGCTTTGATTGTTTAGTTATTAGCGCATACTGATAATCATAAAATGGAAAATTTCAAATCATGATAACAGATTGCACATTTGTATTACCTGATGGCTGATATATTTTTTGCTTAATGTTCTTGTAGTGCTTGTTATATGAACATTTGACTAAATCTTATTTCCCTACCTTGCAAATTTTGCAGGCCAAGAAGAAAGTGGCATTGCTTCTACAGAAACTCAAGAAGTATGAGCTACCGGAGCTGCCTCCTCCTCGACATGATCCAGAACTCTTAACACCTGAACAGCTTCAGGCGTATAAAAAAATTGGATTCAGGAATAAGAACTATGTCCCAGTTGGTGTTCGTGGTGTCTTTGGAGGAGTTGTTCAAAATATGCATCTCCATTGGAAGTTTCACGAGACCGTGCAAGTTTGTTGTGACAACTTCCCCAAGGAAAAAATAAAAGAAATGGCTTCAATGCTTGCAAGATTGAGTGGTGGGATTGTGATAAATGTTCATAATGTGAAAACAATCATTATGTTTCGTGGCAGAAATTATCGCCAACCCAAAAATTTGATACCTATTAACACCCTTACAAAGAGGAAGGTAGGCTTGCATTGCTATATTCCTTATTTGACTGTGCCACTTCTGCTTGTATCTAAACAGAGGTGATGCTATACATGCATGTATGAATTGATTAACTGTTCTTTATGAGCTGTGAAGTTTATGTGCCAATATTGTTCATTATCATGTAAAAATAATGACACTTGCCTGTTTATTATAGCTGTATTGGTAAAATTACCCCCTCACATACAAAAAACTCCACTCCCTAAAAGAATGCAAGGGAAGAAAGTTGAAGACTGTTTGTTAATGACTAACCAAAGTGAAATGCTTTTATTTTATTGATTATGCATACATGACAACTTATATGAAAATATAGCTATTGTTAGGCTTGACTGCTCAAATCTGTTGCCTCTTTTTTTTCCCTTTGAAAATTCATCATTTCTGTCCCTGGTTATGTACCTACTATACAAAGAACTTGGTGTTGGAGGAGGTAATGTCTTTGTTGCCATCAATGTATACAGGCTCTTTTCAAGGCCAGATTTGAGCAAGCTCTTGAGTCTCAGAAGCTAAACATAAAGAAAATAGAACAGCAGCTTCGGCGGATGGGAGTAAATCCTGAGGATCCAGCTGCCATGGCCAGCATCCAGAGAGTTGCTTCCACATTCTTCAATGCCATCGACCAGAAAGAAGGAAGCCCTTATGTCTTCCGTGAAGGCAAGCAGTCAATAATAGAACCTGCTGAAGGTTTTGAAGAGTCAGAGCCTACAGCTGATAGTGATCAGGAAGAGCTAGATCGGTTCATTGCTGAGATAGAGGATGCGGCAGATAAAGAATATGAAGCTGAAGAGGCAAAAGAAAAAGAAGAGTTTGGCAGAATTAGATACTGGAACAAAGAAGAATTTGGTGGAAGATACCGAAGATCAGATTCTTCTAGAAATGATGACCATGATGTTGAGGCTAGAGGCTCAAGGGTTTGGAATACTACACATCCTAAGCGTCATGCTATCGATAGTGATGATGAAGAGAATGCTCATTCTGACAATGATGATGATGATGATGATGAGGAGGAGGAGTGGCATTTCAATAATATTGCAGATGCTAGTGATCTTGACAGCAATTCTGATGAATCTGATGGAACTAGAGGTAAGTTCAAGGAAAGTAGGAGGAAAAGAGAGAAGCAGAATAATCCTGGTATCGGTCGGGCCAGAGATGACGAAAGTTCAAATAGACATGCAGGAGCTAACTTTAGGAGGAATATGGCCATAAAAGATTCCGAATCAGAAGGCATGCTCAGTGATGTTGAAAATGCAATGTGGGAGTCTGAGGATGAGGAGCAAGAGAATAATGACTCAGGACATTTGAGAAAGTTCAGTGGTAACTACAGGAGTAGTAGCAGTGATGATGAGTATGCACATCAAACAATGAGTAACAAGAAGAGTGGTGTGAGGGATCATGAGAGTAAGGTTGGTGGTTCTGCTCAATATCACGATAGTTTTGATGCACCAAACAGTGTGAGAGGGATGCATGCAGTTAACAAAATTGATTCTGAATCCGTAGATGAATTCAGCAGTTCAGAAAACTGGCTGTGGCCTTCAGATGCTGAGGAGACTGGGGACTACCCTACAAATCAAAATAGTAATAATGTGATCAAAAGTGATATCCCTAAGACTAAGAGGAGAACACCAAAAGAGACAGATGAGGCATGGGACAGTGACTAGCCCAGTAAATGCAAGACGACATTGCATTGTGGTAAGCACTGCTTCACAAGAAAGACTTAGAACAAATAATTGGTCCAAACAAAAACATGAAACGAAGCCCAACATACAGCTCGTTTATTCAGTTCTCACACGGTGCTTCCTCTCAACACTGTCTCATGTTATCTGCTCAAATGCAAATGTGATCAATAGCCTACTTGAGTACTAATAGTCATGTGATGTATGTGGCATGTTCTCAGTGAGAGTATGAAGCATCAAACTTTGACTATCTGCAAAAGAAATTTGTTCTGTGGCACTTTTTGTAGTCTAGGCATTGAATTAATCAATTGGAATTGAAAGAGATGTGGTTTATTTATTTGAAAGGTACATAACAATGTGTCATCTATCTATAAAAATAGAATAAAAATATAATTTAACTTAAAATCAATTTGTATATTTTAATTTTTGGAAAAATTAAATGAAAACACTTTTATAAAAAACAAGGTATATAATTGAAACTTTTATATGATTGAAAATTAAGGTCCTGTCTAATATATTGGAAAAAAAAACTTTTTTACAATTATATTGTAAATAAGAATATAATTTTATTATTTTTTATAATATTTAAGGTATATTTTAAATAATTTAAAGTATAAAAATTAATTATATTACGTGTAAACTAATAAAATCACATATTAGTTAAAAACCTGCTTTAAAAATTATTATTTTAATCTTCAATAGATAATTTATGAGACAAGACCTTTGGTTCAAATGATCAACGAGAGAATACATGCCCAATTTACAAATGTTGTCATTTATATATAATTTTATACCGTATAAATTAATTATATTAATTATTAAAGTTAACTAAGGCTGAGATTTCATGCATTTTTGAACAAACTGCATAAGATCTTTTTGCAAATGTTAAACAAATGTCCTATGAAATTTTAAATTAACAAATTAATGTACAATAAATGCAACACAGTTATCCATGAGTTAAAGAAAAAAAAAAGAGCCAAATTATAAGCTCACGTTAAAAGAACAACTATTTTAAAAATTTTAAGAAATTATTATGCTATTCATTAACTGTGCAATAAAAGCAGTTGAACACAGAACATTTAATATACATCTTATTTTAGAAAAAACAACATTTAATATCCTATTTTTAAAAAAATATTTAAGGATGTATTAAATTAGGATTTTAAAAGACTATTTTAGCATAAAAAAATCTTACAAATTTTAAAGATTATATAGGAATATTATAATTTATCAAATTTTTTTACAAGATTTTTATGATAGTTTGAACTTTATTGGATTTATATCATAAGAATATAAGAATATAAAGGATTTGAAATTTTTTTTATAAATTTATAAGATTTGAAAGGAATAGTTAAATTTTTAAAAATACGTTCAAAATTATAAGAGTTACTGAAAAAATTAATAAAAAATGTTAGGTTTGGATAAAAAAAAGTAAAACCAATATAATTTTTTTAATTCTTTTAATAGTTATATTGATTTTAACTTGGTATCCTCCTATACTAGTTTTTCTTGCAATAACATATTTTTATTCTCACTTTTGGATTTGAATAATAGATTTAAAATTATACGTTGGTTTTTTGATTTTTTTTAATTATTACAATTATTTCATAATAAATCTAATGTCAGGTTTAAATGGGGTGAAAAATAAATATATACTAGAACGGTGTAGTAAAGGTGAAAAATTGATAAGAGGATGAATTACATAGATGATAAAATTAAGGAAGATAGTTATAGAGACAAAGTGTGTCGAGCAGGTGATAAACATAATTAACATAAGTAAAACATGATTAGTCTTAACACATAAGATAAATATTAATTTAATTTTTAAAAAAAGAAAAAGTACATAGGAAAGGAATATATTTAACATTTTTTTATTCCAAAAGAATAAAATAAATATATATGATACATGCATCTTGAAAAAAATATTAAAGAGATAAGAGGACATGTGTGATAAGAGTAAAAAAAGTCTGATAACCAATATAAAAAAAAGTCTAACAAAATCTCAAAGATTTGACTGAGATTGTTTGATAGATGTTTTACGGTAAAGAGTCTAATGAAATTCATTGAAATTCTTTTTAAAAAACAATCCATCCAAATTTGTATATTTTTTAATGCTAAGAGACTTTTTGTAAGTTATAGAAAAATTATAATTGAATGTCATGCAATTTTTTTGTCTTCCATATAAAATCTTAAAAATTTTAATTGAATAACAATGGATTTATTTATACTATTTAAAAATCATGATTGAATACCTCAAAACTTTTTTTTATAAAATAAAAGTCTTTTAAAATTCTAATCCAATACCTCTCCCTTAATATCCATTTATGAAATAAATACAAAATTATTAAATAGAAATAAATGATTCTTAGTAAATTCATTTTGGCACGTGCACATTCTAGGCATACACAACTTCATATATCAAGAAACTCATATTTTGAAGTTGTTGTATCGAGCTATATTGAGAATGATGGTTGCAATCTCCAAAAGTACGTTAGTGCTCTCTGTTATTGACGATACTTGTTTCTTTGAAGTTGAAGGGTAGTGAGAGTGGGGTTTTACCTTCCAAAGTAAAAGACGGATTTTTGCCTTGCAAAGTTACCATTCAAATAAGCAACTTCTTAACTAGGAAGTACCTGGGTGTTCATTGCAAAGACAGGCATAATGATCTCGGTTATCATAAACTGAATGTTGGTGAAACATATAGTTTTAGTATTTGAACTAGTTTCCTGCAAAATACAACATTGTACTTTTGTCGCTTTGCGTGGGTTGGAGCAGTACATTATTTTGATATTTATGTACAAGACCGAGATTTATGTTGTGTTGGTGATAATCAATGCTCTTGGAAGATATATGAAACTCAACCCTGTGAGATTAAACTGAGGTCTCGTGAATGCTTTCAATGGAATATACAATACCTAAAATAACTTTGAAATCCTTTTAAATTGTGCCACATATATATATATATATATATATATATATATATATATATATATATATATATATATCACATTTAAGAAACAAAATGTATAATGTGATTGTCATAAAATACAAAGTGAGATAAGTATGTTACTGTAAAAAAAAGTAAGATAATATCTAACACCTATTTTTATGCTTTCTTAGTCCCCCATATTTTGATATTAAAAATTTCAGTCCAAAGAGACTGCCTCATGGAACAAGTAAGGCTCATTTCCATTTAGTAAGGAGTGCAACATTAAACAAACTAATGTATTTTATGCCTAGACCCCATACTCTTAGGCATGCACATAGATTTCCAACTAGTCCAACAAATTTTCATATTTCTATCCTCACACTCCAAAAGAACCTTCTTTGAAGGCAAGTGATTTTTTTGCTACTTCTTTTGACATTTTGAAGAAAGATAAATAAAAGATAAGTAAAGAAAAAATATGAAATTAGTTAAGCATACCCTACCCGTCATAAAAAGAGTTCTATGCTTCCATTTGGCTAGCTTCCTCGAGAAGTTCAGATAATTCGTGAAATTGGATCAGGCTGATCCAAGCAAAATATTTTTGTTTGGATTCGTTTGTTAGGTTTGATGTTACAACGTACAACCTGTTCAAACTTGACATTTTTTATTTTATTTTTTGTGTTTAAGCCTGTGAACTCAATAGAAATCCCCTCTAACTCTAAGAGGGAGTAATTTGTTTATATAAATATGTTCGTGTTTTTCGAGAAATTTATAATATGTAATGTTTGATGATTTTAATTAGGTTGTAAAAACTAAGAAAATAATTTTTTTGACTTAATTGTATATTTTACCACTCAATTATATATTATCTTTTTGTAAATTTTATCATCTGAATTTTCCCACGTATTTTACCATCGTGCTTTTAATTTTCATGCATAATATTTTACCTTTCAAATTTTCAATGTTCATACATTTTATTTTCATATAACTAACAAAACGATGTTGTTTTTTTAGGAACACGGTGGCATTTCTTACATTTAATAGGAAAACTGCAGAAAAAATAGAAAACATGATGTTAAAATGCAAAAAAAAAAATAAAAAAAAAATACTTGAGTAATAAATTTATAAAATAATGATAATTGGGTGGTATAATGCAATTAAGTGTTTATGGTTATGCTTGATGCATTTTATTTTGTCGACAAAAAAGACGCATTTATAATTGAATAAGGTAGCAGAAGTATCAAATGATATTACAAGGACAAAATACAAGATAATCAAAAGATACATGTGGCGCCCCACCCCAACAAATGATGTGTAGCCGAGCCTGGTTCTCCTAATGGGATAATATCCAAATGAAGAGATCGAGCAGGCCAAAACCAACCAGCTAGCTAGGATACAAATAAAATACCAATTAATAAGCACCATAGAATTCCACAAAACCAATAACTCCAACACAAAATCACGTGCACATTCATCATTGTATCTATCCACCTCGAATGCAAGCAGACGGGTTATAGGCCCATTGAACAAAGGAGAAATCAAAACCTGATAGCTTGCCATTAAGCCAACTCCGTGAGAACAATTTAACCTCCCCCAAAAATAATTTTGAGTTTACAGCAGTGTGATTGAATATACTGTTGTTTCTCTGCTTCCAGATGCAATATGTCACTGTACACCAAATTACTTGCCAAATTTCTCCTCAAATCTGTTTCTAGCAGTCCCTGAATTTTGCCAACACTTCCAATATTGGTCTAATTAAGCTTCAATTTTTCTTCAACTTATTCAAATAATCAAGGTAAGTCCTTTTCTCTTTCTTTTCACTACTATAAAAAAGCTTTTCTAAGATAATCAAAAACAGGATACAACGACGGTCGTTGACCGTTGTAGAAGCCGACGTCATGAAAAGTTAAACTTTTCAACGACGGATCAAAAACCACCATCTTAAAAAGGGATCAACTTTCAAAAATGCTGCTGACGTAACCATCATTTTTGAAAGTTCGCGTTCTAAGACGATACGTGATCAATGCCTTAAAAAATCAACCTTCAAAGACGATGCTGACATAAACACCGTCTTAAAAAACGCATTTTCAAAGACAGTGCTTACGTCAGAATCGTCTTTAAAAGTAAGGAATTCCTTATTTGGGATAGATGAAATTCTCAATCGTTTTATACTCATTAATTATCTTGTGTGTTTAGGGTGGTTGAGTTAACGCCAATAGATTAAAGTTCATGCTCAATGAATCAATACATAATCATAATTCCTACACATAGACTTAGCTATGATAATGGGTCTAACACCGCTCCCACTACCATATCTCCTCGAGGGATCAAGGTATACAATTCAAAATCACTCTAGTAAACACATTATTAGAATCTGGATTTGGATCTAATTTAATCCCTAAAAATTAGTTTATAAGGTGAAGATTATCCCCATTTACATATCTTCATATCTTGACATTATCTTCAATTGATGTAAAATTTGAAATTTTCTCAATACATCCCTTCATGTTCAAACATTTTTGGGCTTTTGGGGGGATTACATGGTGATTGACTATTTTAATGGATCTAGAATAGGTTTCAATACCATATTAGAATATGCATTTAAATTTGACTCAACATCCAAAAACTAACTCTTAAGATGAAAATTGTCTTTACTTATATATTATATTTTAACAATATTTATAGCCAAAGTGAAACTTAATTTTTTTTTCAATACAATTCATATTTAACATATTAATTCCCAATATCTTTTCAATAATGACATGAACAATTCCTCCTCATACATATTTTAACAAAATATGGAAGCACTAATATTTTTCATTTTCCATAATTCAATATCACAATTCTAGCCCAAAACATGTGCAATTCAAATTCAAATGCTACCACAATTTAATACTAAAGGTTCAAACATTTTTCAATCAATTCTCATACTTTTTAAACTATTCACCAGAACCATAAATTTAGAATATGTAAAATTTTCTTGACAATTTGCTATCATTAAATACATTAAATAAAACTTTCCTTACCAAAGTTAACTTTACATATGCATATATATTTATTATATTTAAGGTTTTATTGCATTTTGGTCTCAAAGGCTGTCATAATTTACAATTTTGCTTTCTTAACTTCCAATGGCACAAATTGGATCTCCTATATCATATTTGTGGAATTTTAATTTTAGTCCCTCTAACTTGTTAATTATTCAATAGATTTATTGACATAAAAATTCTAGATAATGATGTATGAATGACTTGACACCTCAGAGTTTTGTTGACACATGCTGATATTGCTTAATTTCATGTACTTCTTGGCCCCTTTTGCAATTATGTGATTTTGGATCCTCAATTATCAATTTTGCGAATTGATTCTGTCAAATATTACAAAGATGTTGTTTTTTTAATATTAAATAAATAATATATACAAATACTATTAAAGCTGATATTAATAAATTTAAATTGATATTAATTTGAAAGGTTTTACAATTTTAAACTAAGTTATATTTATTAATTTATATTTATCAATATTGATATATACTAATATTAATTTCAACATTACCAGTATATAATATTAATTGTTTTTTATTTAGTAGTAGTTAGTAAATATATGCATAATTAATTTTGGTACCATGTTTAAATATTTAAATTATATATAAGAAAATTCAATTTTTAATTTCATTGAGAAATAGTTATATATTTTACTAAACTTAAAAAAATATTTAATATTTAAAATAAAATAAAATATATTCCTAAATTCATCTATATTCGAGATGTTCATAGAGAAAACCATTCAGAATATGGTGCAGAAAAGCCTCCTGCCAATGAATCAACTACACCAACAAGGAAGGGTGGTAGATCTACAAGATGTCTTCAATCGCTTCCCTGTCGATTAACATATGTTCTATTCTTGTATATGATCGTAACTTGCTGCAATCGAGAAGGCTTTTAACGAAGCAGAAGAGTTCTACAGAGATATATAGTTCCATTTATCAAGGTAACGTTCTTCTTTCAAATGAAGATGGTGGCATGCAGCTGTTATTTTGTGCAATTACCATGTCCAAGTGGTGGAAGGTTGTGTTTCTTATGAAAGATGGTTTCAAGGTAATAAATATAATTTTGACGTGAGAATTCGGATCTCAAAAGTACAAAAATGTGTAGAAGCAATGTGTTTCGTAGGTGTATTTGAGTATAGTTAAGATGCATTTGGCTTGAGAAAATAATCCTTTATTATTGTTTGTACCATATATATAGCATTTAACGGTGACCACAGTATGTCGGAATGACTTGAGCCTATCAATTTTGGCTGTCGCTCCCGAATGCGTTAATATTCTCTGCCAAACGGTGCCCCACGTTATGTTGGGATGCATGACTTTACCATATCGAGAATAACCACTCAAGTTATCCAATAGATAACCAAGTTTACATGGGAGACGGACACCAATAATAGTAAATACTAAATACGACAACATGGCCAAATGTTTTTTTGAGAAAATATACAACACGATGTAATTATGATATAATATACAAAATTAGTTTAAATTAATATAAAATAACAATAAATCATGAAAAGGAATTTAATCATGAGTTATAGTGGTTTTTGAAAGTTATATTGATTTTAAAGTTTAAAAACTATAAAATGTGAAATTATAGAATGTAACTAATTCATAGTATTCAAAGTATTTATTTACTGTTTAGAACTTGGAAATGTTGATGATTCTTTGATACAGCTGTCATATTTGAAATTGAATGCCTTCAGGTTCAAATCTGAGCTCTGAATGTAGTTATTTATTATTATATAAATAATAATATATTTTGATATATTCTAATATATCTTATCTTGTGAATGTGGTCTCGTTGTTTGAGAGGAATGGTCGGGTTTATCATCAAAGATGATCATCTTTGCTGATTCAAAAGGATTAATTGGTGCGATCTTTTCTCTTGTGCCATGTGTGAGATTAATGGTGTAGCTATGCTTGCTGGATGGTGATGAAGAGGTCAAGCTTCTGATATGCTGTTGAAGGCTGCTCCTACTTATGTTTTGGAGCTTTTTTCTTGTGATTGTTTAGGGTAAAGTTACGTTGAATGTAACTTACGTTCTTACACGGGATCAGTTACTTCTACTTTTATTGCTTTGAAACATGTAAACTTTTGTATAGAAAGTTTTTGACGGAAATCCAAATTAAACACACATGCATTCAGCCTTTTGGTTAGTTTGTCTTTCTTATTTCTCAACACCAAAACAAGATTGATATTTGAAAGGATTTTAAATAAGACATTATAACTATATTAAATTTTTTAATTTTATTTTTTATAAAAAAAATAGTGACAATATATAATTAAAATGATTTATTAAAAAAAACTGGTACCATTTGTTATACATATGGGGTGGAGTGTAGTTTTTAATAAATTTAGAGTTTAGTGCGTGTCATATAAATAAAACTAAATGTAATAACATAAAATTATTTTACTTTACAATAAACTCACAATTTATCCCCTAAAAAAAAAACTAACAGCTTAAGTAAATAGTTTCATTATTTAAATTTCTTTTCTAAAACTTTGATTAGATAATCAATAGAAAAACGTACTGAACTATTTTGAACACAGAGACCAAAGAATAAAAATAATGTATAGTAACATTGACAAGTAACATGATAGACCACATGAAATCGATCCTATATATGCCAAATTGCCAATCAAAGTAGCTGGGGCCTTACAAACCTACCAGTACGGGTTCCAAGCTGTGCCATATCAAGAAGTTTCTCATTTTCATGGTGAGCTATTATTGCTACATATTTATTTATTTTCCTTTCATGTTATTTTATTTTATTCTGTTTTTCTCTTTATTATATGTTATCACAATATCATTACACTTTCTCCCACTCTCCCAACTTGAATTCCAAATGGAACCCAACCTGTTCATGTTGAAAGCGACTATATATGGGCGAGCTGTTTGAAAGTTTCTGTAAATGCACCTATCTACTACGTATACATGGCGTTTAAGTTCAGGTATAAAAATAAGTAAATATCTGGCATTCCCATTTGAATTTAGGAAAAATGTTATAGATTATTTGGTTTTGGAATAGATTTGAGTGGTAGAAAGAAAAACTAAAGAAAAAAATAGAAAATAATAGATGCAATAAATAAATATTGTAATAAGAAAAAAAACAAAAAAAAAAACTTCAATTCCACTATATTTTTTCTAGAATTGGAGTGCATAAAAGAGAGAAAAATTATGTTGCGTGATATATTTTAGTTAGTTTTTAGTTTTTTTTACTAGTTAAAAAATTTGTTCAACGGTTTCATAAATAAGTTTTTTTAGAAACTTTTATTTAAAATGTTAGTTTATAACTTTTAATTTTTTATATTTTTATCCTTAATATATTTATCAAATTTCCTGATTATTCTTTTATTATGATTTTATTATTTATGTCATTTTATATTTTTTAACTATTTGAATAACTAATTTTACTGAACACATAATTTAATAAATTAGTTATTCAGTTTCTGTTCCAACTTTCACCAACCAGCTAGTTTTTTCAGCTTTTAATCATTTCTTAGTTTTCAATTATCTTTTAAGCCAATTTTATCAAACATAGTTAAAAGGGGAAAAAAATTAAGAGAGAGAAACTGATATGATAAAAATGGAATAGAAAAGAGAATTGATGTATAAATATAATTAATGAAAGAAAATAAATTAAAATGCTAGAAAATACTATATTTATAAGATTGTTTAACTTATTCCAAATAAAAATGTAGTTAAACAGTCTTATCCTGCAATCAAGAAATTATTAATCATCTTACAAAAGATAGTACATCAATAATTTATTATCAAATTGTTTAATTTCATGTTTATTTAGAATAAATATATTAAGACATCCAAATATTTATTTTATAATGAATTTATAAGATTAATTTGGTGGAGAAAGAAGAAGAAACGATACATGAAAAAATTGTAGGTTCAAATTCTTTCACTAACAAAAAATTAACAACTAACAATTTGTTGTTATTTTTTTATATCTATGATAAATGATACATAAGTATGATAAATGATACGTGACAAGAAGAAAGAGATAAAACACAAAAAAAAAGTATTGATATGCGTTTATAATTAAAAATACAATGTTCAAATATGATTGTCTTTATTTTATAATAAGTTGGACAACTTCCTTATAATAATATTTTGAATGATGATACCTAGACATATGATCATACACTCAACTCCAAGTTATTTCTTTTATTTTTTCTTTCATTTCGTCACATGACCTCACCTATTAGGGATTGGTCCGCCACTCTTTTTCCTCGTGTTTTTTAGGAAATATATAGACATTCAAGAGGTGTTTAGAATAGAGATAAAAAGTGAAGGATCTCACTCAAAAACTCATTAAGTAGTTCTCAATCATCAAAGTCACTGATCATTTGATTTGAAACATAGTTAAATAGTATTAATTCTTTTTAGTGAATCATAAGATTCAAATATGTATTATGTCGGAAATGAGTCATAATAATAAACATATAAAATAAAAAAAAAGAATAATAATACAAGTATGATTTATATTTTTAAATATTTTATTAATATTTTTTATTTTTTTTCATTACATCATAAATCTTATTAATTTTTTTTTTCTTTCTAACCGTTAGAAATGAATATTCAATGTCCACTAAACATTTTCCTATGAAATATAGGACCACCTAATAATTTTTGGTGTCAATGCAGCATTTGTATCTTTGAGGTGTCCAAAACTCAGGACTCAAACCTTTTATAAGAGGAACATATCCAATACGAGGAGAGGACAGAGCACAGATCACCGACACAAACGCTTCTGTTTTGTTTTGTTGATTTAGGATGGCCATGCTTGCTTATGAGGCAGCAATAATTGCAGCATTCTTCTGCTTCTTATACTTCTTCCATCGGAGACAATGTTGCAGACACCCTCTCTTCACTGACTTTCCCATCCTTGGCATGCTGCCACAATTACTCTTCAATTTGTGGCGAGCCCATGATTATTCAACTCAGGTGTTGAAACAACGTGGGGGCACCGCTGAGTTCACTGGACCTTGGTTTACCAAAATGAACTGTTTGGTCACTGGTGACCCCATCAACGTGCACCATGTCATGAGCAAGAGCTTCCCCAACTACGTCAAGGGACCCGTGTTCCGCGAGATTTTTCAAGCCTTCGGAGATGGGATTTTCACCGCTGATTCCGAGGCTTGGAAATACAACAGGAATCTCTTCCATTCTCTCTTCAAACACAGAAGCTTTGAGGTGTTTCTGGAGAAAACCATTCACAACAAGGTGCAGAATACCCTCCTTCCAATGTTGGATAATCTACAGCAACAAGGGAGGGTGGTGGATCTTCAAGATGTCTTCAATCGCTTCACCTTCGATAACATATGTTCTATGGTTCTTGGATATGACCCTAGTTGCCTTTCAATTGATTTTCCCGAAGTTGAAATTGAGAAGGCTTTTAACCAAGCGGAAGAGTCCATATTCTACAGACAAATAGTGCCAATATGCTTTTGGAAGCTCCAGAAATGGCTTCAAATTGGTCAAGAGAAGAAGATGACAGAAGCATGCAAAACACTTAATCAATTCATACATGCATGTATAGCATCTAAGAGAGAAGAGCTAAACAAGTACAAAGAAAATGAAATGGGTGAAGCTCATAAAGACTTGTTAACAGCTTTGATGAGAGAAGGAAAAGCACATGACGATGGATTTCTAAGGGATTCTGTGTTTAATCTATTTGTGGCTGGAAGAGATACCATAACTTCAGCTCTCACGTGGTTCTTTTGGCTTGTTGCTACAAACCCCTTAGTAGAAGCCAAGATTCTGGAAGAGATAAAAGAACAGTTTGAAACCAATGAGAAGATGCTTGGGGTTTTAACGGTGGAGGAGGTGAAAAAGTTAGTTTATCTGCATGGTGCTATATGTGAAGCATTGAGGCTTTTTCCTCCTATACCTTTTGAGCGCAAGCTAGCAATTAAAGCTGATGTGCTTCCTAGTGGCCATAGTGTTAATTCCAGAACAATGATATTATTTTCTTTGTATGCAATGGGAAGATTTGAAGAAACATGGGGGAAAGATTGTTTGGAATTCAAACCAGAGAGGTGGATCTCAGAGAAAAGAAGTATTGTTTATGTGCCATCTTACAAATTCATTGCTTTTAATGCAGGACCTAGGACTTGCTTGGGTAAAGATTTGTCCTTCTTTCAAATGAAGATGGTGGCAGCTGCTATTTTGAGCAATTACCGTGTCCAAGTGGTGGAAGGTTACGTTGCTACCCCAAGCCTTTCAATTGTTCTTCTTATGAAGGATGGTTTGAAGGTAAAGATAACGAAAAGAGAAATTTAGTTTGACGTGAGAATTCTGGTATCAAAAGTGCAAAAGAGTGTTGAAGCCAATGTGTCTTTACAGTCTTGTCTTTGTGTTAGCAAACCTAGCAATGTACAATTAGATGCATTTTGCTTCATAAATAAATTGGAAATAAACTCTATTGTTTCAATCACTTTATTATAATAGACGTGTGTCTACTTAGATAAAAATAAAAAATAAAAGAACGAACAGTTAGTAGTTGATGAGAAAAATGTTCCTAGGCATGACATTTCTACCTAAACTTACTCTATATGGATATCCGTAAAAAATGTCCTCAATGGATAGAGTAAATATCTATTTAATAGAGATGGGGAAAAGACCGAGTACTTGGAAAATTTAGTTAAATGGGGATGGGTGCATATATACATACTATATATAAAAGAAAAATGTTTCATATAGACATTTTGATATGTTATCCTACATGAGAGAAAACAAAATATATGTATAATAGCTTTTATGATATAATAAGAAGGAAAAGATAAAAAGAAATGAGATCACTCTTATAAAAAAGGTTTTAACATCGTCTAATCAATATTGGTTTTCTCAAAAATAATATTGAAATAAATACGGTGACATTTTAAAATTTAAGTGGAACATTTTGACATTGATTTTTTTGAAAAATCAATGTTAAAAATGTTTGAGAGAAAAATTTACTAATATATACTCACTTATTCTTACAAGCAGTATGTTGACAGTCTATACTTTGAATGTATTTTAAGAAAAATTATAACTATAGCTTGCTAATATATTTCTCTTCAGAAATAAGTGGATGTACCTAACAAATCACATTTACTAATATATATTTACTTATTTTTTAAGAATAATACTTTAAAAAGCTACACCCGGATGTATTTTAATATTAGTTGTAGTTGTTATCACTCTTGTTAAAAAAACAAGTATAAGTTAATAAATCATATATATATATATATATATATATATATATATATATATATATATATATATATATATATATATATATATTATGATTTCTGTATGAAAACTCCTTACATCAGAATATATCAAATAATAACCATTGAATTAAATTTGACAATCAAGGAATCCAATTAAAAAGACACGTGCCGTCTTGTTTTTTCTTCACGTTTGCCTACACTCTGCTTCTCTCAATTCACGTTCTCTTCTCACGTTGCCAATATTGTAGTCTAATTAAGGTATCTTCTGAAACAAGAGGCTCTCTTCCCTACACTGCGTGTCAATTCCAAAATCGATTGCTAGTCTAATTGGTGCCATGATAATTACATTATTTCAATTCTCAATTTCGTGTTTTTATATGTTAATTTGGATAGATATATATGTTCTTTTTCCTCTCTTTATTTTGAAGTTTGAGTGATAATTGTGACGGTGAACTTGAACTTGGTACACAGAAGACATTTTCATTCCACAAGTGAATGAATTATTTACTTTGACTATTAAGTTTCTGTGTTTTTCTATTTGTTACTTTTGTAAGTGAATGAAATATTTTAATATTGTACGTTGTTCTCTTATATAGATAAATGAATGGGTATCATTGTGATGAAAAATTAAAAATAAAGGTGGGACAACTATTTGTTGCATTAACAGATGGTGAAAATTTTTACACGAGATATGCACACAATGTTGGATTCGTCGTGCATCGCTCAACTCAATGTAAAATCCACGAGGAGGTGATTTGTTTAAAGAAATTTGTTTGTTCCAAAGAATGTGTTACAAAGTAATTAAAGAACAAGGTAAGGCTAGAAAAAGAAATAATTCTTTAAAATTACTCTTAAAATAATTTGACCCTTCTTTTATATATATATATATATATATATATATATATATATATATATATATATATACCAATTTTGAAATTGATTTATGATATATATTCAATTAAAGTTTGTTAAACCATTTAATTAATACTAAAAGCATAAAAGTATATGCATATTAGGAATATATTTGATTTTTTAAAAAGAAATAATATATATTTTAAAATTGGTTTATGATATTAAGTTATAACTTGTTAAATTGTTCAGATATTAAAAATAAAAAAGATATACCAAATATATGATACATGTGAGGAGAGTCAATTTCTCCATTTCACGAAAAATTAATATTGAAATGAAAATCAATATAATAGAAAATAGGAGGATTGAAGACTCAAGGAAACAAATATTTTTACATGTTTATATACAAATAAATTATATATATACATATTTTTAAGAGTAAATTACAATAATCACCTTTAAGATTTTGTGTAATTACAAAAATACTTCTTATTTTTTAATCATTATAGTCACCTCCCTCCCTAGTAGAGGTAGGGGTGATCGAGAATAGACTAAACTTAATAAGGCTTTGGTTAAATAGGCCCAGCTTATTAAAAAAATTCAAAATCTGAGTCTAGTCTATTATTTGTCATTTAAGTCTAACTTAACCTATTTAAAAGTTTAACTTGACATGTTAATCTACTTAAAGGTCTATTTTACATTAAAATTTTTATATAAATCTAATTTTTATTTTCATTGAACAGTAGACTTATAATCATTGAGAAAAATTCTATGCCCATGAACCAAATTATAATTTATAAAATTCAAAATTGTCATTACTCAAAGCATGAAATAAATGTGAAAATGGTCTAAAATGCTAATATGATATAAAATTATTGTCTTTAAGATAACTTAATTAAAAAACCTATTATTCTAATAATAAGTCTTCTAATTAAAATATAAATGTATCACTCAATAAACTTACAAGTTTAATTCTTTATGTAGTTCAATATTTGTAATATTTTTGAAAGATAAAAAAATATATGAATTTAATACATTACAACAATTTAAATATAATAATAATACTAAAAATGATTATAATATATATGTACTTAAATAGGTCAGCCTGTTAGGCAAAGACTTTTTAAAGAACAAGTGACGTTTTTAATTGAATAGGCTTTTACAAAATATAACTTGGTCTATTTTTGAAAAAAGTCTAGTCAAGCCTGAATTTAATATAGGTTAGATCATAATATTAAAAAACTGGGCCTATTCCTATTCCTACGTAGAGGGGTAAGTGCAACATATGAGGAAATGTCAATATAGTATTTTTAAATATATAAAAAAAATCCAAGTGTATTATTTTCATACATATATAAAAGGGAGTAAGTGTAAGAAGAAAAAAAAAATAGTGTCATGTGAAATTTTTTAAAAGCTTAGGAGTATGAGTGTAATTTCCTTTACTTTTAAATACAATCTTAAATATTACGGTTTTTGGTAGGATCTTAACAATTACATTTTCAACAACTTTAACTGCTTAATTAATTTTTTTTAGGTGAATCTCTGAATTTAAATAAATATAAAATATTTATTTTTGATATAAAACAACAATTAATTGTATTTTTAATATAGATATTTTTATATAATTATATTATTATGAAACTTTTAAAATTTTAATTACTTATAAATTGATAATTTTTAAATCAAGTGTGTATTAAATATTTGAAATCAAATTAAAAATTAGATCATTGGATACATCAATTTAGAAAAATATTTAGTTATATTGTAAACATTGAATATTTTAATTTAAGTAAAATATGTAACTATTTATGAATATAAATAAAATGGATATTTTTTAGAAAGGTATTTAATTTCAAGTGTTCAAACATTTATTTACTAATTATCTATTAAATTAAAAAATAATTATTTTATAAAAAAAACTATTGTTTATATAAACAACAGTTTTTATATTTTCACATCTATTACTCTAACGACAAGAGTACAAAACCTAATTTGTGGAATAAATGGCATAGCTACTCAGCAACGTCTTTTAGCTAACTTTTTAAACACCCATCATTCATTTACCAAAAAGAACATATATAGTTCATGTAATAAATAGATAATTAAGTAGAAATCTGCCTTCGGCCATTCACATTTGATTTTATATAAGAAGACATACCCACAGATGAGGAGTATAGGATAGAGATCACCAACAAAATATTTGCTTTTTGTTTTATTTCATTGCAACCATGTTTGGCTATGCAGCAGCAATAATTGCAGCAATCCTCTTCTTCCAATACTTCTTCCATAGGAGACGATGTTGCAAACACCCCATTTTGACAGAATACCCTATCATTGGCATGCTACCACAATTACTCTTCAATTTATGGCGTGCCCATGATTATTCAACTCAGGTGTTGCAACGACATGGTGGCACTGGTGAGTTCATTGGACCTTGGTTTACCAACATGGACTATTTGGTCACTTGCGACCCCATCAACGTCCACCACATGCTGAGCAAGAATTTCCACAACTACGTCAAGGGACCCGAGTTTCGTCACATTTTTCAGGCCTTCGGAGACGGGATTTTCGCCGCTGATTCTGAAGCATGGAAGTACAGCAGGGATCTCTTCCATTCTCTCTTCAAACAGAAAAGCTTCGAGGTTTTTGTAGCGAAAACCATTCACAACAAGGTGCATAATGGTCTTCTTCCAATATTGGATCATGTACAGCAACAAGGAAGAGTGGTGGATCTTCAAGATGTCTTCAATCGCTTCACCTTCGATAACATATGTTCTATAGTTCTTGGAAATGACCCTAATTGTCTTTCCATTGATTTTTCTGAAGTTGCCATTGAGAAGGCTTTTAATGAAGTAGAAGAGTCCATATTCTACAGACATGTACTGCCTAGGTGTGTTTGGAAGATCCAGAGATGGCTTCAAATTGGTCAAGAGAAGAAGATGACAGAAGCATGTAAAACCCTTGATCAATTCATACATGCATGCATAGCATCTAAGAGAGAGAAGCTAAGCAAGTACAACGAAAATGAAATGGGTGAAGCTCATCATGTTGACTTTTTAACAGCTTTGATGAGAGAAGAAACAGCACATGACGATAAATTTCTAAGGGATGCTGTGTTCAATCTATTTGTGGCTGGAAGAGATACCATAACTTCAGCTCTCACGTGGTTCTTTTGGCTTGTTGCCACAAACCCCTCAGTTGAAGCCAAGATTCTTGAAGAGATGAAAGAAAAACTTGGGACCAAAGAAAAGACGCTGGGGGTTTTAAGCGTGGAGGAAGTGAAAAGGCTGGTTTATCTGCATGGTGCTATATGTGAAGCATTGAGGCTATTTCCTCCTATACCTTTCGAGACCAAGCAAGCAATTAAAGCTGATATGCTTCCTAGTGGTCATCGTGTTAATTCCGGTACAAAGATATTATTTATTTTGTATGCAATGGGAAGATCTGAAGAAACATGGGGAAAAGATTGTTTGGAGTTCAAACCAGAGAGGTGGATCTCAGAGAAAGGAGGTATTGTTTATGTACCATCTTACAAATTCATTGCTTTTAATGCAGGACCTAGGACTTGCTTAGGGAAAGAAATATCCTTCATTCAAATGAAGATGGTGGCAGCTGCTATTTTGCACAAGTATCGTGTTCGAGTGGTGGATCATGTTGCTACCCCAAGCCCTTCAATTGTTCTTCTTATGAAGGATGGTTTAAAGGTACAGATAGCAAAAAGAGAAATTTAATTTGACGTGAGAATTCGGATCTCAAAATTATTACAAAAATGTGTAGAAGCCAATGTGCGTGTCTCGTATGCATGTATTAGATAATCTAACGATGTATAAATGCATTTGGCTTGAGAAAATAAATAGGAAATAATCCATTTTCTTTAGAAATCACGTACAAGTATTCTTTACAGAAAATGCGTTCTATTCAGAACTAAAACTCTCCGTATATTTAAGACTCAAATTTAACACCATCAATTAAGAACAAACAATTCTATTATTTCATCCAGGTGCTTGATAGTAAAAATATTCCTTTAGTATTTCAATAATCATACAGTTAATGATCATGATCAAATGCAATCTTAAGAGCATATAATTTCTAAATGAAAATGCATGGGCCCAAATAACATATATGGTACTTTATGAAGAAAAAAAATCAATATTTTTCTTTCGAATAAGCCATCGGGGGTAACACTTTTGAAGCTGAACTAAAAAAAACCTTTATTTGAATAATTAAAAAATATTTTTAGACCCATATAATATCTTTAAATTAGTGTCACACTAAAAGTTTGGATCAAAATGAACTTTTTTCAAAAAAAAAAAAACTCAAGAACTCATACGAATATGAAATATGTTCAGGTTTTAATTATTAAGCGTGTCGATCAACTGACATAAAATTATTCAACTTGATCAATGATCTCGAATTTGAATCCTAAATATATAATCACGTTAATACAATTTTTTCATTAATAGTAGTAATCCTATCCATCTCAAGCTGGATTGCCTCTAATAGGCCTATAGTGAAAAAATAAATATGGTCTCCAAAAAGAAAAGTATATATGCCCAAGTTTTTCTTATTTTTGGACTATTTCCAATTCTTGATTTTTAACTAACAACATACATAACGCTAACAATGGTATCGTGATAGGATTTTTAGAATTTAGGAGGAGCAACGAGAGAGAGGTCAAAAGAAAATGACATGGATTGAGATGGTGGTGATGGTGGCATGATGTGATGGTGACGACAATGATAACGATGAAAATTATATGGATGACAATGGTGTCACAATTGAATTTTGAAGGAGGAGAACAAAAGAATATAATGACTAACAAAACTATAACAAAAAGACATTTAAATTTATAAGAGACTAAAAGTAATTCTACATCGATTCTATTTTAAACGAATATATGTAAAATAACATATTTCATATTGATTATAATTTGAATCGATGTGGAATTGGCTATGCTATATCAATTATTCTTAAACGGTGTAGTATACTTATACTTAATTTTAAAGAATGTCACCGATTTAACTCTTGGATTGTAGGATGGATGTCAATTGTGGTTTAGTTAACCCGTAAACAACTAAAAATGCCACCGGTTTCATCATCTACATTAGGTTCTTTAAAAACTGAAGTAAATACATGCCATAAAAGGCCTTTCGTATAATGTGTACAAAAACTAATTCTTAAATTTAGTTTAAATACTATTTGTGGATCGAATAAATGATGTGGCTAGTCAACATTGAGTTTTTGCTAACTTCTTACAGCATTCATCATTCATGTACCAAAATGATAAATATATAGTTCGTGTAATAAATAGATAATTAAATAAATATCTGTAATTCACAAATGATTTTATAAAATACCCACCTAGACGAGGAGGATACAGATCACCGGCACCTCCACAAATAATAATAATAATAATAATATTTTACTACTAGCAATAATAATATGAAGAATGTATATAAAAGGAATATTTTGAATTGATGAAATATTTCATTAATAGAATTGTTTTATCAATAAAATTAAACATAAATTACAAAATTAGTTTTAAATATTATTTCACAATAAATTATGCATTTGATTAAATGAAGAATATGTCAATTTCAGAAAGGTTAGAATAAAATAAATATAAAAAAAACTTTTCATTAGTTGACAAATGGTTTTATTTTAACATAATATGTTTCAACACCGCGATTTTAATAAATTAAGGCAGATAACAGTGAGATTAAACATTAATAAAGAATGTTGCGTGTAATATTTCTTAATTCTTTTCTAATTTTTATCATCCCATAGTAACCAATTTCCAAAAAAAAAAAAAACTATGACTCTTTTTTCTAATACAACTAGATTATCAAAAAGAGACAGAATATTTTAAATTAAGACAGATAATTAAACATTAATAAAAAAAAACTTCTGCGTGTAATACTATTTCTTATTCATTTTCTCATTTCTATCCTCCCATACTAACTATTAGCAATTCCAAAACAAAAAAATATTTGAAATGACCAATAAGCATTGTTCAATTATCACTTTTAAAAAAGACATATACTTTTATAAAAATATATTAAAGCGTGTGTGTGTTGGGTAATTTATTAAAAGCTATTAATAACGCCAAGCTACTACAACTACTAAAAGGTTATAAATTAAAATGTTTAATTATCAATTTAGTCCCCAAATTATTTTAAATGATTTAATTTGATCTCCAAATTTTTAAAAGATTCAATTTGATCCTCAAGTTTTTAAAATAAATTAATTTGATCTCCAAATTCTTTTAAATGGTTGATTTTTGTTCTCAAGTTTTTAAAATTTTGAGAATTAAATTAATTCATTTTTAAGAATTTAACAACTAAATTAAACCTTTTAAAAAATATAGGGGATCAAATTAAACCATTTAGAATAATTTGATGACCAAATATTGATAATTAATTCAAATTAAAACTACAAAATTAATGAGACGTACACCTAAATTAAGTTCTTTAATTTTGTTGTACAATATTAGTTGGAAATGTATTTTAGGCAAATTAACAAATAAAAATGCACTATTACACAAAGACTTTCAGTGTCAATTTTGCAAGTCTTTCAACGATGATTTTTATCAACTGTCATTGAATCGAGTGTAGTAAAAATTTCACCGCTTTCAACGATGATTTTCAAAACATTGTAGAATCTTGATATTTACATCAATTTTATACTAAATTGTTGTAGACAACACATTTAAGATATTTACATGTCATGTTATCCACATCGATTTCCTTATAAAAAAAATGTATTTTCAATGTTGAAAATGTGTGTTGTTAGGAACCGGTGTTACAATTTTATTTTTTTAATGTTCAAAATCATTTGGTTATCAAAATTCAGATGTCCAAAACAAAAACCTGAGATTAATTAAGAAAAGGCTAGGATGCACGTAAAATTTCAGCAAATCATTTCTTTTATCAATTTTTTTTAAAAAATGATAAGACAATAAATAGGAAAAGTTAGTGGATATATTTCAACGCATAAACCAAACAATAAAAAAATGTATAATGATAAAAGAGAGAGAGAGAATACATGAAATCCTATCTACATCAATTAAGAGAAAATAACCTTAACATTAACACAGCAATAATTAAAATTTAAAACAAAAAAAAAAAAGTGAAGTAAATTCAAAGTATCCGTAGCCCTGCGGCCTCAACCTACCACAGTACCGTAGTACGGGTTCCAAGTTGACAACTTGTGCCACCAAGCTTTTTTATGGTGAGTTATTATTTATGTATTATTTCAATTCATTATAATTTTTTATTTTTCTCTTTATTTCTCTCATATTAGTATTTATTATACTTATTACTTTATTGAAGTTGGTGGGATGAAGAAAAAAAGTCCAGATTCCAAAAAATGTATTCAGTGGAATTTTTACTTTTCAAAATATTAAATAGGCTCTTGTGAGAGGAGGGAGGAATTGAAAAATTATTATAGGTAAAAGAAGAGAGATAAAAATATTTAATGTTGATGAGAGAGAAAATAAAAATTATTTTAAATTAAATGATAGATTATTATTATAATATCTTTTAATCAAACTTATTAAAACAAAGAAGCTACTCCTTTTTTATTCAAATTTTATGGTGTAGGTAGTTAATGTACTCATTCCCCCAAAAAAATATTTTAGTGCATTAGCATCCTTTTCTATGTTATTTTGGAATTTCTGCAAGAACATTTAAATATGAATATTTACCTATTATGAATAATATATTTGTGGTCGTACATATTTTTATATTATCTTTTATAATATTTTTATTTATATTTATCTTTTATATTCATAAATAGGCTACTCATATTAGAAAAATATAAATAATTTATATTTTCTCTGTACTCTTATATTTTTTATTTACTTTTTTATTTACTTTTCAACTTCAAAATATATTTTATTTAACATCTTATCAACATAATTGTCTTTTTCCACTGGTTTCGACAATTGGTATTGCAACTTTCAACAAAATGTCATATAAAGGAAATTAGTTGGAGAAAATTATTCTTTTAAATTTATATTTTAATGTAAGATTTTTTTTTCTTCTCTAATTTTGTTATTCATACTATGAGTTTGATAGAATATTTATGTTGAATTTACATAATAGTGAATTTAATCATTGAGAGTCTTGAAGGTTCTATCATAGACAAAAATAAATTAGAATATTTTCCTCACCTGAAATGAGAAAATAATAAAAAAGTAAAAATAAGAATAATTTTCATCAGTGAGAAAATAATGTCATAATGTTTGAGACCTATGAATTTTATTATAATTTGATCTTACACAAGAGAAAGTCATATTCTTTTGAGTTCACATTTTAAGGTAAGACTCTTCTTGTCTCCCTAATCATATTATTCATAATTATGATATGTATGGTTTATATTGTTCACTTAAATGTGAACTTTATTTAGAAATAATGTGTCTTGAAGACACTATCAAATAAAAAAAATTTAAAAATATATTTGTAAAAGGTCTTGAAGACCTTATAAAAGAATTGAAGATTTTTTTCCTTACTATAAGTGGGAAAACAATACAAAAACTGAAAAAAAAGGAGAATTTTCATTTTTAACAAATGAGAATAAAAAAGATTGATTCTATCTCATCAAAAGTGATAAAATAGTGCAAAAAAAATGAAAAAAGAAAGAATTTTTTTTATTCTTGTAGTGGATGTGAGTTCTTTTAATATTTAATCACTCTAGTAGCACATGAAGGACTTAACTTACATCTAATGGATGTTGTTTAAACTTATATGACAACTCTCTTGATAATGCCATTTGCATAAAACTCCCTAAAGAATATAATTTGTTCAATAATACATATTCTCAAGAAGAATACTTCATATAGACTAAATCAATCAAGTCGCATGTAGTATAATAAACTTAGTGAGTATTTCCTAAAGGAAGAATATAAAAATGATCCTATTTGTCCATGTATTTTCATGAAGAAAAAAAATATGAAAATAGATTTTTCATAATTGTTGTTTATGTAGATATTATAAATATTATTAGAACTCTTGAAGAATTTCTAAAAACTATAGATTGATTAAAAAAATAATATGATATAAAGGACCTAGGAAGCACAAATTTCTATTTGGGAAATTGAATATTTTAGGAATAAAATTTTTGTGTCCCAAGAAGCTTATATAACAAAGGTTCTTACAAGATTTTATATGAAAAATCACATTCGTTATGCATTCCAATGATTGAATTTTTTTAAATGTGAACTAAGATCCTTCTAGATCTTGAGAAAAGGTTGAAAAAGTATTTGGTCCTAAAGTATCATGTCTTTGTATTATTGGAACACTAATGTATCTTACTATGTATACACAACCTAATATATCATTTCTCACAATTCACTTGCAAAATATAATTTTTTACCAATATGGAGACATTTAAGCATGTATTTCATTATTTTAAAGGTTATTTATTCGATCCTCATAATGATATATCGTAATTTTTACATGAGGTGATATAACAATTTCATGGCAATATGTAAAATAAGCCAAAATAGGCACATCGATCAACTAATCATGCAAAATTTTTAACTCAACATGGAAAAAAATGACATTGATGATCACATATGAAGACAATGTTACATGTATTATATCAAAAGAGATAGAACAAAACATATGTCACTAAAGTTCTTTTTTACTCATGATCTCCAAAAGAATGATAATATAAATGTTCAATAAGTTCGTTTACGTGAAAATCTAAAAGATTTCTTTACAAAGTCATTACTAAGGAAGATTTTTAAACAACTAACTCACAAGATTAGATTTCGTCATCTTAAAGATAATTGTCTGCACGAGGAGATGAAATAAATATATTTTGTACTTTTTCCCCTTTGCCATGTATGATTTTATCCCATTGAGTTTTTCAAACAAGATTTTTAATGAGGTAGGTGATTACGTAATATTGAAGAATGATGTATTTTTTTCCTTCACTAAGTTTTTATCTCATATAATAGACATCCAAAGAGGAAGGTTATGAATAATATATTTGTGGTTAAATTATTCATTTGATCCTTATAATTTTACGATTCTTACATTTTTAGTTCCTATAGTTTGAAAGTGGTTTTTTTAGTTCCTATAATTTATAATTTGATTCTCTTTTAGTCCATCTAGTTTGAAAATAATTTTTTAGTTCTTATAATTTATATTTTAATTCCCTTGTAGTCCCTATATATAGTTTGAAAGTGATCTTTTTAGTCTCTATACTTTATATTTTAATTCACTTTTACTCCTTACCATCAAAATATGAGTAATACTATCAATTACAATTAACTACAAAAATATTAGCAAGTAATTCGTAACTAATTTATCGCTAGATAATTTATAATTAAAAAATAGTTGATAATTTATAATTAATTTGTAAATAATTATTTTTATATATTTTTTTATAATAAGGACAAAAAGGTAATTAAAATACAAAATATAGGGACTAAAAAGAATATTTTTAAACTATAGGGATTAAAAGAGAATTAACATATAAATTAGAGGGACTAAAAAAATTACTTTCAAACTATAATGGCTAAAAAAGTAAGAATCGTAAAACTATAGGGATCAAATGATTAATTTAACCTATATTTATGAATGTTCATATCTTCCATTATCTTTCCTTATTTATATTTATCTTTTATAATTTCTCTAATTATTTTTTATACTTATAAATAGGTTACTCCTATTTAGAAAGAATATAAACAATTTTGATTCTCTCTAAATTTTTGTATTTTCTTCTTTTATTTTTCTATATTTTTCTATTCGAGTTATATTTTATATTTAACATTACTTAATTTATCTTAATTATTTGACGTAAATTAATTCTCTCTTTCTTTTATTGATTATGCAATTAAAGGAATCCCTAAAGAAGATAAGGCGAAATCAACATGATCACGATGTAACACCATTGACATATGAATATGTCCCACAAACATGTGATTCGTAAGTGTTCCTTAATCCTTTTGTAACTACGTGCATGAAACAACAAGTTTTAGGAAATGAACGATTCTTATATCCGATTGAAAAATTAGTTTGTCACTAGTGGTGGGAAATTAAAGTTGACGTGGACCTGTACGTATCTCTTATAAAATTAGCGACAGATTTAATAATTATTAAAGCATTCACTAATTTTTTCCTTAATTACTACACAATTTGTGGAATAAATGGCCTAGTTAGTCGTCGATCAACATCGTCTTTTTGTCGACTTCTTAGTTGCAATATTCATCACATGCATGTACGACAAATTAGATATCTGGCATTTCCGTTGGATTTTATAAGAGATCATTGATTAATTCACACAACCGCACACCCACATAAGAGGACATACTCACACACCACTAGGCTTTTGTTTTGTTGATTTACAATGGCCTTCCATGGCTATGCTGCAGCACCAACAATTGCAGCACTTTTCTGCTTTCTATACTTCTTCCACAGGAGACTATGTTGCAGACACCCCCTTTTGACAGACTACCCCATCCTCGGCATGCTGCCACAATTACTCTTCAACCTGTGGCGTGCCCATGATTTTTTCACTGAGATATTGAAACGGCATGGACCAACAGGTGAGTTCACTGGACCTTGGTTTACCAGCATGGACTATTTGGTCACTTGTGACCCCATCAACGTCCACCACATGCTGAGCAAGAATTTCCACAACTACGTCAAGGGACCCGAGTTTCGTCACATTTTTCAGGCCTTCGGAGACGGGATTTTCACCGCTGATTTTGAAGCATGGAAGTACAACAGGGATCTCTTCCATTCTCTCTTTAAACAGAAAAGCTTCGAGGTGTTTTTAGTGAAAACCATTCACAACAAGGTGCATAATGGTCTCCTTCCAATATTGGATCATGTACAGCAACAGGGAAGAGTTGTGGATCTTCAAGATGTCTTCAATCGCTTCACCTTCGATAACATATGTTCTATAGTTCTTGGAAATGACCCTAATTGTCTTTCCATTGATTTTTCTGAAGTTGCAATTGAGAAGGCTTTTAATGAAGCAGAAGAGTCCATATTCTACAGACATGTAGTGCCTAGGTGTGTTTGGAAGATCCAGAGATGGCTTCAAATTGGTCAAGAGAAGAAGATGACAGAAGCTTGTAAAACACTTGATCAATTCATACATGCACGCATAGCATCTAAGAGAGAGGAGCTAAGCAAGTACAACGAAAATGAAATGGGTGAAGCTCATCATGTTGACTTGTTAACAGCTTTGATGAGAGAAGGAAAAGCACATGACGATAAATTTCTAAGGGATGCTGTGTTCAATCTATTTGTGGCTGGAAGAGATACCATAACTTCAGCTCTCACGTGGTTCTTTTGGCTTGTTGCTACAAACCCCTCAGTTGAAGCCAAGATTCTCGAAGAGATGAAAGAGAAGCTTGGGACCAAAGAAAAGTCGCTTGGGGTTTTAAGCGTGGAGGAAGTGAAAAGGCTGGTTTATCTGCATGGTGCTATATGTGAAGCGTTGCGTCTCTTTCCTCCTATACCCTTTGAGCGCAAGCAAGCAATAAGCTCTGACATGCTTCCTAGTGGTCATCGTGTTAATTCCGGTACAATGATATTATTTTCTTTGTATGCAATGGGAAGATTTGAAGAAACATGGGGAAAAGATTGTTTTGAGTTCAAACCAGAGAGGTGGATCTCAGAGAAAGGAGGTATTGTTTATGTACCATCTTATAAATTCATAGCTTTTAACGCAGGACCTAGGACTTGCTTGGGCAAAGACTCATCCTTCATTCAAATGAAGATGGTGGCAACTGCTATTTTGCACAAGTATCGTGTCCAAGTGGTGGAGGGTTTTGTTGCTACTCCAAGCCTTTCAATTGTTCTTCTTATGAAGGATGGTTTAAAGGTACAGATAACAAAAAGGGAATTATAATTAATTTGACCTGAGAATTTCACTCGATCTCCAAAAGTACAAAAACATGCAGAAGATTAAGTGTCATTTATGTCTATTAAACCTAAAGATGTATTTATTGTTATTTGTTCGTGTTTCCTTTTCGTATTAATTGATCGGTATCATGTATCTTTCCTTGCCTTCTGTTTGACTGTACCGTGTTAGATTTTGTATTAGGGTTAGACTTTAATTAAGTAATATATTATGTTATATTATATATACATAATTATATATAATGCATATATTACATAATAATATAAAAAAAGTGTAATTACTAATAGGCTTATTTAGGCTGATAGGGAAAGTTTTATTCTAAAACTACTAGATATTTTATAAACTTATTCATCATGTAAATTCATCAGTGTAGATTGATGAGGCATGAAAATCTATAAATTATTAGTTGCGACTAATTGTAGACATTCTCGTCTAAATGAACATTTTGCACAAGACATTTAATTTCTTTGCCTAAAACTTCAAGTCCGTAACAATGATGGTTTTCTGTGTAGTCTATCTTCTGGGTTCTTCCAATCAATAAGAAATTGAATAGGTTATGGATGCCCATAAGAAATTAAGTCGATCTGACGGATATATGAGGTGAAATTGAAACCCGACAAAAGTAGGGGACAATGCCCCATACTATACCTATGTAATGCCGACAACGTCCTATCATCAACTTTAGTTTATCTGAAAATAAATGATTATTAAAGAGAAATTGCTACGATCCTGATTAACTTTTAGGTCACATGTATTCAAGTTTTTTTTTAAAATTAGTAAAAATTATAATGGTCTCGGATTATTTAATAGTTTTTTTCTAGTTGAAAGGAAATTAAGTTGAAAAGACGGGGAGTTGGAAAAAAGTAGAGAAAAACGAAAGATATATAATAAAAAAATTAATAAATGAAAATGATATGAAAAAATAGGTAAATAGTTATAATCATTTCTTTTTCGAAACAAATCAAAATGCAGTAGGAACAGGATCGCTTGCGTCAGCCAACAAAAAAGAAGAAAAAAACAGGTAGGTAGGTGGGTGGGAGAAAATGAGTGTTCATCAATTCATTCAATTGCCTACCCGTTCCTCGACGATGTACAACTTATAAACTTGAAAAGATTAGAAAATTTGTTACGTGCACGTCAAAATGAGATAATTAATGATTTCTTCTGTGGCGCATATATATAAACCATTTTTCTTAAAATATTTTTTTGTTAAATAGAGTTTATTTAATTTTATGATAATTAAGATTAGAAAAATATTTGCAGATTCATTCTCTGGTGCATAAACAACCTCTCAAGCAATGTTTCCCCCTGGAAGCATGCATCTACGTACTGTCATGATCGTTTAGAACGCTATCATCTATAAAACACTAGGGTTTAATTTTTAGCTTGTCATGATCGTTTAGAACAAACTTTTTGCTATCAAATCCACTTTCAATTCAACCTCACCCATCATCTTGTCTCTAAGCTAAAAGAGTTTGGGTTGAGGTGGGATTCTCCACTTCAAATTGGCTCCCCTTTCGTATGTTAAAAATTGCATTACTTATGCGATAACGCATAATTTAATTCTCCGCTTTCTATCATTCAACTAAAGTTAGTCTTGCAATGACATTGTCCAAAAAAATTGCATGATTTAATTAGCAGCTACAAGCTATTTGAGATATATAGTTTCTATATGTTGACACAGGGTACGTATTATAAAAAAATTGATTTCTATGAATAATTATTTAATATAATTTCTTATTTAATCAGATTTTATATTTTTAATTTTTAATAATTGAAATAAATGTTTGGAAAATATTAAAAAGAAATTTATTTTATATGAAAAAAATCTGTAACATTGATGGGAAACCTTAATGGGGTTGGTGTGAGCTAGAATTCTTGACTGGTGACTTAATTTGGCCTTGCTATTTTCACCCTTTTTTATGTTTTGACACCTCCATTTTTTCTTATTTTTTTATGTGTTTAAATTGGAAATGATAAGTTGACACCCTTTAAACTTGAAGAACAATGCTATTTTTTAAACAATCAGGGAGTTAGTGTATGAAAAAAAAAGGAAAAAATATCATATCCAATTTGAAAAAATCTCAATATATCAAATGTAATTTACTCTATACAATGACAGATCCAAGGGAAACAAGCAAAGGCCTTGCCCCCTGAAAACTCCTTGTATTTTTTTTATTAAGAAGACTCTTTGTATATTTGAGAAGAAAAGAAAAATAAAAATATTAATAGAGTGTTAATTAAGTTAGTGTTTACATAAAATTAACAATATATTTGTGTCAAATACACAATTTATTAGATAATTGTGTATAAAAAATTAACTCCCCTTTATTATTTTTCTAAATCCATCTTTGTCTATATATAAACATATAAATATTAATGTAGCATGTAAATAACTTTCCATACAACCTAAATCTTAGTTCTCCTTATATATTTCATGTTGCAACACCATGAAAACAAAAAAAGAAAGCAGATTGGAGTTGCATGGATCCCTACAACTTTTGCTATTGGTCCCTTTTACCTCATGAAAAGTCTCTTTAGCCCTGCAATTTAAATTCTTCACCACTCCCCCTTCTTCCTTCCCTCTGCACCCCCCCTCCCCCTCCCATTTGTGTATTTTTGACATAATCGAATCAGGATTTCATTACATTTTTTTTGGGTTTAGAATACCACAACAGAATCGTGATTCTGAGATGTTTCTAGAAAAATAAATAACACAACAGAATCACGATTCTATTGTATGTTTAATTTAAATAAAAAAAATTAGGGTATTTTTTTAAAAAATAAATTAAAAACATTACAATGTAACTAATTATTTAATTTTTTTTTCACCTCAATGAAATCCTGATTCCATTGTATTGTGAAAAAAAAAATAACGGAATCACGATTCTATTGTGTTAAAGAGGTGCAAAAAAAAATAACAAAATCATAATTTAATTTGTTATGTTTGAAATGATAAAAATATATAACAGAATTATGATTTTATTGTGTGTTTTATTGAACAGAATCATGATTCTATAAGAAGAACATTTTTCAAATAAAAAAAGGATCAGCCCCTTGTATGGACCAAAAGCAATTAGAATGAGACCAATAGCAATTTCACAAATTAAATGACAAAAAGACTATATAAGATAGTCTTAAATATTTATTTTAATTTTTTACTTATGTTTAAAATAATAGTATAATGTTGACACATGAATAATTAGTATCCATTGATGGATATCAATTTGGGCTGTATAAATAAATTCCTCCTTTACGAAAATCAATCATTCAATCAAGAAATGACATCAATAATTTTATATTGTTTCCTTTTTATCTTCTTTATTACTTTTTTTTTTAGAAAATGTAAATTATATTAAACTCAAAATGATACAACAATAAACGAGACATACACAACAGCTAAAAAAAATCAAAAATCTTCCTAATACAAGAAGACTTATATCAAGATGCTCAAATAAATGTAACGTGTGAAAATAGTTTTTATCTTCTTTGTTACTTTTTAATAATATTTAATGATGTTTTTCTTTGGAGGAGATTAGCATAATTTCTGCTTGCTAACAAATTGAGGGAAGGGGAACTAGTATTTGGGTCGCTCATTTAACAACACGAGACTTACCAACTATTTCTTTTTCCCCATTTAAACTCAGGAAACGAATCATATAAAATTGATCCCTTTATTTCTTGGGATTTCTCATAGCCTCACATTCCAATTCATCGCAATCTCCCATAAAGTTTTCAATTCAGTATAAAAAATTAGTCAAAGACAATTTACTGTGTGAACGTATATAGTTCCTGTTTCAATTTCGCAACGATCACAAGATCGCCTTGTGTGCGAAGCATCCCCTGAATGAAGCTAGAAGAGAAGCTCCAACAGCTAGTGGAAATTAAACTAGAAATAGCTAGCTCTTGTTGCCAAAAAAAAGGTATTGGTGGCTCTAGTAGCAATGGTCAAAAGGGGTTAGTGTTATCATTGAAGAAAAGAATAACAAATGTTGTCAATGTGATTCACAAGAGTGATTAACATAATATTCTTTTCAGGCTCCTAAAGTCCTACTCCTAGCAAACCTACCATTAAACCAGAAACACAAAATCACTAGAAAATTTGATGGGTTTTTTCTTCTTCTTCTGTGTAGAGATATATTTCTAAAAGAATAAAATATATTTTATAGAAGAATTTGTGAAATATTTTATATATGAGCTCTATATATAAAACAAAACAAAAAAGTATAACACAAAATTCTAATACTAACGTTATCTTAATCTTAAAATCAAACTCCTAACCTCCTAAATCTAATAGATAAGATTAAACCTTTATTTTTATCTAAACAAATTCATAATATTTTTAAATCTAAATAATATCTTAAAGATTTGAAACAAATAACAAATTATTCTTTATTAAACTAAAGATATCATTCATATCTATCTTAAGAAAATTGACAAGAAAATATTTCACCTGACCTATCAAAAGCTGACGGCGTTTGCTTCCAAATAAGGAAAGTTAAAGATTCATTCTTAGGAATCAATATTGTTTTTTTTATTAGCATAGTACCCAACGCACACCCATAGAGAGAAAAAAAAGCTGACCTAAAGAACTGTATGTTGCTTCTAGCTGAAACAACGGATTGGAATACCCACAAAAGCTTAACATTACCTCTCCAAGCAACCAATCTCGATGCTACTACAATTACCACTGCCTGACATAGAAGATTTTGAGACCTCGGAATAAGGCACAGCAAAAGAATTAGAAACCAGCTCCAATGGAAAAAGAGGTTGTGGAAAACCTTTGGAACGGTGATAGAGATTCTCAAATTCAAGCAGCTTTGGAACTGGGTAGATTAAGCAGGAAGCAGAGGCACAAGTTGGAAGAGAGTGGTGTTATGGTTCCTCTTGTTTCCATGCTTCATTCTCAAGACTATGAAGCCATAGAAGCTGCTTTGTGTGCCTTGCTCAGCCTTTCCTTTGGCAGTGAAAGGTTAGTTCATCATTCACCCTCAAATAATATTCATTCTAAACTCCATCCGTTTCTTCTTGTAGTCCACGATACCGGTAATATGTAAATGTAAGTATTTCTATAAGTATTTTTTTTTAACCGTGAGATCTGTCCTAAAACCGAACTCACTTAAACCTTTTTGGATAAAAAGAAATTAGGAGTTGAGAGCACATAAGAGAACAAATGATTACCAAAACATATTTTTTGCTCATTAAAAGAAAAGAATTAGAGGCAATAAAACATACCCAACCTTACACTGTTTTGGAGTAATAAAAAAAGTCTGAACTTTTTAGTACCCATGATTGGTTTATTGGCAGTGGGACTAAGGAATATGTTCTTGGTAACAAAAAAAGGTTTGCCATTGGTTAAATAATAGAATGTACCATCATATTTCTTTACCAAAAAGTAATGTATAAAACACAAGGGAGCCAAAAAAATTCCTTCTATTGTACGAATGCCTTCTAAAGTTTCCTTAGCAGTTAATAGAAAACTTTTTTCCAATTTTTTTTTTTTTTTACAGAAATAAGATTCGGATCATCAAATCTGGAGCTTTGCCAGTTCTGGTGAGTCTCCTCTATTGTCATAGCCAGACAGTGATCATACAATTGACATTAGCAGCCATGCTAACCCTCTCTTCTTGCAAGGCAAATAAGGTAGCAATTGCTTCATCTGGGGCTATCCAACTCTTGGCTGAATTTGTCAACAGCAATTGTAGCACTCAGTCTCAGCTTGATGCTATAGCTACTCTACACAACCTCACAACCTGCAAAGAGATTATGCCATTGATTGTCTCTTCTGGTGTTATGTTCTCCTTGCTTGAACTGATCCACAGCACAGTAAAATCATCTCCATTGGTTGAGAAAGCAATTGAGTTGCTAGAGAACATTGTGTCTTCATCAGAGAGTGCACTTTGTAAGGCTGCTGGTGCTGGTGGAGCGATCGGGATACTAGTCGAGACTATTGAAGATGGATCTTTACTAAGCAAAGAGCATGCAGTGAGTATACTTTTACTTATATGCCAGAGCTGCAGAGAGAAATATAGAGGGTTGATTTTGACAGAGGGAGTGATGCCAGGATTGCTTCAGTTAAGTGTGGATGGAACATGGAGAGCCAAATCCATCGCTCAAGAACTGTTGTTGCTTCTGAGGGACTGCTCCAATTATGGCTCAAGATGTAAACAAATCAATCATGAGCTTATAGAACGGATAATGGAAGAAATTGAAGCAGAAGGAGAGAAATTGGCAGATACTACTTTAAGGTTGGTAGAGGAAATGATTGCAAAGCTCAATGCTTAATAAGTCAAGTAAGCCTTCATGCATCACTTTTCTTTTTCCTTTCTAACTTGTTGGCTGACAAGGACTTATAGTTCAGGACTTCATTGCTAAGAAAATATTAGTAAACCAATGTAGAATTGAGACATTGCTGTGTACATAAAATTGGTTCGGGATCTCTGGTATCATTTATATTTGAATTTGGTGGTATCAATTGCTAGGTATGCTTGGCTGCTAACATTACTTATACCGAATTACAAACCTTAAAATATTTGAATTTGATCGGATATTACTTTTTTATATATAGGAATAGCCTCTTATATATAGGAATAGTTTTTATACCTGTGATGTACAAATTTATTTATATAAGTAGTTTTTTAAAGTGTGTATGTAAATAAAATTAATTTTTAAAAATATTTAGGAGTATATCATATATAATTACATTAACATTATGGAAGTTGTTGTTTTTTTAAAAAAAAATAGTGATTTTTGGCAAAACAAAGTCATATAAAATTTATTATTTAAAACAGTGATATTTAAATAAATTATTTTTTTATAGTTATTTAAATAAATTAATTAAGAATTAATATAGTGAGACGTATAATTTTATATCTTAATGAATTGAAATTATTTTTGTTTTTATTCCAGGGCAGAGTGACTACAATAATCATGATCCATTTTATAAAAGGATTAATCCATCACGTAGTTGATAAATAGACTTTTTCATGTACATGCAACCATTCGCCGTAAATTTTCTCTTACTTTTTCTACTTCAACTATGAAATGAAAGGAAAGGTCTTAATATAATGTTATGATGTAGTTAATATCAAACAAAGTATTGAAAAATCAAAATAAAAAGGGATTAAAATGCTTACCCGTCAAGCTTAAATAAAAGAAAACAATAAGTAAACTACTTAAATCAGAACAAAAGCTTAAAATGCTTACTGTCACTATCTCACAACATTTTTCTCGACCTTAGAAAATACAATCTATCAATCTAATGGTTAAAAGGCAAAAATGATAATTTAATATTATTTTTAATTAATAGCTAAAATTAGCATTGAATTTAAAAATAATTTCAATCTTTGTTTTAATATCATTAAATAATTTAATTAAATTTGTTAAGTTTAAGTTAATTAGAAATAATGTAATTAAATTTATTACTGATAATTTAGTCAGCTAAATTTAATTAGATGACATCAATGACTATTATAAAATTTAAGTATTTATCAAGGACTTGCTATTATTTAAAATTATTATTATTTGTGAAATATATTTTAATAAAATGAAAAGTATACTCGTATATATGCATAGTAATATATTTATTAATTTATGTTCTTAATTATTAATAAATAAATCATATTATGCCATTATTTTTTATAAATTTATTACTTTTAATTGTGAAATATATTAAAGTAACTAATTTAAAAAAAACCAGCAAACATAAAAATATAATATTTAATATGACTACTTAATATCTAAATTAACGTTTAATTATTGAAATCATATAATAACTAATATATTACACTTAAATATCAAAATTAGTTCTTATCATATAACAAATAACATTAATGTGAGCAATTAAACTGTAAATGCAATTGTTAAATACATATTATAACGTAAACGTTTCAATCAACAGACAATATTTGTTCAAGTCTCATATATATATATATATATATATATATATATATATATATTGAATACGAAATATTTGATCATTTCACTGCATAATTTTATTATTTATTAATTTAATGTAACAATGAAGTAATATGGCAAAAATTTGGTTAGGCAAAAATTGACCACAATATGTTCGGCCTATGATAAGGGTTTGAACGGGAAATAAAAGAACGAATGACTGTTCTATAGATTGATCTATCCTATGCAATGTTCAGCCCTACACAAAGAAAAGACACTCTGCTACGGCCCAATGATGTCACTGTTGGTTGCTTCGAGTACAAACAACACACTTTAACACATTTCTAACACTACTAGTTAAATAAGATGTGAGACACTTATATTTTATAATTTTGATAAAATTCAACTAATAGTGTTTAGAAAGTGTCTTTCTCATGTATAGAATAACAAACCAGCTTGGAGTAATTAAATCAAATAAATAAGAAAACATGGTAGTAAGAAGCATTACAAGCAACGATGATGAGACAGAGAATACAACCATTTGCAGCAGTTCTTACATAAATCAAAAAGCAGACTTCGGGGGAGGGGGAATAGAAAATTTGTTTGGACCTTCAAGAAATGGATGTTGTACTGGTAAATGAGAGTGACCTTGATAATTCTTTTTTTGAAAGAGAATATATAATCTAGTTGACGAACCAAACACAAACTAGCTTTGATGCTAGACATATTAGTCCTAGACTATAAATGCTTTGTTTGCAATCTTATCTTCCATAAGGATGATATCGACCAGCACTGTATCCTGCTCTACTGCTCCCATAGAAGGGGCCACCACTAGCCCCTCCATATCCACCTCCTAGGTTTCCATCATAGCCACTTTGGTAGGCACCACCACCGCCAGAAGAACCCCCACCTGCACCATATGCTCCATAATTCTCACTAGGACCGCCATACCCACCAAGATCATACCCTCTGCTAAAGTTTCCACCATAACGACCAGCATACCCGAGGGAGAGATCTCCTCTATACGGCCCCATCTCACCAGCATATCCTCCATACCCACCAAATTCACTTCCAAAGCCACCATAAGCACCACCCCTACCACCACCATAAGCACCACCTGACCTATACCCACCCCCCATTCCAAAGCTGCCACCAAATCCATCGTAAGTATCTCCATATCCACCACTGCTATATGAAGACCTAGAGTCGTTATGGCGCTTGGATGATGGAGGCGCTGAGCTTGGCTTCTTTGGTTCAGCTTTCTTGATTTCCACCTAGAAAGATGAGAAGGTTACTTTATTGATAAAAAAAATTGTATTTATGAAAAAAAACTCGAAATAGACAAAATAGTTGAAGTTTCTTGATATGTCAAATCGTAGAAATCAAATAACTATGTATGATGTAAAAAATGTTTGTGATTGACAAAGGTGCCAACCCATGGTGGTAGTGCAAACAGTTAGAACTAAGAAATACCACTTCGAAGTTGATAGATCAGGGAATCAGGCTAATGTACTAACTACTCCAGACAACATACTCTTGTAAATGCCATTGTATATCAGTAAAACTATACAAAATCCCTCCCCCCCCCCCCCCCCCCCCCCAAATGAAAGAGTAGATGGTGAATTTCCAATTAATAATTTGCTTGAACTTCCCATATATTTTTACTTTCCACTGTAGTGTCTATATACTAATAAAAAAGGTGATCTGAAGATTAACTGAAGTTGACTAAATCTATCCAAAAACCTATGCAACCTTATTGGACCCCAAGGAAAATGGTGGAAATTGTCACACAGAAAACTGAAATGCTACTTTTATAGTAGAGAACCTCCAATAACACAAGATTTCTAAAAGAATGCAGGAAAATGTCTCTTAATTCCAAGACAAAATGGATGAACTGCCCAAGAAATATCAGATCATTCCCCTTCTACTCCACTCACTCTCCCTCTATAACTACACTTCCCACTACTTTCCGTCACTCCCTCTCCCCAATTCCCATAAGCAACTCTCCTTCCTTTTTCCATGTGTCCCTTCTTTCTAGTGTAAACCATCAAAGGTATCAGCACATAACTGTTTTGATCAACCCACATTTTTTTATGTGGATTCTAACAAGAAACCCCACTCTACTACTCAAAGCAGTAACCATCACTAAAACACAGCTAAATATGATGTTATGGAACTATGGATTTGATATTTTTTGTGTTCAGTATATTGGAATTGGTACATTGAATTCAATAGGAAAGTCAGAGATCAGTATCCCTTGATTATTGACATTAAAGTATTGGTTAAGTTATTGATGATTCATGAGTTATATTCTTTGGACTTACAGCCAAGAAAATCTCAAATTTAAAAAATTAACCCTCAGGAGTTGGATGCCAATTGCACAAGTCAAACACTTTATTGCTCAATACCCTATATCTTCCAGGTAGAATAATGCAATGCATGTACTCATTTTGAATAAAAGATTCCTCACCTGAGATCCAGCAAAGTCAATTTTGTTTCCCATGGACAGCAGATCATCAACTGCTTCTTCAGAGTCAAATGTGATAAACCCAAAGCCACGAGATCGGTTGGTAGAGTGGTCCCGCATTATTTGGTGATCTTTAACTTCGCCATAGCGTGTAAAGAAGTCTCTAAATTCATCTGCACAAGTGCATCTCTGGATTAAAAACAATACCATCCAAAGAAAAATTTCCATTTTCGCCACAGCTATTCTATGATTTACTAGTTACTTTCGAAATCAAAAAATGATTTTAGGATCTAACAGCTAAAATTAATTTTAACAGAGCTCTAGAAGGAGAAAGGGAGTCATAATGAAAATAGTCAATTTACTTGCACACCATCATACAAACACAACATATCATTCGCATCAGCACAAATGCAAATTACATGTGGCCAAGTGATTCATAAGAATTTCTAGTAGAAGAAATCTTGATAGGTACAACACAATAACTTCAGGTACCTCTGTCCATGTACAATATTTGAGCTAACCTCTGACAGATCATAAACATTACTCTCATATATATGTAAAGCAGTATTCAAATCTAGGATCTGAAACTAAGATAGTTTATTATGCCCATACTGTCCTCATATTTTGGAGTTTGCTCTCTTAAGGTGCTGTAATGTGCCCCCCTTGTTGACACCTCGGAGTCAAGCAGCAAGGAATTAGCTAACTAAAGAGGCAACCTACCTTCAGTCACATTTGAAGGAATTCCACCTACAAAAATTTTCTTTGTCCTAAAATCCTTAGAGCCAACAGCTCCCCTCGGTATCGTCCGCTTAATCTCAACCTATATATGATGATCCCAAAACCATAAGATCCAGCAAAGTATCCATTCACTAATCACTATAATAAAAAAAAAAGTAACAAGACATCCTTAGCCAAGACATCATCAAATTCAAGTCAGAGTGTCATACTTGTTTGCCATTGATGATATGAGGATCCTCAATGACTTTATCGACCACAGAGGGATCCGCATACGTTATAAACCCAAATCCACGAGGCTGCCCAGTTTTCCTGTCCTTCATGATGACCGAATCCGTGATCTCACCATACTTACCAAAGTGCTTGATAAATTGGGCTGCAACACAAAGGAGTAAGTAAGAAACCAATGCAAAAAGCTACAAATCCGCACAATTAAGAGAAGGGATTGTCATCCCCTAATAATTACAATTATGATAATCATAAACTTAAACAAAGCAAGCACTAACCAATGGTCGTTTCTCTCGCTAAACCACCTATAAATATCTTTCTGCAAATTATGGGTCGAGTGCAATTAGAACCAAATCTAAGAACATTGTTATCATCTAATCTAAATAACCAAAAAAAAAAAAAAAACCTTTTTCTAGGAATTGCAAAAAAAGGGGGTTCTTTTCATAAGCTGCGTTTACCCAATTGCTCCAATTTCAGAATTTTCTGAGCAACCAAACGGAACTGAGAGAGAAAAGAGAAAGAGGAAAGTTACCCGGGACTGGCACCGTCGCCGGTGAGGGGTTGGGAATTGTGGGGTTCTTCTCTGTGGGAAAAGGGCGTAACGACGTCGTTATGTTCTGCGCCACCCACCACATGCTCGTTACCGGGTGATTCCATGGCTTACGAATTCAGAGAGAATGCGAAAGAGAAAGAGAAACCCTAGATATGATATTACTTCTTTGTTTATTTTTTTGTAAAACCCTTTTTATTTTATTTATTGTGAGTGGCTGATGTTGAGAACCAGACAAGACAATGGTCTTAGATTCCTTTGAGATTGTTATATATATATATATATATATATGTAATGGTGTTCATGGGCTGTACGTACATGTTCTATGGGCCTCCTGTGCTCTTCATTGGGTAATGCTAGGTGCACTCAGCGTTATTTTTTGTGCACCCAACATTTTACCTGAATGAATCAGTATGACTATACGGGTTAAGTTAATTTTTATGAGTCAAACAAATCATGTTTTAATAATTTATTAAATAGTTTGATTATGTTTACACCAAAAGAAAGTTGGCAAATGATACTTACACCTCTCCAATTTAATAAATGAATATATCTCTTCTTTCTTTATCTTTTCAACATTTTTTTTCCTAAATACCCTTTTAAGTTATTTCCAATTTTAAATTATCCTCTTTATTTTTCGAAAACAATTTTTTGTTCACTTATTTTATGTATCATCCACTCCTTTCCTTCGCTATTCATCCCTTACGTCACGATTCTGCCACTCACTCGTATTTTAATGCAGTTTATAATTTTTGGCACTTCATTTCATTGATTAATTTACATTTCATGTAAATATCTCATTCTACATTTCTTATCTAAACTTTTAACTCGTTTCCCACCGTAGATTTCACCCAAAACCGAGTTTGAATTGGGAAGCAACAAGTGGGTTCTTTTGAAACTTCCATTTTTAGTTTGGGGATGCCAACAAGCATTCCTTGTGTTGTGTATTTATTAAATTTTCCAACCAGACGTTGCAACTGCTAAGGACGTCTTGCAATAAGAGTTGCATTGCATTTTCAAATTTATATTAAGCTGGCATTGTTGTTGGTTGATTTAATTGATAAAATCTTATATAGCAATTATTGATACGAAAATATGATTCTACATTGACAGTTAAGGATAATAACAATTTTAGAGATATAATTAAATAGAAGTAACTATTTTCTATAAACATTACATAGCGTGTTCTAACTTTTAAAATATCATATTATTTCTCCTTTGTACAGTGGGAATTTTCATTATGATAACGAACCCTTACTATGATAATCCTCATACTAATCATGAATAAATTCCTTACACTAAAATTGTAATATCTTACCTATTGATTTTTTAAAAATATATTGATTATTTTTACAATATATTAGTTCATCTTAAAAGATATTGAAATGAAATAGAAAAATAGTATTAATATTACATTACAAATTTCGTGCCTTTTTCAGTAATTACACATTCAAAAGCACTTTTGACAACAACAAAAAACATTTAAATATAAATCATACTGTAGTAAACCTTTCTTTTTTAGTGAAACTGAAGTTTATAACATACTTTTTATTCAAAATTTTCATTTATAATCTTTAATCCAAACATGAATTGAATCCTCAATCCTGTACTTGACCAACAGTAGAACTACTAAGCAAATGAATTTAGTTTTTTTAAAGGGTAGCAAATGTGTTTTTATTTATACTTTTAATATTATAGATCTTGACTTTAACGTTTTAATTTTTCTTTTCACAAGATTGTGTTGTTTTCTATTTTTTTTTTTTTTTGCATACTGTAGTGAGTGAAATAAAAATAAATTATTGATATAATAATTTATTTCTTTATTTCCCTAAAATTATATTTATACTAATATATTTTGGTTTATATTTATTAAGTAATTATTTTTGTATTTCTAGTTACTAGTTCATTAATAAGTATAATTTGTATTTATTAATAAATTAAAAGTATAACCATAGTAGAAACATTACACATTTTCAACATATTTTTTCTTCCCACTCAATTTTATGTTTATAATAAAATAGTGTGAAAGGGCATAAAATAAATAAAATAGTGTTTTTATAATAGAGATAATACGAAAATCAAAAAGTTATAAATCATTTTGTTCTACCTTTTTTCAATAAATGGAATATAGGATCTTTATTCCATTTCATTGTAAAACATCGAAATAAGAAAATGACATTTTTAATCCATTCTATTCTAATTCATTTTACTCTATTATATTACAATCCCCTATTCAATTCTCCATCACAAATACAAATATAGGCTTACATTTTACAAGTTATATTGCATTACCATCATTTCAAAAGAAGTTAGTTGGTGGAGCGATTACAAACACACCTGCATGGTAATGCAACTACTGCACTAACCTAACTACGAGACAAATACACCTGCATGGTAATGTGATCCACGAAGAGTGATGGCGTATATGCCTAAATTTACACAAGTAGATGTAGATAACAAAATTGTCAGGTCGAAAATCATTCAACAATAGTGAGTGCAAGTGAGGCCATTATCCGTTGTCAGCCTCAAAAGGGAGAGTAGTGGCAGGTATCAAGCATTGTACCATTGATAAGCTCTGAGTCTAAAACGTGTTCTGTGGATTAATCCTTCTTCTCCCTTCTCGCTTATAATATGGAGTTTCATCGATCGTTTTCCTTACATAGTCTACAAATGGTTGAGGTGTTCGAGGAGAGGAGTCATTTACAACAGATGATGGGGTGCTTCTGTCAGGAGTTGTGGGCGCTGCAATGCTTGGAGTAGTAGTAACTGAAGAACTTGTTTGCTGAGATCTCTCTGGTCTGTCCAAGAAACGTGTGATGATAGCAATTGATAAAATCAACAGCAGCAAATACCCCAGGATGCTTGCCCAGAAGGCCTTATTTATGGTTACGCTGGATGATGCTGTTTCCTCGGGTTCATGGTTGATGTCTATCTCCACACTCTGGCCTGTAAAACAGGTAAAAGAAAGATTAAACTGGTAAACTCCAACAGACACTTAAACCTTGTTTAGATAAACTTCTGTACAAGTACTTGAACTGAAAAAAAAAAATGAAATAAGTTTATCCCATAGGTTAAGTTTAACATATGCATAAGCTAATTTTAACTTATGGAGAAGATTTTTTAATTTTTTCTTCTTATTTTCTTCTCCTAGAAGTGTTTCTAGAGAAGTTTTATCCAAACATGCCTAAGTCTTTTCCCTTTTTAAATAAAAAACAATTTATAAAGTGCTGAAAATCAAGTCATATTAAGCTTCAGGAATATGTAACCATTAGCTGGGAGAGTGATGATGATTCTATCTTTGAATCTCTTGGCTTTAAGCAATTTGACCTGGAGACATGAACAAAAAAAATTCAATAGGAATATATTTTAAATCCAAAATCAGAACATTTATTGCATGTCAAGTAATGAGACTAGTTCACAGGATAATTGTGCAACTTTTCAGGTGATATTTTAGCTTCGGGTTGCAACACAAAGAAATGCAAGGCTCATGGAGAATGCATCTCACCTAACTAGAGAAAAAAAATCGGCTACCCTGCAATAATTTAGATTTGAGCAACAATGAAACCCGTTGAAAATACTCACCTCATACCGTGCAAACCCTCGAATGCCAAAATCTTCTTTATGGATGAGACTGATCATAATCAAGTCTCGGTGATGCCAGTGAATTTCAACATCTATAATAAAACAGCCAACAGATTTAACCTTACATAGGGTAGAAGACAGTAATGAAATATTTGTATTTTGTAGCAACTATGCTCTCAACAATAAGTGAAGATGATAGCTAGGAATATTTCCATGAGACCCATCAGAATGATTCACATCACCCGCCAATCCACATCAATATTTTTATAAAGGAAGAAGTAGAAAGGGGAACTTCTGACTAAAATATGGATAATCAATCAACAAAATGAGGTAATCACATAGGAAAAAAAAAATAAAGATACGCCAACTTACCAGTATTTCCCAAGACAGTAATGCAAGTTTTGTTAGAGCCTGGCGTCAAATTCAGCTGCATCGAATTCTGAGCGGGGAAAAAGAACATTTTTAACATCATAAACTAAATTTTTATACTTTGTTTAGCAATCAGATTTTGAGGGGTTCCACTGAATTTGCAATTTGGCACATCACAAAAATAAACAACTCATTCTGATATGTACTTTCAAGCAAAGAAACGCGAGAGAATTTGCTATGTTATTATGTCATACCTTGCTCATCTCCATTATAGAAAATCCTCCAATAAAAAGTGCTGAAGCAGATCCAGAAACATGTTCGTGTTCAAGGGAAGCAGAAATGGAGAGTGATACATCTGGCCTCATGCCTTCTAACTTAGGTACTGAGTGCACCAAATGCTCTGGTGAGTAAGGGAAAAATAAGCAATATGAGTTGCCAGAGTCCTGATCCAGCCATGGCTTCACATACCTTCAGTGAATGAACATAGAAGTTAAATCTAAGAATGAATTGATCATTGAAGGAATCCTGAGAGAAATGAATAAAGATCTATACCCCACAAATAGTGGATCTACTCTACAATTGAATAAAATTCTCTTCTTTTCTCCAGGTGCACCAAGGGATTCACTGTAGGAATTACAATTACAATTCAGTCAGAAATGTAGTTAAAGGTTGATGACATTCAAACCAAGTTAAACTCAGGTGTTATTATTACAAACCTGAATTTCACGGAGAAGTTGTATCCTTTTGAAGGGTACGGGACATTAGTTAACGTCTCTTTTGGAGCATTCACAAAAATATAATTTCCTTTCAACACTGTAATTGTTGTTTGTAGTCTCAATCTTCCGTAATGGAAAGATACTGTTCATAATAACATTTAATTAATAACATTTCAATGAGGTAGATGTATAATTAATAATTTACTATTAATAATTGTTTATAAAGCAAAACTCCAGACAATGACAATTAAAAAGTTCATTTTCTGTACTTAAATATTGCTATTCAGTACCTTGTGCTGAACCTTCCCCAATAGCTTTGGCCATCCCAGATAATGTATCAACTGATATTACACTTCCATTTGTGGTAAACCACTGTCCAGAAATTGTATCACTCAAACCTGAAACTTAAAGATAGAATATCATCCGCGAAGAATTTGGTAAAAAAAGAAAAAGATTAAACACTCTGATCAAACTCGTTCAAGAATTGAAAATAACTCTACTACCGTGCCAGGTTAACAAAGCAACTCTCCCAAAATTTTAATGTTAGATGAAGGTAAATGAATGGCTTCATTACATCTTTAACAAATAAATTTTATAAAAAGAAAATTGCTCATGAGATGGAAGACAATATTAGAAAAATAAATTAACAGCAACCATTCAAAATGGCCATACCTTTTATGCTTAGGTTAAGAGGACTTCCTATGTGAAGAACTGGATTTTGAGGATATATATGGGCACCCACTCTAATCTGCAAAAGAAATCAATAATGAGAAAAAAAAAAACAGATTCAGATAGTGGAAGAGAATAGAGGAAGTGGGAATGCAAGATGAATGAATAGGAAGAATATTGAACATATGGTGTGTAACTTCCACAAAGGGAGAATTCATCAGGTAGCAATGAGAAATCAATTGCAAAAATGCATATAGCAGGTATAAGCTCCAGTGTTCAGTTTGATTCTGTAGTCGTTAATCATTATCACTTACATATACTTTCAGAAGCCTGCCTATCAATTTATCTTTATATATTTAAAAGGCGATTTTTTTTTCATGTAGTTGATATATTTTGTTTCTTATTTCCGACAATATGTGAACAAAATGGGGACAACAACAAAATCTAGTTCTTACCAAAGGAATATGAAAACTGTTGATATGATGGGGATTTAGGTATCAAAGGAGGAAAAGGATACATTGAAATTGATATTAACTTGATATATGACATGTTGCATGTGTAAGAAATACAAAACACTAATCCCTAATTCCCTATTTACACTTATATTAGACTTTTATTTCTGATTAAATAAGCAATTAAGTCATGAGATAATAAGGAAATATAGGGGCTTTTAACTCTCTTTTTCTTTTTTCAATAATATTTTTTAAGATAATTTGAAAAGCTGTTTATGAAAACAAAAGAAAGAAAAAATAAGCTTGTTTACATGATTTTGAAAACAGACTCAGACATACAGGATTAACTAGGTTCTGAAAAGGAAAATCACCTTAAACAAAATTATAAGCCTGTTTAGGTGTATCAGGCATCAGCATGAAATTATTTCCATATTTTCATTAAAATATAGGTTCCAAAAATTTAGCATACAGCATAAGAGATCAAGATATGTATGTAGAACAGTAAATTACTTAGTGCAGATTTTAGGAAAAAAAGGCAATACTTACCAGCACATAATCTGATTTTTGCAGATCTTCACTAATTGCTACACGCACAAGAGCTTTACCATGCTGAATTGCCTTCAACCATCAAAAGACAGTACAAGAATTCCATTAATTTACTTAGCTGAGCAAAGCAATTCCACAGATAGTAAACTAAATGAAAATACCAGGCATTACAAATCTGTGTAGACTCTAAACAAATATAGTTTGTTCTAAAGGCACTCATAGATAGGCTCTCTTTTTCTCTATTTGGTAGAGGTGAAATACAAGAGAACGAAATAAGAGGAGAGAAAGATAAATAGCTGAGAAAGGAAAAACTCTCCTTGTTTGGCAGGAGAGAAATAAAAAGATAGCGGGACCCACCACTTTTTGTTTTCTTGTCTCATGGATAGAAAAGGAGAGAGGAGCAATCTTTTGCATCTTTCCTGAAATACCTTTATATCTATATATAACTTCATATTTTTAATAGGAACATAATTGTCTTTTTAATAAAAATTCATTTTCTTTCTCTCCACTTTCTTTCATATTTCTCCTGTACCAAACAACCCTTCAAATCTACTCTTTTACGCACTACTTTCTTTCAATCTTCTCTCTTTTCATTTTCTTTCCCAAACCGAACAAAGCATTCAAGTTGAATCACAGGGATGAACAAAGTGCATTAGTTAAGCCTGATCTTGATAACACCATGCAGGCTTGGCTTCATTAGAGACCAAAGTCCCATGAGACACTTTTGAAGAAAAAGAAAAACCATAGTTCCAAAAATCTACGATTGTGCCAGCTGCAGGTTCTTGTGCAGCTTGTTGGTCAAAATAAAAAGAACAAGGCCACCAAGAAAAAATAATTTCTAATAAAAGCCATCAACAAACCTTGATATGGACATTGCCTTTTCCATCAGCTGTTTTGTTTACGCAGAGAACATCAGGGTAGTTAGTTTCAGCATAAAAAGGTACTGCATTGTATGCTTCATGGAAAGGATTTCCTGTTGAATCACAGTAAGACACAATAAAAGATGACTACTTTTCAGTTTGAAAGATCCTGTATGTGATTCATTATCAAGGGGGCATAGATACCTAGAGCATCATAAAAGCTTGTTGGAAGATCAAGTTCTGCACCAACGGCAAGGTTAATTATATTGAGCAGAACCTCCTTACTGGCTATTCTAATTTGAGTCACCTGATCATATTAAAGAAATTTATGATGTGAATTACAATTTCCAAACAAATAACATACATCCAGAATGCAAATTACATGGTTAATAAAATAGGTATACTTATTTTTCTGATAGAGAGAGGCAGCAAGACGAAGGAGAGGCAAATGCATAGATTGGATGGTTTATGGATTGGCCATTATGAATGAACCAGAAAAAAACCATAAAGAAATCATTTATGATCCATTAAAAAAGTATTAAAAAATCCAATCCATCAATGAATCGTTCGATAAATAAATATTCAGTGCATCTATTAGAGATTACTCTCTTTCTCTCTCTCTTTGAATACTTACCTCCCTCTTTAAAATTCCTTAAAATCAATGTGTTTTACTATGGACAATACAGGTTTAAAATCATTTAATATTCTTTCAAAACAACAGTCAATAGTTCACATCAACACCTGTAAAACAGAGACAGCTCTAGCAGAAACAAGCATGCCCTAAGGCTGGAAAGTTGTACTCTTATATGAGTGCCAAAAAGTGGCTCCAAATAAACAGTGAGTGAAAGATTAAATTCCATACCTCAGCAACCTTGACACAAGAAGCAATCTCTGTTCTTCCAGTTGTACGATCTTTAGCTTGAATGCAAGCAAGATTGTTACTTTTGGTTGTTTTAATTCTATCCGCATCAATGAATATAGCATCTTTTTGCAGAGCTTCATTTTTCTCCAAACTTCTCAATAAAGAATAGCTAATGGTTCCTCTGCGATTCCGACTATCATTCTGAGAATGGGATTCTGATGATGAAGGCAAAGGGCTTGTCATTGTATAATAGGGAGGAAGAATCCAGGTTATGGGGACTCCCAAAGCCAGGGGAAGATCAGGAATCACTGTAACTGATAAAGATGAACTGTAAAACCTTGACTGTGTCCTTGACCCAGAAGTTGAAAGTTCACATGAGAAAGAGACAGCAACATTGGTCTTGCCTGCAGATCTGAAAAAACAATAACATTTGGAACTGAATCACAGATTCCTCAACTTTATTAAATTTTTTATAATAACTTCAACATTGACATGTTGTCAATTCTGTGTACACTTTAACACTACTCTTACAAGGAACTAATTTCAGTGACATCCAAGAAGAAAAAAAACTACAGAAACCAACATAAATCTTGAAAAGACTCTGCGCCAATGATACATGATAGCTGGAAGCATAAAGGACCATATTTAAGAATTAGATAAGAAAAGAAAAGTGAAAAAGATTTAGACATACAGTTATGATACTGTGGGAGCAATTATAATATATCCAAAATACTAAAGTACTTACTAGAGTAAGAATACTATTCTTACTCTAATAGTACTATTACACATTTTACATGATATTATTCTTAACAAGAATGTTGCATTACTTAATACCTTCCATACAAGACATTAATAAAACCAAGGTCATTGTCATCAAAATAACTATTAACTTGACTTCCTGCTGAAGCAGTCAACTGGATACTATCCTCATGCAAGGTCTCTGCCACCTTGAAGCTCAATACCTAAAGAAACAAAGACAAAATTCTTTAGCCTACCTTAGAGTATGATTTTCTTAGGAGAAAATTGGCTGACCGAAAAAATACGAAGTGCAAGGACACAGACAGATTTCTCTCTTGAATTGACAGTTCTTTTGGTGGGGGGGGATTGGAAGGTCATGCTTGTGCATTCATGCAGTTTATTTCCCCCTGGAAAATGTTTTAGTATCTTTTTGGCATGATATAATTTCTGGGGTGTTGAAAGTTAAAGTTTCAGCCAATTTTGTTAACTATAGTAACTGATACATTAACTTTGGTAGCAGGCTTAGTTAAGGTTGAGATATGCGGATAGAGTTGAGTATTATGATAGACTCGGTTGATAATTGTGGAGATAAGGAAAACAATTGTGACAGCTTGGTGATAAATGCAAGGCAGATAATCAGATAGTTGATAATTAGCAGTTCCATTACTAGCAGCACAAGTTTTGTGTAGTTTGCAATACTCCATTTCAGTGGTCTATACATAATTTCATAGGAACACTCAGATACAACAAAGACGAGTTTCAGGAGGAGTTGTAAGAGCTATCTTTTGAATCAGTTGTTTCTTTACTATTTAGACCACAACACACTTTCCTTCTGATTCAAATGTATCTTTCTTAGTATTTTCTTATTTGTAAAATGACTATTATGGTATTTTGATTTCTAGGAGTATAACTTTTGTGTACGGTGTGTACTTGAGTTGTGCTGCTATGTTGGTCTTCCTTAATGCATTTTGAAATGAAAAGATAAATTTCAAGATAAAGCCAAACCTTTTCATCTTCAATACTCCACTGGTAATTTTTACATAGCTCATAGAAAGAAGACAAAGTTCCCTGGAAAAACCAATCAATATTAGGATTTGAAATACAATAATAAATAAATGAATGGAGACTTTATCTTGATTTTAACTGTCACCTCAGGAAATAACGGATAAATTGGCAATTTGCGGCCAATCCCAAGTTGTTCACTCTGTACATGCAATGTGACAGTAGATGGAACTCCCACCCTTAAAAAACTCCGTGCTTCACAAATCACAGTATTACCATTTGCAAAGACACTAGCAATAATTGTCTGACAATAGTAATATATTCTCGGATTAGACAAATATCTTACCCACCAGATATGCTTAAATGTAAAAAGCATAACCCACAAACTCTTAAAGAAATAAATATAAATGTTTTATTTGAAGCAAACAATTGAAATAATTAAAGCATGTGTTCCATCAAAAATGATTAAAAGAAGGAAAAGGCAAGAGTACATGGGAAGATTTATAATATATATTGAGAAAAATCCAAGTCCCACATTGGCTAGAGATAAAACCAAGATAAAATATATAAGTGGGGAGCAACCTCACCCCATGAGCTAGCTTTTGGGGTTGAGTTAGGCCCCAAACTACCTTCTAAGATGGTATCAGAGCCTATCCTAGTTCCATTAAATGGGCACCCACCCTATTATCCATTTACCAGGCCCAAAAGTGTGTGGGTGTGAGGGGATGTATTGAAAAAAATTCAAGTCCAACATCGACTAGAGATAAGGCCAAGATAGAGAATATAAGTGAGGGACCAACCCTCCCTATGAAGAAACCCAGATTGGTTATTTCAGACAATAAATCAGAAAAACCCTAAGCTTCAATGCAATTGGTTACTTTTCTTCAATGTTGCTTCCTTTTGTGCATTTGCTTTCCATTTGTGCCGCAAGACAGCTAGAGTGTAAAAACCACTATAATGCAGTCAACTCTCAGACTTCATGACTATGCTTCTGAGTCAGTTGACTCTTAATGTTAATATTTATGAGTGACTCATATTTTGTCTTATGAATTACTGACCTTACTATGAGAAATACTGATTCTTTGAAAATAAATTGATTAAACAGGTAGTCAGGATCAACCTTTAGTAAACTAAACAGGTTAAGTGTGGCATGGGCATATTGAATTTGTACTGTTTAATGAAGAGTTAAACAGGAACAGTCAAGGTCAATCCTGTAATAGAAGAGTAATGCCCTGGTAGAGAAAACATGACATGCTTACGAATGGGTAGTGAGATCAAGAAATTTATGTAGTATGCCTATCACAACAACTTGATTTGACCTGCCAAATTGCATTGACACCCATTCAAAAACACACCATTGGCTGAGCTCCACTAAAATACCATTAAAACAAGTCTATCCCATAGGAATTGGGTGGCAAAGAAATTTTCATAAAGTTCTGTCATCAAGCTGCGACCTCCAAGCAAATGCACTACACAATTATAAAATATAGCTCATAACAACAAAAGTTCCCTTCTTGGTCTTAACATCTATATAATTGTTCCAAGCTTGCAAGAAAAACTCAAAGCTTTCAACAAACTATAAAACGCATTTTCGATAAATGAGAATACCACTAAGATGAAGAGAATTATTTACAAAGGATTTGATGGATGATAAATCCTTCTCAAAGTAAGAGAAAAAAACAAGTAAACAAAAAAGAAACTATAAGCATTAACAAATGTGTAAAGCAGCCCAATCCCCCAAGATATCCAATAGGGAAAGAAAAGAAAAGCTTTCTCGCAACAGTCCACACAATAGTACAACATAAAAGAAAAAGGAAACAAAACAATTTTTATTTGCCAAAGAGCCCCGTAACTGGCACCCCTTCATGTGAAAGTCTATAAAATGTTAACAAAGCATAAGCTTAAGATTGTGCTGTTGAAAACTGACCTTTACCTGCTTAATTTTTATGATATTGAAGGCGGCATAAGTTATGTTATATTAGCAAGTTGTCAGTCCTAGTAACATGGCCACTTATATAACAACAAAAACACAATTGTATTCAGCCAAGTACACAATCTATCTTGCGTAGATGTATTAAAGCACGTGGCTAGTGCTAATAACATTGCATATGCATGAATGTCCATATTTGATAACAAATTAGAAATAAAAATAGCTGAACAAAATAACTAAATAAGGGAATATTAAATCTGAGCAGGATTTCACATCTTACAGTGTTACCAATAGAACTTGCTAAGAGCCGTCCAGAATATCTATCAATACTCGCAATTTTATCATTGTCAATTTCATACTCAACATGAACACCCAGAGTTGGGCCTCCTTCCATGGTAAGCTACACAAATAAATATAATAGCATGGTGTCATCATAAAACCAAGAAAATAGGAGAAAACAATGGTGTAAACTTCACACCAGCCAAGAAAAACAATCACAAAAGAAAATGCTAAAAGATGTAGAAAATAGAAAGGTATGGAAAAGAGACTCGTGAACAAAAACTAAATTATTTTACTTGGCTTTTCTGGACTTGCTCATGAACAAGGTATTATAGGCTCCTTAAATGATTTTAGATTCTATCCAATTAAGCAAACCTTGACAAATAATAAACTTTAGGTGACTGCTTGGAAATACAAAGATGCAATTAACTTAGTATACACATGAATCCTGAACCTAGAAATAAACAGATGAATCTAGATATATCAAACAAATTGTGAGCAATTATTTTTCAAAAAGAAAAAATCAACTGTCATTTCCAACTGAAAAGTAAAACAAAAATCAAACAGAAGAATTTAGTATGAATTTCTTTCAAAGTTCGCATTCTCAAGTCAAACTTGTAACAAAGAAACAGCACTTGTACTTTAGAACTTACCACATATGATGCACCAGGTAGTAGGAAAATATCGTGAGGGTGTATTCTTGGGGCTGCATAAACTTCTACCTTAATGGCTTGACTTTGTATTACATGTCCCAAATGTTGTATAGCACTGACCTGGTTTCAATAAATTGTAACTAAGCTTCTCGAGTTTTCAAAAGTCTATAGAAATTTGACTGAGATGAAGATCAAGATAACAGGTCAACGATAGACTTACATAAAGGGTTGTAATTCCAAGATGTCTCCCCTTTATTTTAAAACTTGGTGCATTAACATGTCCACCAACAAGACTTGAGAAGTCTTCAGTATCCACCAGCTCAATTATACTATCTTCAACATGTACATGAAGATTCATGTAAACAAACTGCACAACAGTTTCCAAATCAACAAATTGCCACTTAAAATAGTAAAACCTCATATATCATGTTCCTACTTCCTATGGGTGAATATCCAAAATGACCAAGAAAATGTAAAAGATAACAGTCTCATTGAACATATTCAAGGCAGTACAGTTACAACTATGTCACACAAGATCATATTACACCAGAGCAAACACAAGAAACTGGAGTGTGGTTCCTAAAATTAAATAGGGAAAACAATTCAAACCTGAGAAGCATGAAAATTATTTCCACCATTAGTACCAGCCAATAAGTCAATAGTTTGCAAACTTCCTTCCTGCAAAGATCAGAATAGCATATCATGAAGGAAAAATTCTAGGTTGGACAGATATCAACTTAGAAATTTAAAAATGACAAAGAAAAGAGCAAAAGGCAGCATGCCAGATCATTATAGAATGTTGGAGCAACTAGCAAAAACACTTTGGCATTTAAAGGGTGACTTATTCAGTTCGAGCTTGTGCTCAACCTCAAATGGTTTTCTACCACCAGTGAGCACACCATTTTCCTCTTTATTAGAGACTAGTTAATGATATATGTGCTTATTAGATCATTCTGTATTATTGGGTTGGACTATCTTTCTAGTTCTTTCTGATCTATATTTTTAAGTATATATTTTTTCCTCTTTATTAGAGACTAGTTAATGATATGTGTGCTTATTAGATTATTGTGTAGTATTGGGTTGGACCATCTTTCTTGTTCCTTCTTATCAATATTTTTAAGTACAAAATATAGATGTAAGGAGATTAACAACATTGAATTGGTCATTCCAATTCATAAACTCCTCTCAGGCAAGTGGCAAGGGACTACTATTGAAATCATCATTTCTTTAGAGTAACTATGTGTTCTGGTGAAGTTCCAGTTGGAATAAGAAAAAAATCAAGTATGTGATGTTACAGAATAAAACATAAAATCTCGAGAATTTAAGATTTATAATTTCATGCATGGACCTAATCTAATTTATGAATTCAATTATCCTTTTGCTCTCCAACCTCCCACCCCCCAAAAAAAGATTTAGATGAAGTTTGGCCATGACTTATCTAAATACCATCTAGAATTTTTCATCTGGAAACTCTTGAGAAAGTATTCCTTCCTTCTCACCACTGAAAGGAAATTTATGTAGAATGCAACAAACAAGGTTTCCATACATAGGAATCAATCACGCTTTCCTATATATGAAAGCATTCATAATTAGAGAGAGAATGTGTAGAGAGAGAGAGAGAGAGAGAGTGGGTGAGAGAGAGTTAGGACTAGAAGAGAGAAGAAAGCGTGCAACACACAGAGATTGAGAGTGGATCCCCATCGGAACAAGGTTGGGAACAGAAATGGACAATGACAAATCTACGATCGAGCTAATTGGAGAGGCCAGAAAGACAACATCGTTCTACTTCACCCAATTCCCTAAGGATGCGACGGAGCAAGAACTATGGCACCATTTCAAAAAGTTTGGTGATGTACAGGAGGTTTTCATATCCAGACAACGAAACAAGATGGGTAGAAGATATGGTTTTGCTAGATTTAAAGGGGTGGAGGATAAGCACAGTCTAGAAAAGAAATTAGACAATATCATCTTTGGTGGGCTGAAGATGTATGTCAACATCCCAAAATATGGGAGAGTCAGGGCTGAACAGACAATACCAGAAGCTAAACGAGTAGAAGGGAATGAGCAAAAGGAAATGGAGGCACCCTCTCGAAGACACTCACTCCCGAGAATGAATCAAGGGTCGTATGCGGAGGTCGTGGCTAGGAACAATAGACGCTCAGTTCCAAGGGGAATACTAGGTAGCCAAAACCATAGCCGTGAAGGATCATGGTCTTCGGTGTATCTTGACATACCGACAACAGGGAACAAATGGTTCAATGATGCGTGGGTGGGAAGACTAAAATCTGGCCATGTTCGACAAAGTTGAAGACAATTTACTTTGGGACATCGGAGCTAACATATTGCCAAATTACATGGGAGACGATATGGTCCTGCTACTAGACCTCACGGACGACAGAGCTCAGCAGATGATGGAAGAAGAAATAGAAGGAGGGGCCTCTCCGTTCCACTCACTTGAAAAGTGGAACCCGACCCAGGTAGATTGCAAGAAAGATTGTGTTCTCACTTGACTTCATTCAAGGAAGTAATGGAATTTATTATGTTTGATGAAGTTGATTCAATGTGAAACAGTGCTAAGGACTGGAATTATGTATGGACCCATCAAATCTTGAATTGTAGGAGAGTCTAGCTGTTCTTGTGGGATTGGGCTTGTGTTGCTACTTTGTCCAAAATGCATTAGGCAATGTGAACTTTATGCACTACAAGCTTATATACCCTTTATCATAGATGAGACCCAATCTGAGTTCATTGAGGGAAGACATCTATTACATAGTGTTCTCATTGCGAATGAGGTGATTGAAAAGGCCAAAAGGAACAACAAATCGTGCCTTGTATTCAAAGTAGATTACAAGAAGGCATATGATTCGGTTTCTTGGAATTTTTATTATACATGCTGGAAAGAACAGGTTTCAGCTCTAAATGGGTCAAATGGATTGAGGAGTGTTTGAAATCAGCATCCGTCTCAGTTTTAGTGAATGGGAGTCTCTCGGCTGAGTTCCTCCCCCAAAAGAGTCTTAGGCAAGGGGACCCATTAGCTCCCTTCCTGTTTAATGTGGTGGCTGAAGGTCTGAATGGGTTGATAAGGAGAGCTAAGGAAGAAAACCTGTATAAGGGTTTCCAAGTAGGCATCAATAATGTGAATATTAGCATCCTACAGTACGCCGACGACACAATCTTTTTTCGGGAGACAATCATGGAGAATGTTACAGCAATCAAAACTATCCTAAGGACGTTTGAACTTGCCTCAGGCCTAAAAATCAACGTTGCAAAGAGCTGTTTTGGAGTTTTTGGTCAATCACAACAATGGAAGCAACAGGGAGCCAAATATCTGAACTGCAGATTGTTGGCTCTTCCTTTAGTTTACCTAGGAATACCAATAGGGGCAAACCCGAGGCGAGGGCAGATGTGAGATCCTATCATCCTCAAATGTGAGAGAAAGTTAGCAAAGTGAAAACAGAGACACATATCCTTGGAGGAGAGAGTGACACTAATACAGTTAGTGCTAACATTGATCCCTATTTACTTCTTTTTTCTTTTCAGGGTACCTAAATCAGTGGCGGATAAGTTGGTGAGATTGCAGCGTAGATTTCTATGGGGAGGCGGACCCGACCAAAACAAGATTGCATGGGTCAGGTGGGAGACAGTGTGTCTACCAAAAAAAATGGTGGTTTGGGCATTAAGGACATCAACAACTTTAACCTTGCATTGCTCGGAAAATGGAGGTGGAATCTCATGCAACACAAAGGAGAACTATGGGCTAGAGTAGTGGAATCCAAATATGAAGGATGGCGGGGTTTGTTTGAAGCAGATAGAGTAGGACCTGAATCAGTATGGTGGAGAGATTTAAAAAGGGCCCTCGTTCATACACAATAGGGGCAGCTTATTCAAAATGGCCTGAAGTGGAAGGTAGGCAGCGGAGATAAAATCAAATTCTAGGAGGATAGATGGATATGTGGGGAGGAGTCAATGGCAAAAAAATTTCCTAGACTTTATTTGATTTCCTTACAGCAGCATCAGGTCATCCAACAGATGGGAAGCCACAAGGATAATGGATGGGAGTGGAATTTTACCTGGAGAAGGCCGCTGTTTGACAATGAAATTGACTAGGCTGTCAATTTTCTAAATGAGATTCAACATAAGGTCATTCAGCAATAAGGATCTGATGGGTGGGAGTGAATTGGAGACCCAAAAGGCCAATATTCAGCACACAATGCCTATAACATGCTAACAGAGGGATCAGCAGCTGGAAGCCAGGAGGATTGCTTCGACAAATTATGGAGTATAAAGGTTCCAAGCAGAATAGCAGTCTTTGCATGGAAGCTAATTAGAGATAGACTACCCACAAGACAGAATCTGCAGCGGAGACAAGTGCAGTTCACAGAAATGTTATGCCCTTTCTGCAGAAACAAAGAGGAGGATGCAGCCCATTTATTCCTTCACTGCAGCAAAATCCAACCTATTTGATGGGAAACTATGTCATGGCTGAATTTAAAAGGTGTTGTCCCCCTCACCCCAAAACAGCATTTCCTCCAACATATAGATGTTCAGGCTGATGGTGTTAGGATTAAGAGGTGGCAATGCTGGTGGCTGGCCTTAACATGGTCCATTTGGAAGCTCAGGAACAGCATAATGTTCTCTAATGCAACTTGCAATGCTAATAAACTATTTGAAGATGCAACATTCCTTCTTTGAACTTGGCTTAAGAGCTTTGAGAAAGACTTCACTATCCACTTTAACCAATGGTCCAGTAGCATTTGACAGGGTTTTCTGTACCAGTAGAGGATGGAACATTGTGGCTACTAAATGTAAATTTCATCTATATCCATAGAATGGTTCTCTCTCAGACTATGTATGTTTGATTATGGAACCATTTGTATGGTACTCATATTGCTGTATTCTAGTAACTCTGGTACTCCCTTCTATATTTATAAAATATTATCTTTACTGATAAAAAAAAAAAAAACATTTCTTCTTGTCCAACCAATGTCAGACTTGTTATTTCTTCATTTTCAAACATGAATAATGATCAATATGGGAAATGGTGGATTAAATTCAAATATATATTTTATTATAAAATTTTGATAGAAATCAGGTTTAAACTTTGAACAGGCTTTAAAGGTGTTATTCAGCTTTGTTTTGGTCTTTTCTAATCTTTTTTAGTGAAACCATTTTGTGTGGGGTACATGTCTATCCAAGAAAATCTCGTGTATAAGACATTTAAGACCAAACAACAAAAACATTATGGAAAAGACGTACCATCAGGCTAATCTCTGCTCCTGATATGATCTTGATCCACTCTATATCTGCAACTTGAACCTGGAATATTTAAATATTATAAGCATCTAGCATTAAATGTCAGCACTACAAAATCACACACTATGAACCAATATGTAATTATAACTTTTTCCTATGCAAAATAGTAAGTACAAAAGGGAAATGATATTTCATATTTCTATTAAGTACAAAATGTGTACACCAAACCAATTAAGAGATTTGGTTTTGATATTTTTGAATGACAAAAGACACAAGTTTATGGCTTGCCAGTCAAAAACAAGAGTCTCAAGCATGCAGGAAGGGAAGTGCCTTGTTGCACATTAATCATTCAAACAGACAAGGAACTATAACAATATATATTTTCAAAATCCTCTAAACATAAAACTGAGGTAGGGAGATTAAAACCAAGTATTTTCCTTAAATTTCAAGCAATTCTGAATTGAGGGAAGACAGAGCTTACGAGCGCAGAAGCTCTTTGTGGAGGGGTTAGCCCAATGTCATATATAGTCAGATTAGCTGTCCCTAATCCTTTAGGGGACAAAATCAATTGTAGGCATTCTAATCCCGATGGTGGTTGAATAACTTCAACAACTTGAGAATCATTTGTAACAGCTTCCAAGAAACAGCTCCCACCAATAATTGACAAATTTACCTGCAGTCATATAAGATACTAAAATGGCCTTGGATTCTAACTAAAATGCATTAACAGTTAATCTCATGAACAAAAAGCATTATGTAAGACATGTTTGTATCACAAAGATGGGCAACAAAAGCAAGTTAGACTATAATGTATGACAGCCTTGCGTTGAGAGGTAGAACATAGAAGTGAACATTAAGATGAACGTTGAACAGTAGAAGTAAACTAGCAGATCTAACTGACTAATACACATCCTTGAAAGATGTTGGAGATCCCACATTGACAGCCAAAATAAGGTATATAAGTGAGGGACAACTCTCGCCTCATAAGCTACCTTTTAGGATTGAGTTAGGCTCAAACCTAAATTCTAAAATGGTATCAAAGTATATCCTAGTGGTTGTTGAGCCAATCAGTCCGTCCATTATCGGGCCACCTGCAAATGTCCAATCCTACAAACTTGTAGAGAGAAACAGAAGGCAAAGAGAGAAATAAAATCTGTATATTGTGAAATGAGAGAATACAAAAGCACACAGAGTCTCTGTTTACAGAACCCTATATATACTACAGAGACTCAGTAGTTTGGTACAATTGTCTGACTAAGGCAGTTACACCAAACTAGAGTTTGACTACTATAGTTAATACTCTGAGATTACAAAACAGTAAAGGAGTTATACAGTCACAGAACTTCACATTCAAGTTTTGTACTTGGAGATTCATTTGGCCAATTGTAATTCTTCTTCTGATATCAATAATATCAGTTTATCAACACATATTAACGGCCAAAATAGTGCATATAAGTGGGGGGCAACCCTCACCTCGTAAGTTAGCTTCGGGGTTGAGTTAGGCCCAAACTCATTCTTAGAAAGGTAAAATAATTCTATCAAAATATGCAATCATTTATATTTTTGTATAGGACTGATAATATGTAGTGCAAAGGCCTATGCTAAAATTCCAAAAGTTCCATTTTCATTTATGATACTATAATTAACTTGCAGCCAACCAGAACATAATCTGATAAAATGTTGCTCCAACAGGATTGCACACTATGAAGCCTTCAGTAAAACATCAATGAATAAATAGAGAAAATACTTCCATGATCTAGGTAAAATATATGAAAACCTATCCATCTTCTCATAAAAAGTAACAAGCAAACCAAGGGTACAACCACTGGAAATTTGATGTGCATACAATGAATCAATAATTCTGGACCCGAGGTATGGTTAACAGATAGAAAATCTCTTTAGATAATGGTGTTACCTTTGCATTAGGATTGAAATATATCAAGTTGAACTCTGGATCAACTCTTAGGGTAGAAACAAGCTGCATTGAAGCACCAATATAAAGAAAAGACAACTTATTAAGACAGAGTGACAACAATAATATAGATGCTACAAAATCCCATCATAAAGAACAGAACTGCAGGGAGAAGATGCAATACTTGACCATGGAACTTAAAAACTAATACATTTTAATCATGTGGAAAGTACAAAAAACAGTTTCATATTGAAGAAAAATAATTTACAAAAAATATTACCTGTAACCGAATTGCATCTGTCAGAACATTTTCAGTTTTAGTAAATCGATGAAATGTATCATCTCCCAAGCTATCAGCAAAGTCAGTAACAGTAGCACGAACAGTGCACTAAGAGACACAGCATTTAAGGTCATTTTAGTTATCCATACATTAGAACAAGATAAGTATATTAAATTTCACCATTTCCTGAAATCGTGCATGAATGTTACATAACATGATATACATTAAAAAGAAGCCATTAAAACTTATTCAATGTACCACACTATTTATGAAACTATTTATAAGCATGACTTTAAGAATAAAATAAATAGACAACAGCCCCATAACATGCAAAATAGCGGCAATAAGTTTACTATTAAACCATAATTTATCAGCAGATTTTGCATTCATATATTATAATCAAAATCAAAAATTGGATGTCACAACTTTGTTAGGAATCTTAATCATCCATAAAGTAGGTGGAACTGGGCAGATTGGAATTCCTCGACCAAAATGATATTTTAAGCATAGATTATCAGATTCACGTATACCAGTCAAGATATACCAGTGTATAACAAACTGTTAAGGTAATTGTAGTACAAAATCGCCAGCATAGTCCTTAGGATCTTAGGTGAGAGTCAAAGAATGACATTCTAGTACCTCTAATATGTTACACTAGCTAATTCCATGTTAAGAGTGGCCAAAGCACATGTGCCTATCACCACCTTGTGCTGAGATTTAATAGTAGAAGACAGATGGTAGATCAACCTCTAAATCTATTTATTAACACAGCTGACACAATATCAAAGAACTACATTACTACACAAATAAAGGACTGGTTATCAGGAAGGGCCAGAAGTTGGCAGCCATCACAAAGAGATACAAACATACACGGTTATTTATTTACAAGTTTGATCATGGATAGAGAAGAGTTATTAGACAAAACTAGCAATACATTAAAAAGATAAATGTGTTCAATTCCAAAAGCTTATATATAATACATAATAGAATTTCAAAAATATCGATGAAGCTTCAAGAAAAAAGTAAATTACACTGTTCTCCATTGAGAGACACTTAAATTACAGTCTTTTCCCTCTAATTTTAAAAAATACACTCACCTCCCCAAGAGATTAAATGTGTAGCACTTTAATTGATTTTAATGAAAATGAACTTCTTAGCAGTGGCAAGCCTTTCAAATTTCCTATCTCTGCAACTTTCAATGCCAATGGTATCCAAATTTGAATAGTTTATTATTGATTTTAGGACTCAAGAAAATGAAATGAAGTTTTGAATTTTCCCTACTATCAGTTTTGAAACTTCACAGAATCCTTCATTTCAGCTTCTAAAGTCTAAAAGTTTATAGTAAGAATTCAAAACTAACTACCAATGATACTGAGAGTCAGAGAAAAAATTTGTTTCTAATTTTAAAATGGACTAATGTGTAACACATTAATCTTCTAAGAATGGAGTGTAATTTAAAAATAAATAAATAAAGGAGAGGAAAGTGTAATTTAAGTATCTATCAAGGAGGACAGTGTAATTTACCACATAAAAACATGAAAGCATTAGAAAATATAATATATAGAAGAAATTCTTCTCAGAGCAATCTACAGGGGAAAAAACTCTTAAAACCAATGAGACATAAATAATCACTATTAAGGTAACAAAAATACTACCAAAAGGCTGTATATACTCAAAAAAGGAAATCAAAATCTAAAGTACTGATTTATAGGTCACAAGCTATCAAAATTATTGGGAAAAATTCAAGTCCCACATCGGTTAAAGATAAAACCAAGTTAGAGTATACAAGTGAGGGGCAACCCTCATCCCTTGAGCTAGCTTTTGGGGTTAAGTTAGGCCTAGACTCACATTCTAAAGAATCTAAGATGGTATTAGAGCATATCCAAGATTAATTCAAAGGGTCACCCACCATGTTATCCACACACCAAGCCCAAGAAGTGTTGGGCGTGAGGGAGTGTATTGGGAAAAATCCAAGTCCCACATTGACTAAAAATAAAGCTAAGTTAAAGTATATTAGAATGAATGTATAAAAATAACTGTTACAAACAGTTATTGCAGGACAGTTAGACTGCTAACTACTTTTCTTTCACTAACAGAATTCTGTTAGTTAGTTGTTAGTTAGTTTGTAATTAGCTTCAAGGTCTAGAGGTTTATAAATACCTCTTTTGTAACTGCATTAAAAACTAACTTTTTCAGAATCAATAATATCAATTTTCCCTTTTTCTGTTCTCAATGTTTTCTCTTATTCTCTCTATTCTCTCAGATCTCTAAATTTGATATGGTATCAGAGCTTGTTTCTTCGTAAAAACTCTTCTCTTCAGTTTATCAAGCTACACCTTCACATCCATGGCTTCCGCATCTAAAGGTTTCAGTTCGCATTCATTTCCGACAACAATAGCTGAGAAATTGGATGATTCCAACTATCTACACTGGCGACAACACGTCGAACTAGTCATTAAATCGCATAAGCTGCAGAAGTTTGTGGTTAATCCAGTCATTCCGCCTTAATTTCTCACAAAAGATGATTGAACCATGGGTCGCGTTAATCCTGAATACGAAGTTTGGAAAGTGCAGGACCAAACGTTGCTTGTTTGGCTTCAGTCGACACTCTCGAAGTCTGTCCTTTCTCGTGTGCTAGGCTCAAATCACTCCTATCAGGTATTGGAGAAGATTCACAAGCATTTCAGCCTTCACACCAAGTCTAGGGCACGGCAATTACCAACCGCGATGCATGCTGTCTCACTCGAAGGGAAAACAATGGATGAGTACCTTCACAAAATCAAAGGCTACGTCGACGAGCTTGCTGGCGTTGGAGTTCCGGTACGGCATGAGGAGCATGTCGATGCTATTCTTGAAGGTCTACCTTCGGATTATGCGCCAATACTTTCTATGATTGAAAGCAAGAAACGTACTCCATCAATTGCAGAGATTGAGGCTCTACTTTATGGCCACGAAACACACCTTGTTCGGTACAATCGAGACACTCAGATGCTTGCATCTCCATCCCTGAATTACACTCAAAGTTATTCGTATGGAAGCTCATATAAAGGTAATGATTTTGGTGACTCTAGAGGAGGTTATGGTAGAAGTAACGGTGGTCATAATACTTCGTTTGATCGAGGTGGTGGTCACGGTGGTTCTGGAAGAGGCCGTGGTGGAAGCAGATTTGCTAACTTCCAGTGTCAAATCTGCCTCAAGTATGGTCATTGATGTAGCTCCATGTGGAGCTTGTAGGCCTTGGATCTTCTTCATCAATGGATTCCTTTGTTTCTTGAGGTCTGATTGTAGCGGAATGGAGAAGGAGAAAGATGAATGGAGGTGCCACTTCAAGTAGAAGATGAGTCTAGAAAAAGCTCACCACCATAGGAAGTCATGGATAAAAGCTTGAAGGAAGAAGATGAGTGGAGGGAGAGGAAGAGAAGGAGCACGAAATTTTGTGCTTCAAAAAAGGTCTGAACTTTGAAGTTTAATTCTCAAATGATCAAAGTTGGAAAAATGCACACACATAGCCTCTATTTATTAAGTGTCACACAAAATTGGAGGAAAATTTAAATTTCTATTAAAATTTTACTTGAATTTGAAATTGAATTTGTGGAGCCAAATTTCACTAATTATAATTAGTGAATTTCAGATATGGTTCAACCCATTAATCCAAGATCAAATCCAAGATTATGAAGCATGTAAAGCATGAAGGGCATGCACAAAGTGTGACTATATGATGTGACAATGGGGTGTAGCAAGCAAATGCTCACCTCCCCCTCTAAAATTTAATTGGATTGAGCTTCTCCTGATTCAATTAAATTTATTTCCCAACACACACATCAAATAATCACTTAATGCATGTGAAATTACAAAACTACCCCCAATACAAAAATTAGTCTAGGTGCCCTAAAATACAAGAGCTGAAAAATCCTATATTTTTAGGGTACCCTACCTACATTATGGAGTCCTAAATACAAGGACAAAAAATAATGAAATCCTAATATGTACAAAAATAAGTGGGCTCATACTTAACCCGTGGGCCCGAAATCTACCCTAAGGCTCATGAGAACCCTAGGACCTTCTCTTGCATCTCTAGCCCAATCTACTAGGAGTCTTCTATCCAATGTCCTTGCGGGATAGGATTGCATCAGTCACACTGCTAATGTGTGTCACTTTTGTTCTGATATGAATTTTCAACCTCATGAGTCACTCACCTTTGTTGATCCAACTACACTCCAACCAATTCCCTATTCGATTGCCTCAGGTAGGACCTCAAATACTTGGGTTAATCCTAACTCTAAACTAGTTACTCAATCCTCTAGCCTGCCTAGTGTGATGCTTACCAATTTGACACCTCAGGGTAATGGTCAAGCTAGCTCAACATGGATTCCAGATTCTGGATCTAGTTTTCATGAAACTGGTGAATCACAGCATATAAAATAGTTGTCACATTTTGATGGACCTGACCAAATTTTTATAGGAAATGGTGAAGGTTTGAGTATTTCCAACACTGGTTCTTCATCATTTTTGTCTCCTAATGACTCTCATATTACTTTCAAACTTAATAAGCTATTACATGTTCCTTCCATTTCAAAAAAATTACTAAGTGTCAGTCAGTTTGCTAAAGATAATGTTGTTTTCTTTGAATTTCACCCTCACTTATGCCTTGTCAAATCACTGGGGACCAATAAAGTGTTCCTTCAAGGTGTTGTTGGTGCTGATGGTCTCTATTCTTTTCATAACATCAAACTCCAGGATCACAGACCTCACCTGTTATCAACAACATCTACTACTAATAAAGAGTCTATTGTTACATCTAGTTTTGGTTTTTCATCTCCTAGCACTGTTAACCTTTGGCATGCTAGGTTAGGACACCCTAATAGTCATGTACTAAAACTTGTTCTTGATCAGTGTAACATTTCATCATCTAATAAAGTGATTTCAGATTTTTGGGCCTCTTGTTGTGTGGAAAAATCTCATTGGTTGTCTTCCCATGCTTCCACTTTAGTTTATTCTCCTTTAGAACTTGTCTTCACAAATTTAGAGGGGCCTTCTCACTTAACCTCCTACTCTGGTTTCAAATATTATGTATCATTTATTGATACCTTTTCACGATATACTTGGATATTTTCTATTAAAACCAAAGCTGAAACTGTGTTTGTTTTCCAAACTTTCAAGTTTTTTTTTGCACAGCAAAAATTAATTATATTAATAATAGGTCAGTACTAGATGTACTGAAAATAGCAAATAGATACAAAGGCAAATCCTGCCAAACCCAACTACTATAGATAAAAGCACAGTAGCTGGATACCCATCAATCAAACAACCCTACGACATTTCTTCCTTCAATCTAACAGACCACTGATTAAAATGAGTATGGAAATCTTGCTCCATACAATTTAACCAAGACCAAGTGTGGAATAAAGCTTCATCCATGACTTTTTCGGGGCTAAAAGTCTGGTTTTTGAATACCATAGAATTTCTATGCTTCCAAATAGTCATAGATAGAGCTACCTATAACACTTTCCATCTCTTGTCTACTGAGGTTTTCCCACTCCAATTAAAAAATTGCATAAAATGATATCTAGGTTTAATGGGGAAAGGACCCACTCTATTGACCCAACTCAAAGTCTCCCACCAAAGATTCCTAGTTTTTATACATGAATTCCAAACTTTCAAGTTATCAGTTGAACTTCAACTTAACACTAAAATAGAAAGTGTTCAATCTAATTGGGGTGGTGAATATAAACCCTTCTCTGCTTTATTAGCTTCCTATGGCATTTTGCATAGGTTAATCTGCCCACACACTCATCATCAAAATGGTGTAGTTGAAAGGAAGCATAGGCATATAGTTGATCTAGGACTCACATTACTTCATCATGCAACTCTAACTCTACAGTTTTGGGATTATGCTTTTGTCATTGCAGCCTATTTGATTAATAGGTTACCCACTACATCACTCAACTTCACTATTCCATTTGTCACTCTTTTTAACAAAGAGCCTAATTTTCACTTTCTTAAAACATTTGGCTGGGCATACTTTCCTCTGCTGAAACCCTATCATACTCACAGCCTCGATTTCAGGTCTCAAGAGTGTGTTTTCTTGGGGTACTCCTCTTCACATAAAAGCTACAAATGTTTGTCTTCAACTGGTAGAATTTATATTTCTAAGGATGTTTTCTTTAATGAGTTGAAGTTTCCATATTTAGATCTGTTTTCCTCTTCCTCCAGTTCAACACAAGAATATTACTTCCTGTTTCAGCCTCAATCCTGACCTATCTCCTCCTGTTTCAGCCTCTACACCTTCACTTTCCCAAATACCTTCCTCCAATTCCATTTCAGTTCCCTCTTTTCCTCCCGGTTTCTCTGCTACTGCCTTAAATCAAACCTCATCTGAATCCACCTCCCCTCATCCTCAATCATCAAATACTATGTCTCATAGTGAATCTGTGTCTGCATCAACTCTAATTTCCATTAACGCTCATCCTATGCAAACTAGGTCTAAATCTGGAATACACAATCCTAGGCTGCATCCTTCATTATTTCTTACTCATTCTGAACCTAAAAGTGTAAAGCAGGCCCTGGAAAGTTCAGAATGGTTTGCAGCTATGCAGGAGGAGTATAATGCTCTAATGAGAAACAGAACTTGGGATTTATTTCCATTACCAGCTGGTAGACAAGCTATTGGATGCAAGTTGGTATTTAGAATAAAAGAAAATGTTGATGGTTCAATCAATAGGTACAAAGCTAGACTAGTTGCTAAGGGATTTCATCAAGTTCATGGCTTTGACTTTCATGAAATATTTTCTCTTGTGGTAAAACCAGTTACAATTAGAGTAGTTCTAACTCTTGCTCTCTCACAAGGCTGGGACTTATTTCAGCTTGATGTCAACAATGCATTTCTAAATGGATTACTAAAGGAGACTGTCTATATGACTCAACCTGCAAGTTTTAAAGTTGAAGGAAAATCCCTGGTTTGTAAACTTAACAAGGCTTTCTATGGGTTAAAGCAAGCTCCAAGGCAGTGGTTTGACAGGTTAAGGTCAACACTAGTACAGATTGGGTTTGTAGGAAGCAAGTGTGATCCCTCTTTGTTCATTTATACACATCAACAGCACACTGTCTACATTCCAGTTTATGTAGATGATATCATCATCACAGGAAGTTCAAACTCTCTCATTCAACAGTTAACTTCGAGATTGAATACAGCCTTTTCTCTCAAACAGCTAGGTCACTTAGACTATTTCTTGGGGCTGGAGATTAAGTATCTCCCTAACAGGTCTATTTTGATGTCTCAAAGCAAGTATGTCAGAGATCTACTTCATAAAACTCAAATGGTTGAGGCACACTCTATCTCCACTCCTATGGTTACAAACTGCAAATTGTCCAAACATGAAATTGATCTATTTCATGATCCAACTCTCTATAAGTCAGTAGTGGGTGCCCTGCAGTAAGCCACCCTTACTAGACCTGAGATTTTTTTTTATTTTTTTTTATCAGCAAAGATAAGTATTTATATATAGATAAAGAGTACCAGCGGTACTAAAAAAAAAACTTCGTACCCCATTGCCCAGAGGCTCTTCGCTATGCGAAGGTATGGGGGAGGGATGTTGTACGCAGCCTTACCCTTGCATATGCAAAGAGGCTGTTTCCGGATTCGAACCCATGACCAACAAGTCACCAAGGCACAACTTTACCACTGCACCAGGTACTAAAATACATATATGTAGATGGCCGTGCAAATGGTTCCAAAACTAGACCTGAGATTAGTTATGTTGTTAATAAGGTTTGTCAGTATATGACTAATCCATTGGATTCTCATTGGGCTGTGGTCAAAAGGATATTAAGATATCTCAAGGTACCATATTTCATGGTTTATCCCTTCAACCTGCTTCTGTTTCAAAACCTATGGCACTCTATGCTTTCTGTGATGCTGTTGGGCATCAAATATTGATGACAGACGTTCCACATCAAGAGCAGCTATCTTTCCTGGCCGAAACTTGATATCCTGGTGGTCCAGGAAGCAGAAAGTCACGGCAAGGTCCAGCACTGAAGCTGAATATCAAAGCTTGGTCCAAACATCTATTGAATTAACCTGGATTCGAACCCTTCTAACAGAATTACATGTTTCTTTTCAAACTCCTATGATTTACTGTGATAATCAAAGTGCAGTGTCCATAGCTCACAATCCAGTGTTCCATAGTAGAACAAAGCATATGGAAATTGATGTCTTTTTTGTAAGAGAACAAGTTTTGGCCAAACAACTCTCAATTGTGCATCTTCCTGCCTTAGATCAATGGGCAGATGTCTTAACCAAGCCACTTTCCTCAACAAGATTTGAAGCACTAAGGGGCAAACTCAATGTGAAGCATTTTTCTGTAGGAAAGCCTTCCCCTTGAATTTGTGGGGGGTATTAGAATGAATGTATAAAAATAACTGTTACAGACAGTTATTGCAGGACAGTTAGACAGCTAACTACTTTTCTTTCACTAACAGAATTATGTTAGTTAGTTGTTAGTTAGTTTGTGATTAGCTTCAAGGTCTAGAGGTTTATAAATACCTCCTTTGTCACTGCATTAAAAACTAACTTTTTCAGAATCAATAATATCAGTTTTTCCTTTTTCTATCCTCAATGTTTTCTCTTATTCTCTTTGTTCTCTCAGTTCTCTAAATCTGATAGAGTATACAAGTGAGGGGCAACCCTCACCACCCCTTGAGCTAGCTGTTGGGGTTGAGTTAGGCCTAGACTCACATTCTAAAGAATCTAAGAAAAATTAAACTATTAATACTTTAACATTAATAGTACAAACTACAAAGAGCAAGTAGGCCATATATAAACAAAAATAATGTTCAAAGTCAAACCAAAATAAGCTAGTTTTGGGGACAGCAAGTTTTCACAAACAACTCCAGTTGCTAAATTACCAGGTGTTATCAAATGCAGCAGTAAGGCCAGACAGTAAATAAAATGACAAAATTAATAAGAATCTTTCAGTACCAATCCTGATTCATTTTGCAAGACCAGAAATCTCTCCCAACTGTTAGACTTCACTATATCAAAAGCATAATCCCAATATGCCAGTCCCTCGCAACTGCCAAGTTCCCACCTCAAACTGAGAGAAGATGAATTTGCATAAGCCTCTCCCGAATCACTGATACCAACTGCAGATACACGAATAGAGCGCCCATTTGCCACAATAACAGGGGTATCACGAAGTCTACCTGAACTACGTTCAGCTTGAGCTGCTGCTTTAATAATTCTTCGTTCATTCACTGAAAAGCACAACTCACTTAAGGGATAGAAATCTCAAGAATTATATTGTCAATAAAGAGATTTAGGGAGAAGAGAGAGAGGAAAGCATTTCTGTATTGATGAGGATTCAACCCCAACCATAGATTGGGGAATGAAGCAGTACATATAGGCAGTTGCATAACAAAATGATAAAGCCGTTAGGCAGTTGCATAACAGAATGATAAAGCTATTGACAGTTGTACTTACAACTGTCTAACAGAAAACTAACCTAACCTGAGTTAGTTAACTGTGAGAAACAGTTAACTAACTTCTGATTACAAGAGATACACTTAGGTAGTAAAATACTACTCTCTTATAGTCAATGACTTTAATTCTGAAAAAATGCATACCTGGTTCATCAGCTATAAGTACAATAGAAGAAGGAATGTTGCATGTTACTGACAGCCAAACTTCAGCTACTGATGGCAGAGGATGGTCATCCCCGACCAAATTTCCACGTCTGAAAAGAAGTTTCTGAGTCATTTGAAACAAGAATAGGTTAACATAGGCCAACTTCTATGTGTTCATAAATATGCGAGGCTATTTTCTACCTAGAAATAAATACTGAAACTTACAAAGGATCCCAGTTTTTGACATAAAACTCCATACAAATTACTAGAGACCCGATGCACTAGAACTCCATCTTCAGCCAGAGCATTCCCTTCATCCAAAACTTCTACAGTTTCAATGAAATCAACACCATTGTCCCACCATTCAGGTCCACCAACAAGTACTATGTCTAAACTTGTACCAGGTACAAGATATAACTCCTCTAAGCTATGAGACTGCTTGTTACTTTCGGCTTGAACCAAATCAAGCCAGTAACCACCAAATTGGTTTCCATCACCTGCCTGACGCACAATAAGGGGTAGATATGCCACAATACGTGAAGATGCTTTTAATACACCAGGACCAAGACTGTAGTGGTGATCTTCTTTAGAAAATATGGCGTGGATCACAGCTTGACCAGGATTAGAAGCATATACATATGTCCACGAACAAGGAGAGCCATCAACTGATGACTGGAATTGAGTATTTGGCACTGTTTCCAAGTATAACAACTCCTGAGTTGCATTGACAATTACAAAAGACTCACTTCCAGCTTTCCACTTTATCAAAGAATTAAAGGCATCACATCTATAGAAAAAGGCACCTGCACATGATAGAACAACATAAACAAAAAATGGCAAGCAGAAAATTGGAAAAGAACATTACAGTATCCTCAAATATGGCATCACCATTTGCTGCTTTCATTGTCACGGCAGCTTGAAGATGCGATCCAACAACAGTTTCTACGGGAAAATTGTGAAGCATAACCATAGAAGAAGGAATGGAGACTTCAACAAGGACCTATGAGAAAAATAAAATAACAAAATAAAAAAATTGCATAGCCTTGAAAAGTGAATTGAAATAAATTTTATGAATTATACATAGATAGAAAACAAAGAAATGTCACAAAGAGGATCCAACAGAAAACATCTCTTGGAATATTTTTTATGAAGAATAACATCCCGCTATCATCAGAAATTAAAGCAGGGGTAGAAGTGAAATAAAATTTAAGAACAGCATATACATCCCCAGCCAATATGCTTAAGCTTAACACATACCACATTACTACTCCTGACAAAACAACATTCTTACAGTCAAATACCACAGCATATAACATAGGAACAGATTTGGGCTTAAGGAACCAAACATGATCAAATTTACTATATATTTGGAATGAATAAATAAAAGCATAAATTTACCTTTATAACATTACCTCATCATAATTTAGTGAATCATATACAGATAACACTTTGATAGTAGCTTTACCAGGTTTTTTTGCCTGGACAACACCAAAAGCTGACACAGATACAGTAGACAAGTCCGAAGATAGCCATTTGTAGTCACTCACTGTTTTTGCACAACCTACAGCACAAAGTGGGGTCAATAAGTATAAAAAGAAATATAAAAGTTAAGGTAGTTACTTCAGATTGGAGAAGATGGAAAAAGCTTCCAACCTCCTATAGCCTTTAACTCCACCTCCTGATAAACACCAGGAGACCAGGGCAGTAAGATGATTCCACTTTCATTGCCCAAGGTGTACTTTACTCGATCACAAACCATGACTTCTTGCACAGCTTTGATAATCTGCAAGATTTTAATGAATAAATGAGAAGAAGGATTTCACCATCCATTATAATCAGTGGTCTTCAAATCTTACACACGGATTTCGTTGTAGTTGACATTAGGAGTGCAGGGTAATTTTATGTAATAGTGTCTTTTAAGAGTCCACATTCTGGGCTGGATCAACCAATTGGCTGATTTCAAATACAGCAGAATTGTAATCTCAATCCTGTAACTTTTAGTACCTCTGGTACTCATTTAGCATACATATATATATTTTGGCTGATAAAAAAAAAATGAGAACCTGGCCCTGAAAAAAATACTACAACGTTCCTAAGAGTACAAGGCAACAAATAGCCTCTCTCCAAGCCCAAAAAAAGAAGAAATATGTAATAACCACAGAACAACATATGGTGCAACTAAAAGAGGCCGCAAATAATTGAGAAAGGAATGACGGTAAAATATGCTTCTAAGGCTTCTAACGAAAGAATGATCACCTCCTTTTTGTCATCAGCCCCACCAGGATAGCTCAAAGAAGCTGTCAATTTTTCAAGTCCTGGTGAATAAGCCTTCAAGATTTTAGAATTCCGCCAGCCATGTTTTACAGCAATATCATTTGAAACCCAAAATGTTTTCCAGTGACCAGAATCATTATCATACACCTTAACATCGTCATTCTGCAATGCAAAGAAGAATGTTGGAAACTATTGAAAGAAAAACACAAAACCATTTTGTCAAAAGGAGGAAAAATAGTAAAATTATTATGTAGATAAGTGCTATCAAAAACATTAAGAAAAATTGTCCTTGAAATCTGAACATATAAAATATATTGAATAGATGCAGATCATAGAAGAAAAATTGACGAGACAATATAAACATGTTTTACCATTCATGTTAGGTAATGAAAGTAGAATAACGCAATCTACCTCTGTAATATAAATCTCTTGCGCATCATGATCATGTGCAAAAACCTTTATCTGGATAAGATACTGATGGCCAGATACAACATACCAACGGGTCGTTAGAGCAATAGATTTGATTCCTTCCACTGGATCACCAGAACTAGATAAAGGTGATATATACAAACATAAAGAAGCTGGTAGGACCACATTTAGTGAAGACACTTGTACATGGCCAGCAATCCTAGTATCTTCAACAATAACAGCTGCCATTCCCAAGTTCCATGCATATGCTAGCCCTGTTTTTGAGTCAACCTGAGCAACCGAAGCATTTGAGACAGACCATTGGTGATGTGCTGAGGGTAAGGTGACCACTGCAAATGCCAAAGAAGAAAAATATTGGTAAGACTCTTTATAAGGTCTGTTGCTCATAGATCCATCCAAATACACCAAGCAACAGCCAAAAGAGCAAATTTCCTTAGCCACTTATTCCCTTTTACACAACAAAAATATATTAAAAAGGGAACTCACATGCAGGTAGAAAAAGAAGCACTCCAAATTAGAACATATCTAATGCCCTCTAAATAGTCTAAATTGTGACAGTATTTGATAAATAGAACGAAAGCATAAAAGAAATTTGTAGTGTAACAGTAGTTGACTGGAAATTCATCCTGATTCTTTTGTTCTCTCGGCATTTGCAAACATTTGAATAAAAAATTGATTGGCCTCCCAAATTGAATAAAAAAGCAAAACCAACATAAAGATCCCAGAAAATAAAATACACTCTTACATTTGCATTCCAGATAATCAGATAAAAAATGCTATTACAGTACTTTATTTTAGATAGAAAAAGAACTTTTGTAGAGTGAAAATAAATATACTACAGGAGGATGAGGACCTAAAACAGAGAATCAAGACAGAAACAAAAACAACGGCTAAAAGAAACAATTATCTCTCTGTAAATCAGAAAAGAAACTTGGTTTGGAAAACCATGAGTTAAATCTGACAATAAAGCTACCCAAAAGATGAGAAGGAGAAATCTCCGGCTGATTCAGAAATTATGACTCATACAAATATATACGCTCCATACGCAAACACACGCGCACACAAAAATAAACATCAAAGCAGCATACTTTCCTTTCAACTGCCAAAACCTCTAAACCCAATAGATAAAACAACTTCCAACTTCGAGAGTATTGATTAAAAATGGTCAGAAAGATCCACAATTCTACATGAAGCACAAATAATATATTTTGTAGCTTCCAAGCTACCTGCTACCTACAAATGAAGGAACAGATTATTCTCTCTGATTTAAAACTCTTGGGGCCCAGAACACACATGTCAGAGAAATGGACCTTATGAGGCCTAGACACCTGTGTTGTACTGTAACCACTCAATGGTACTAAATAGGTTGTGAAATTCAGTCCAAACAAAAACCTAAACCTTAGAGATTTAGCTTTCCAAAAGATGTTGGAGCTAAATTTCATGGAAAATGGCTGCAAATTAATAGAAGAATTTGTTAAAAGGATAAAGACAAGGAGGACAAAAATACTCCTAAAATACAGAAAAATGAAGAGTCCCCATCTATCAATGGCCAATTGTATTCCTAATCCTAGCAGCTAATGCTGCAATTTGACAGCATAATCATATATATATAAGATTTACAATTTTAAACAACTTGCACAAAGATTTGAATGAACAGTAAACAACTTAAAAAAACCTTGAGGAACATTTCCCCGGATGACTTTAAGGGTGTAGGGAATGACTGCACCAACAAGGACAAAGACTGGTGATGGAGGATCAAGTGACATAGCTTCAGCAACAGTAAGAACAATCTCATCAGCCAAATTCTTTAACTGTGGCTCGAGCAGATGCACTGACACAATCTCATGACCAATCTCAATTCCCTTTACTACAAACAGATCTGAAAATACACCCTGCAAAACAGGACCAGGAAAAAAAAGATATAATATTAAATATGGTTTATTAGTAATAACACAATGACTTAACCTGTTTAAACCAGCCAGTAGCAGCCTTACATTGTCTTCAAGTTTTATTTGTATATCTAAGTTACCACACAGTCCTCCACAATCACTAAGGGGGGAATCCTTTAGCGGAACATTAACAAGGTGACAAGGTAATCCGTTGGCTTCAGGCATAAGGCTCCACATAAACTGTAAGCCAACTAATGAGGAAAATACATTTTCTGCAGCACAAAAGGGAAGTTTGATAAATATTTCCAATCTGATCAAGACTCAATTGAGGAAAAAAGGAGACTAAAATTTAGCAGAAAACTTTAAGCTGGAAATAATTACATCCAATAATCAATAGACAAATAAATAAATGAATGATGAATAGTTGAATGCCTATGCTCAAATGGCATAAAAGAGCAATGTAATCCTCACAGTGCTTCTAATGCCAATCCTGCAGTAGTATGTCTTCTTTGTTAACTTAAGCTCATTTCTACATTTGCAAGACAAAAGATGGCAAAGAGAGCCTATTTTCAAGATAATAGTTCTGTAAAGGTAAGGCATAGAACACAGCAAAATTGTAAAATCAACCATGTTGATGAGAGCTGCAATGGTGTCAGACTTTCATGATCAAAAATGCAAAAATCCCAAGATAAGTACAAAAGTAAGTCACAAAACCATTAAGATTTCACAAATACCTTCACTGTCAAAGGCACGGACACGTAGTGTGGCAAGCCCCTCTAAATCAAGTTTAATAGAATTATGAAATATCTGTATTCTTGATATGTTGTCAATGAAGACTTTGCAGCGAATCACAATTCCAGTCTGCAAATCCGCAGCATAAACAGCAGTTTCCTTCCGACCACTATAAGGGGCAATGGATCTTATCCTTGCACTAGTCGAGCACTTGCTGCTTGAATTATACTCTGGCTCAACAGACAGAATATCATGATGATCCCATGACCTGAGCATGTGTCACGAAAAACATCATAATCAACTCAATTACAAAGGATCAAAACCAAAACCAGTCAACAAACATCACTTGAGGAAGTCGGGGAATTATCACTTGTTGAGAATAACAATTTAAAGGTCCCTTTGTTTCATTTTTTAAAAACATACAAACTAATCTGGTGAGAGAGCAGTGTTCGAAAAACTGTTTTTCAAAACTAATATCTCTTGCTTAGTTTCTAAAACCAGAAAACCCAACCATCACAAAACCATCTTTTATTTTCTATTTCTATCCTCAATATTGTACTTTCACTTTCACATTTCCTTTCCTTGCTTCTATCTTCTAAAAAACAGCTTTAAAAGTTGTTTTATAAAATAATTTCCAAAAACTAAAACACCAAAAACACAGTCAAACACAACCTAAACTTCCCCGTGCCTTTTACAAAGTTATTACTAATATTATCATATCATATGTAGAACTGAAATGAAATGACAAGACCCCGTTGCTTCCACTACAATTCAAGTTTAGGAATAAAAATTTGGAGCAAGTAAGTGTGAAGTGTGGTGATAGAAAGTGGAAGAGGACCATTGGAAGCAACCGTCACTTCCTTGGAGCCTATAATCGACAGGGAAGGTCATTTTCGGCGGCAAGAGTATGTTAACGTCGGCAATGTGAGGACCACTAGAAGCAGCGTGAGACGACGACGCCAGTACCGTCGCCGTCACCAGAAAACTCAGTAACAAGGCCATGTTCACCATTTTCCCTCGGATCAGATCATTCATTCACGGATTTTGCATTGCAGAACAGAGCAGAGAGTGAATGAAGGGAAGAGTTGAATTGAAGTTGTGATTGTATTGTTGAGGATTTTGAGGGTTTAGGGTTTTGGTGAAGTGAAGTGAAGAACAGTGAAGGGATCGCACGAGGTGGAACGTGGAAAGTAATGTCAGTCTCTTTTTTGCACAAAGGTTAGAAAGGTGAAGTCCATTAACGCATCCAGATACTCCATTCTTTTTTTTTTTTAATGGAGTAAACTATAAACTATTATTTTCCTCCTGCAATGCATTTGTGTCATGCTTTCACTTTGATTTTTAATAGAAAAATATATTAAAAAATCCTTAAAATATATATTTTTACCGGCTTAAATATAAAAATATTCCACACAATTTTTCATATTTAATCTGCATAATTTATTTTTTCATTTTCTATTTCTGATATCAATCATCGTTACAACAAAGTATTAATGACAATATCATTTTGTATCATAACAACAAAAGATAACATTGTGATGATGTCGTCACATGTTACATTAATTAATATAATGTCACATCATCACTTTCACGTCAACAAATGTACCACATGATCTTAAACAATTATATATTTTCTAGCATACACATGTCAATAACTTCATTCTCAATCTTAACATCCCCTTGACTAATACATCTTTCATCTATTTTCTTGATGCTTTCCAACCGCTCAACCTTCATGATAATTGTAAAAAATATTTAGTTGAAGGATGTAAATTTAGGCAATTATCTCATTTTTTCTCTTATTTAGAATCTTATTTGTGCCTTTTTAATTATAAATTTGTCAATATTTAGTCTTACACTTTAGTTCATCATTTTGATAGGATATGTCTACTTATTGATGAATTATTTTGTAGGAATGGAGTTTGGATTGAAAGGCAACTTAGAGCAAGAAATGAAAAAGCCTAAAGTGGAAAATTAGGCTATAGAGGAGGAATTCGCTTAAGCTTGAAAGTTTTGGCTCAAGTTGAAATAAAATAAATAGGTTGTTTCAGAATTCACACATGCCCAAATTTTTTTGGCTTAAACTGATTTTCATTAAAATGTTGTGAATTTGGGGATTTTATATACTAAAGAAGCAACTTATCATTTTGAAGGGGGCTTCATTGCAAGACAAAAGTACTATTTGGTGAAAGAAAAGCTTTCCAATTTCTCATATCTTCCATTTCTTCACTCCATTGTATTTTGGTGTTACCCATGGAATGGGTAGCTAGATCTTGTTGTTATTTGGGGATAGATGTAACTAAATCTTATACTCTTGATTTTTTCTTTTGAAATAGGTTTATATATGCATCTTGTTCTTCAATGTGAGTGTTTTACTTATACTTGTAATGCTTGTTATGATTTGTTATTGGGAAATGCTTTCATAGCTTGATTTTTAGATGAGATTGTGATTGAAAAATATTATCTTTATCTTGAATCGTATTAGAACATCTAATAAACCTTAGATCTAGGAATAGGCTCGGGATTATTGATTATCTTTAAGTCATTAAGCTTGAAGCAAGTTTTTTTATTAAATGTATGAGAGATATTGACATTTAATGAAGGAACTTAGGTTCTTTCTCACTTAGGAAATTAGGGATTATAATACTATTTTTGAACAATGATCGATATTAACATTGAATTTCAAGTTAGATATTATGTTTTATTGCAAATAAAGTTTATTACAATGAAATCTAACCCCGACGACCTTCGTCATTTGATTTCCATACCATTTTATCATGTTTTTATCTAAAAACCCAAGAATAGTTTCAAACTTGTGTCTTTATTTATTTAATCCTTGTTATCGAATGTTATGTTTTTATTGTTTTATTTGTTAGCTTAGATAGTAAAAAAGTTTGTAGAATTTACCAAGTATTACGTGAGTCTTCGAGGGAATGATATTCTTACTCGCCAAATACTACCTAACGACTTTATACGCTTGTAAATGAGGCAACACTCAACTTGGTGGGAATGGAGGTGGATATGCAATAGTGTTTTTGGAACCTAATCGTGGTCTCTCAATAATGTTTATCATATGATCCACATATTCAACCATGCCTTAACAGTAGTTGGCTAAATGATACATGTGCAATAGGAATTGGTGTCCTAGTTTGAGATCCTATAGGTAGGTTGTTGAGGTTTCTCATGCCATTGTGGAAACGGTGAACCTCTCCTCTAGGAGCTCTTGGCCCAAGAATAAGGACTTAAGTATGCCTAAGGATTAGACTATTGATTTGTGGGTTGTGAATCGAATTGTGTATTTGTTATCATCAATATTCTATCTTGTTCGTATGCTAACATGATTTTCATGCACACATATGCATCCAATATTTTAGAAATAATAGTGCTAATGAGAAGCCATTGAAATTTGCCGCTTACATGTATGAGACTCTCATCTTGGTTGGTTAGGGGTGTGGGTTCAAATGTCATAGGCTTTCTCAACAAATACTTCGGTTGGTTAGGGTGTGGGTTCAAATGTTTTGTAATAAATATGAAACTCTCATCTTGTAGTCATCATAGAGAAAGTTGTGAAATACCCCCTAGTGATGTCGTAGGCTTTCTTGCTTCTTGTTTTTCGTACTCATACTTTACCTGAAAATAACATAGGATTTAATTTCTTAGATTTTTTTAGCTATTATCTTTTGCATGAATTGTTTTTAATATATTGTCAATATATTTTTTTGCAACACATATTAAAACTTAAAAAATTTTCAACACATAAATATTTTATGCCAGTTTAAAATTAAATTTATATGTGATATTTAACACTCAAATATTTAAATTATTTTATTTTCATTTTTTATTCCTTGACTTTTTTAGTCCTTGTATTTTTTTTTCATTTTTAGTTCTTATAAATTCTTCTTCTTTTATTTTAGTCTTTCTAACATCATTTTTGACATGACACTTATTAACGTGATATTATTACTGACATGGTATATTTGCTAATGCGAAAATGATAACAGAACATGTGATGACATCATATTTTTATGATGTGGTGCATGACAACATCAACATAATGCTATGATAGTGACATCATTAACATTTTTTGTAATAGAGATAAAAAAATATCAAATTACAAGGACTAAAAATGAAAAAAAAATACAATGATAAAAAATGAAAAAATGTTGGCTTATAAGGACTATTTTCATATTTATGCATTTTTCCTTTCACCTTGTTTGGTAGGTGGATGTTTGATTTCTAACACTATTAATGACACTAACTAGAGATATTAATTGTGAAATATTATTTCATCTTTTACTACATGTCATCCTATCATTAAGGATTAAAATGGAATATTTAAATATTTTTTCTTTCTCTTTTACACTCTTTATTTCTATCTCTTTATTTATTTCTTGCTCTCTTTTATCTCCCATTTTTCTTTTTTCTCTCTCTCTCCCATGTCTCTTTTTTCCCTCCCTCTAATGTATTTCACTATTCTCTCTATCTCTTATATCTTTTTTTTTTTCTCATTTTCTTTTTGCTTGCCTCCCCTTCTTATCTTTGTTGTCTATCTCATTCTTATCTTTATCTCTCTTATCTCATCCTCTTTCTCCCTTGAGAAGCCAAAGGAAGAATGGAAATATGAAAGAGAAAAAAGTGGGAGAGATGAAGAGAGAAAAATGAGAGAGAGAGGAAAGAGAAAGAAAAATGGTAGATATGAGAAATAGAGGAAAGGAGAGGAAAAGAGGGAGTAAAGAAAGAAAATATGTTATACTTATAGGTGGGAGAGATAAAATAAATAAAAGAAGGAGGGGAGAGAAAGAATAAAGATAAAAGATTGAAAAAAGGAGAGAGGTGAGGGAAAAAAGATATAGAGAAAAAACACACAAGATGAAATAACAACATAAAAAGTACAACATGTGTCTGCCTGAGAAAGATAGGCATGCAGGACCATTTATGGTGTGTATGGAAACCCATTCCAACCACTTTAAGCAAAAGTTTCCCACTTATCCATCTAAAAACAAGGCAGTCTTGAATTGACTTCGACAGTAACTCTTTAAATTTACTGCCCATCTAACCCTCTTTTATATTAAAATCCAAAAGTATATAATAAAATACACTATCTTCTTTCACATGTCTCACTTTTCTCCTTTTTTTCATGCTAATCCATTATTGCATCGTTCTCTCTGTACTCATCTTTCACAAAATATTTTCTTCCTTTTACTTTTTTCTTTGTTTTAAGGACTTACCCTTAAATTTTTACCAGGTGAATGACATCAAATCAAATAAGGTACTAGTTTCTTAAATTTCTGTGCTCGCTTATTTACTAAAAAATATATTTGGTCTAGAACATGGATAATTTAAATTTTAAATTTAAATATATTTTAGTTTCTATAATATACCATTTTTTGTTTGTTTTAATCCTTATTATATATATATATCTTAAATAGTTGCTGTAATTTTTTTTAGTTTGGTCCGTATTATCTTATTTTAATTCTTGTAATATAGTTTTTTAGTCTTTTTATTCATTTTGAGTTAGTCCGTTTAATAAAAATAGTAGAAACTAAAAGATTACAGTCTTTTATGTTTTTATTATATTAAGTTTAATGTCTTATTTTTTAAAAATTCAATTTAGTTAAAATGGTTTTTATGAATCAATGAATATTTTTAGATTTTCGACCATTTTGAATTTTTGTTTGACTAATTTAAAATATAAAATTTGTCTCGTTAAATTTATGTATATAAAAATTACAAAACTTAATTGATATTCAATCAAAAGATTTACCTAACTCCCGTCCTTGCTCAGCCATCTTAATTAAACTCTTTTGTTAACAAAAAAACTATACACTACATAATATAAAATATAAAATATGAATTTACATTTACATTTTGCCATGAAAGGAAAAAGAAAACCATTTGATTAAAAGTTGGTGCTTTTGTTTCCTTCTCTCTTCACAGTCTCAAGGAACGAATCACGCCCTCACTCTCAGCTCCTCCGTCCAATCGCCGCCGCTGACCGCCATTGCTGTCTGCCACCGTCGCGTGTGGTCCCACCACTCCTTCTTTCTCAGGTTCCCTCTCTCTCCCTAATTGTAGCAATGGATGAAATAGCTATACATACGCACCATCGCTTTCTCTTTCGTTTTCACTAAAATTTAACTGTGTTATGAAAGGAATGCGTAATTTCGGTTATTTTCTTCATCACTATGGACATAACATAACATAACACAACCCACAGTTGTTGTTCGATGATTTGACCAGCAGCAGCTTTGAGCTGTTGATGACTTTAGTGTGGCATGTAATGTCTATTTAGCTTAGTGTGGTGAAATCATTTTCCTATGATACATTGATGTGTTGTTCTATTTCTGAATCAAATGCACATTTGTTTGTGTGTGTTCAGTGACGGATCTAGGACCCTAAGTCATGAAAGAAGTACAAAATTAAGGACAAGAGGTTCAAATATATAAAATTAGGGGGGGGGGGGGGGGGCGATATACACATTCACGATATTTATATGTAATTTTTTAAAAGTGAGGGGGTGCAAGTGCACCTCCTCATTCATATGGATCCGCCACTGTGTGTGTTGCTCAGCTGCTACATTTGCTTGTGTGTTCTTATTTCTCAGATCTGTTGCCTCCTTTTATGTAGAGTTGTCGATGTGGGTTTTGGCCTAAGGGTTAACCCTACCTAGCCCTGTTTTCAACCCACCTAGCACTGACCGTTCACTTAATAAAAGAACTAAATGGCCCAAATCAATTTAGCCCTTCAGTATATGTGGGTTAGGGGGCGCTAATGCATGGGTCAGCTATGACTATGAACTAGAAAAACCACAAATCACTCCATTGATTGGACTGAATAACGTGTGTTGTATTTCCATGATTATTGTACAGTAAATAAGTTTATGGAATTAGAATCAATCTATTTAGGGAAATATTCAGGAAACAAATCAACCTAAATATGGATTTCATTTCACTAGTTATGTACAATGTTTCAACATTTCCCCTCAAGCTAGAGCATATATATATCATGTGCGTTAAGCTTGTCACATGTAGATCTTATTGTAGGACCCCACAAAGATTTAGTAAAAATGTCAGCATGCTAATCTCTAAAGAAAACAGAGGAAGCTTTGATGATGTCCAAGAGGATCTTTTCTCCGAGGAAATGGCAATCAACTTTTATTTGTTTTATTCTCTAATGAAAGTTTGAATTAGAAGAGAGATATAAAGCTGATTGATTATCATACATGAGTTCAATAGGACCAACCTTGCAGAATTGCAACTCCTAAAATAGGTGTTTTAGCCATAAGAATTCACATATGGTGAGCCATGGCATGATACTTAACTTCTGTACTTGACCTGGCAACAAAACTCCACTTTTTACACTTCCATGAGATAAGATTTCAACCCACAAAAATACAATTGCTTGAAGTGGATTGTCTATCTCCTGCATCTCCAGCCGAGTCTTCATCTGAGTATCCAATAATGTTACTATGTCCCCTGTCAGTGTAAACAAGTCCCTTTCTAGGTGACCCTTTGATGTATCTAAGGATTCTAACAACTACAAGCCAATGACTCACACAAGGAGAATTAAGAAACTAACTGTCAGAAAGATATTTCACGCCTGGTCATGGTGAGATAATTTAATTTTCCCATAGTCTTCAGTATTTCCTGGATCAGGATAAGGCTCCCCCCTACTTTGGCAGAAGCTTCACATTAGGATCCACAAGGGTGTCCTCCAACTTGCAATAATGAAATCTATGAGGCATATCTCCTCCAAAATGTTGAGAGCATACTTCCTTTGAGAGATAGCAATTCCTGAGCTTGATTGAGTTATCTCAAGCCCAAGAAAACAATGCAGAGGACCTAACTCAGTTTGGAAGTGCTGAAATAGATATTGTTTGAGAGCCTTGATGTCCTCCTAATCTTCACCTATAATCACAATGTCATCTGCATAAATCACAAGATAAACATAATTATTTGATGACAAGCGTCTAAAGAAAACCCAAGTGGTATGCTTCGCAATGGATCATTCCAAAGTGTTATACCTTTGTTAAACCAATCAAACCAAGCTTGGGGTGATTGTTTTAGGCCATATAAGGACTTTTGTAATTTAATAAGTCCAGCCACCCCCAAGCATCAAACCTTGGGAGTTATTCCATATAAATCTCTTCCTTCAAGTCACCATGTAAGAAAGCAAACAAAGGCCAATGCTTCATGGCAATAATGGCTAAAAAAAGATGAATTGAAACCATATTCGCAACTAGGGACAAAGTATTACTCTATTCTTGACCATAGACCCATGTGTATCCTTTAACTATAAAACGGGGTTTTAATCGACCCACCGGTACATTAGGTCCCACTTTAGTATTAACTATTAAGACCCATCTACAGCCAATAACAGATTTTCCTGGTGGAAGAGAAACAAGCTCCCATGTATTGTTAGACTCTAATGCTGACATCTCATCAGTCATCGCTTCTTGCCATCCTGGATGAGATAGAGCTTCCTGTATGGTCTAAGGAATAATAATAGTAATAGATGAAATAGTAGGGACAAAAGCATAGTAGATAGGAGACAAAAAATGACAAGAGAGAAAATTATAAATAGGATGGGGATTGTGGGTAGAGCGGTAACTTGGTCCATGGGTTGACATGGCCACATGGGCTTTTTGATCCATAGAGTTTAATATTTAGTTGATTTTTAGCCCTGACCCATGTTGGGCTATATTGACTTCTCTAATTGTGATGATTTGTGGATCAGAAGAGGAGGGAAGATATGGGTGCCAGCGAGAACAATAGTGCAAAACCAAGAGTACGCCCAATTGTACGCTTAGGGATCTTTCTCATCTCTCACAGCAACATTGTCAGGTATTACTACTACTACTACTACTACTACTATTATTAGAGTTTCAGTATTAAGAAATCAATAATAGAATTTTTTTTAATTGGGAATCACAGTGGAGGTGCATTATTAATAACATTTTTAATAAACACCTGCTTTTAATTTCTTAATTAATGCTCTAAGGACACTTGATAGAACATTATGGCGGAAGTTGATCCATGTAGCCGACCCCACCTAGTGGGATAAGGCGTTGTTGTTGTTGTTGTTGAGTGATTTGAATTTGATTAAAACTTTGCTCTTTCCAGTGTGGTTTGTTTCATCGCAGGGGTGGTGGCTCTTCTCCTTCTCCCTATCCTTGCCAAGAACACCTACATTTCCGAGAATGCCCTCATGCCAGGTCACTTCCATTTCCAATTTACAACATGCTTGTTTGTTTTTCCATTGGTGCAGCCTCAAATGTTCATTTCGCCAAAAGTACCATGTGACATGCTTCTCCGTTTGCACACATTGCAATGCTTGCAAACAGAGAACCAATCGCACTACATACCTTTCCTCTTCAATTTGCTGATTCTAATTTTTACCTGGTTGTGCAGGTTCTGCAAACAACATGCTCTCTACTCACCATGTCTCAGATGCAAATAAATTCATCAAGGACTTAACTGATTTGGAGTTCAGATCTGGGGCCTCACCAATGTAACTCCTTCCTTCCTTCCTATTACCATAAGAAATTTTATACAACTTCACAAGGGAAAAAGAAATAAAATATTTGCTGTGTTTCAATGCAGTGAGAGTCAAAAACTTATTGCACATTATATGTCAGCCTTGGATGCTGAAGTTACTTTTCACAAGTTTTACCCTCAATTCAATCAGTTCCATCCACTGCACTTCTTTACCAGTCCCAATTCAGGTATAATCTCAGAAAATGCAACTTGTTCTTCGTTTGGAATCAACACTGTTGGAATCATCAGGGCACCGCGCGGGGATGGCAAGGAAGCTATTGTCTTGGTAACGCCTTACAATCCAAATAAAGTTGGTCTGGGTGAGGCTTTGTCCTTGGGCATTGCTTACTCAGTGTTCTCACTGCTTTCGCGTGTTACTTGGCTGGCAAAAGATATCGTATGGCTTGTGGCTGATTCACAATATGGAGAATATTCTGGAGTGGCTGCATGGCTAAGAGAATATCATGCCCCTGCTTTCCGAAGGGTTGACATTGTTAATAGTGAAACATGTAATGAGAGCAGCACTTTTAATCAACTTGGACAGGGTCTTTATTGGGATGGAAAGTTATATGGTGGTTTTAGACGTGCAGGAACTATGGCTGCAGCTCTTGTAATTAAAGTTGCAGAGCAAGGTAACCAGTATGAAGACAGTCTTAATATTTATGCGGAGGCATCCAACGGCCAAATGCCAAACCTCGACCTTATCAATATTGTAAATTATCTGGCAGTACATAAACAAGGGTTGCGGATAAAAGTGAACAAGATGTGGTCTCTGCTTGGATCCAGGTGGCTCAATACTTTGGGTGTTATTTTTGAATCCTTGGGAAAATTTGCTAGAAGCTTAAATCCTCAGTGGAAGTTTGGTATTCCTGCTACTGAGTATGTTGAGGGTGCTGCTACACTGGCAAGTTCATTGTATTACCAGGTGTTTTTCTTTTACCCCATCTAAATGTGTTTACTGTAATATTCCCTGTGACCACTTTTTTTATAAGTATTCTTTTATCTGTATATTATTCCTCTCAGGGCTTAGGTGTTCCCACTGGTCCTCATGGTGCCTTCCGAGATTATCAAGTTGATGCAATCACACTGGAAATTTCACCAAAAGTTTCTCTTACTAAAATGATCAGGCGTAATGAATTCATTCTCCATAGTGGAAGGTATGTGTCACTCATACGAGTTGTATTGTATAGTTGTATTGAATATCAACTCTCGAATAAATGGCTGGCTATCAATGGAATTGTTGTAGAAGTTTTACAATTTTTAATTAAATGGCAATGTCCTGTTTATGCTTGCCATTTACTATAAAGAAAATGTACAAAATTATGAACATCTTGTTCTTGTTTTCAAAACCAAAGATAGAAAATCTGGGTAGTTATTTGAAGGCTTGGTTCAGTCTCAGTCATTAGATATAACATATGTCTGCTTGTGCTGGGAAAGTTGAAGCAACTCCAAAAAAGTATTTTCATAAAGGAAATTCTTGAACTTTTTAACGTGAAAAATTTAATTGGGTGGAGATTTTATATTCTTTTTGTTCCTTTTTGCCATCGACGTAGTTGTACTTGTGATGGGAAACTATTATTCTCATTACATGCAAAGCTTTTAATTCTATAAAATGATATTTCGTTTTAACATTTTATGAACTTGTGTATTGCTACTTATGTATATTATAAAGCATCTCTTTGTTTGATCACGGTGAGCAAAGTGTTTTGTACATGTTGCAGGTTAATTGAAGGAGTCATACGCTCAATAAACAACCTTCTTGAGAAGTTTCATCAGTCGTTTTTTTTGTACCTCTTGACATCCCCTAGTAAGTTTGTGTCGGTTGGTGTTTACATGATTCCATTTGCATTACTTGTTGCACCACTTCCAATAGTTGCGGCATATCTCCATGCCAATGCTAGTGATTCCACTCCCCAAACCACATCTGCCTTAGAAGTTGATACCAGCCAAAAATCTTGGAAATGGTTGAATTCAGCTAGGAAGGTTTTGGTCATTCATTTATGGGGTGCTGTCGTCTCCTTACTCCCATTTTTCCTATGTCGAGTACCCAACACCACACCAATGACGAACTTTGTATTGTGGGGTTTGCTATCAGCTTTTAGCTTGTTAATTTTGTACTTTATATTGGGTTCACCAATTTTTGAAGCTGCTGCATCTCTACATGAGAAAAACAAGTGGGCTAGCTTAAAGTCTGTAACTATATCAACTGCATTCATCGGTTTGTCTCTCATGTCTGTCATTAACTTTGCTACAGCAGAGATTGGGGCTTTACTTATTGTCCCGATTTGTCTGATGGCTAGACCATTGAAACTTGATATTCAAGCTAGGAGCTGGAGTACCTTACTAAGGGCCTCTTGCAATATTGCTTTAGGTTTTATTGTGTTTCCTCCAGTTGCATTTGTTTTACTGAAAGGTGCATTTGAAGATTTTTATGGTATGAATTTTGGTGACTATTGGAACTGGGTGGAATCCCTTTGGGTTTGGAATAGTGCTACTTACCTCTATGTAGGTGTTATTCACCTACCATGCTGGGCACTGTGTATTCACATTTTATTTCATCCATGTTGACATGTACTATTACTTTATCGGGACAAGCAATTTATTATCTTGATGTTTATGTTTTCTTCTGAAATGAACAATTGAACATCATTCTACTCTGCGAGTAATTTTTTATAATTTGGCCAAGAAGACTTCTGGGCAATAGGGAAGGAGAAACGATTAGTGTATTTTGTTTCCTGATCTTGATATGGATGACTAACGTGTGAATGATAGTTGAGCCTCGAGCAGATTTTCCTTATTTTATTTTTTAATTCATAAAAATATATAATTTCAGTATAAGCACAAAGATGAGAAGAGAAATATGGAACGACAGTTGCAGTTGAATGATTTCAATAATACAATAATCTTTATTATCTTAATTAAAAATTAAAAACTATAAAAATATAGATGAGAGAGAAAAAAACCCATCAGAAAAAAATCAAATCTTAATCTGAATACAGAAAACAAATCGCCAATAAAGAAAAGATCAAATTTTATATATATAAACAGATCTCGTTATCTCGTCCCTCACAAGTCTACCCACGTTTCCGTTTCATTTACCGTCAAAGCTTTACGGCTTGTTTTTTCCCTCATTAAAATTTGAATATTTAATTTATTTCAATTTAAAAATTTTAAAAAAAACTAACATGTATGATGCATGATAAGTTTATTGAATTTGATAATAAATTAATAATCACTTAAAAATTTATTAATTGTATTATAATAAAATACATCATTTTATTCATTATTTTTATTACTTGGTAGTTGATTATCATAATTATAGATAATGTTTTACAAAATTTAATAAATGTTTTATTGTATTTTATAAAATTTATTCATTACCAAAATGATCTAATTCAGTTGGTTGACCATGACATGTGAGTGAGTTGTTGTAAATTCCTTTGTATCCAATATAAAATTAACTTATTAGATTAAATCAATTGTTTATATAAAATCTAATTATATAATCTAAATTAGATAATTAGATTAAAAGATATTTTAATCTAATAATAAAATTATCTAATTGTAATTTTGAATAATTGGATTAGATTTTTTTATCAGTGTAAAAGATAAAGAAACCAACAGAAAGTAGATTAATTTTGAATAATTAGATTAGATGAGCTATGGATGAGTCTTTTTAGTTATAAATCCAAGTTAGGTACCTTCACATGATCAGCAACCTTGAGTGGGTCCTTTGTTAGTCTCATTGATTCACATTCCTAATGAATTCTAAGTTTCTAACATTTGTGCTGTGAGCAAGCATGTACCTCTTTGATGTTGCCCTCTCCAAAATCTACGAAGCCATCTAGCTGTGCTGTCAGCCACAAACATGTACCCCATGATGTTGCCCTCTCTATAGTGTCTACATTGCCTCCTAGATCTCAAGCGATTTGATTCTATATCCAAATCATGGGCTCTGTTATCTGAAGACCCTCATTTCATGAACATGTTCCGCAACAATTTCGTTGCATCGAGCTGCGATGACGATGATGATGATACATCTTTCCTTCTTTGGGAGATTTAGTCTCTGCTGAGAACAGGATCATCATCAAAGGAAACAACAACTTTGGGTTTTTTTATGCTGGATTATGTTATTAATGGCACTCTCTGTCTCTCTACTTATAGAGACATGCCAAGATAAAATTGTGTTATGGAACCCAAGCACATTCCTCCTGGCCCAAAGCCTAGAAGAAGAAGGCTTCCATCTTTTACATGGATTTGTTTATGACCATGTTAACTATGACTACAAGGTGCTTCAACTTATACATCTCAAAGGTCAGAATTCATGGGACATATATAGTCTAAAAAATAATTCTCGGACAACATTTGAGTTGAATATTCTATTTTTCCCTTTGTTTCCATGTGTTGATGTGTGCGTGAATGGAATGTGCCATTGGTTTTATTGCTTGGGAGAAGGATATGTGTGGTGTCATTGAACTTGAGCAACCAAGAGTTCCATGTAACACGCTTTGCTTATGCTCCTGCTGCGGGTTGGTTTCAGAACCACTTACCCCTTGTCCTTGTACATGCTTCTGCTGCTGCTTCCGGTTTGATCAAGAACCACAAGTCTTGATGAAAAATTGCCAAACAAGTCGCGCACCAGCACAATCCTTAAACGTGTGAAATAGAGATTCCTTGTGCTGCTCACAAATGCTGCATATATTGCTTCCTCACAGACCCAACCTCATCCTTCTAATATTTGTCAAAACTGATTCATGGAAAATCTTCCACAAGAAGCTCCTTACTGCCTCAGGACCTTTCCATTAGTGAAGAGAAATAGCAAGACCATGATGAGTAGAAGCAAGGTGGTTGGACACAACTTGATAGGCAGTTTTCATCGAAAATATACCATCAGATGTCTTACTCCAGGCAATGGTGTCACCCTCCCGACAACTTCTCTGGCAATCGGTTGAGGTAAAAAGCTAGCAATCCTATCACCCCTCCATTCTCCTGCATCATTACAAAAGGAAACTATGGTGTCATTTAGCTCTTCCTCAGGAACAGAACCTGAAGCTTTATCCATAAGAAGGCCACACTCAGGAACCCAATTATGTCTCCAGAATTTAACATCCCTTCCGTTTCCCACCCTCCAGATTATATTTCTGCAAAATATATCCCAAGTAGAAAATAAACCCCTCCAGAAGTTACTTCCAGGCTTGATAGTATTAACAAGAGGAAGCATCTCATTGCCACAACCATATCTGTTACGAATTATAGGATGAGGTCGTCAGCAAATGCCAAATGAAATATACAAGGATCCTGTCTGGTAATGCAGATAGGGCACCAAGTTCCTTGATTAACAGCAACAGATGTCATCTGAAACAGACATTCAATGCAAAGGACGAACAAATATGGAGAAAATTCATCAAGGGCCTCTCCATTCTACAATAATCTCATTGATGCAGTGGACATACGGCTCCAAATAATTTACACAAAGTTATCAGGAATTCCTACATCAATCAAGGTATCCTTGACTAACTCTCATTTAAGTCTATCATAAGCCTTTTCCTAATCCAGCTTGATAGCCATCCATCCTTTTCTCTCCTCTTTGTTCTTCATCGAGTGGAACACCTCCTGGGCAACTACAATATTGTCCCCACTTTGACTGATAAGGCCCAATCAAAACATTCGTCACAAAATGCAACCTTTGAGAAATCAGACCAATAATAGCTTTATAAATAAAATTACAAAGCTCAATTGGTCTAAAATCCTTAACCATACTTACCTCATCTTTTTTAGGAATAAGAGTAAGAAAAGGTTGGTTGACTTCCTCCACCTTCTGTGGACACTGGAACACATCCTGAACAAATCTATAAAACTGAGCACCAACCACCTCCCAGTTTTTTCTGAAAAAATAAGGCTTGATTCCCCATGAATTTGACAGTTTGAAAAATCTCTGCTGCATTTGGAGTTCTCCTCAAATCTGTCACAACATCCTTTCCTAGAACACCAAACATTTCTTCTTCTCCCTCCTGGCTTCCTCAATAACCTCATTAGTCACCAAAACACCATGTAGTAGATATCTATTGCCCAAAAAAGCACTTTGCCATTGATCAATCACCCCCGGCAACACCTTCTTCAATCTTTTTGTAAGCAACTTAGCCACAATTTTATACATGAAACGGACCAAGGAGATAGGCCTAAAATCTCCTAAACTTTGAGGATCATCCACTTTAGCTATTAGGGCAATAAACGATGCATTGGTACCCCATGGAAGGACAACCATGGATATGGGATTCTCTAACAAATCTCACAATATCATTCTTCACAAAATTCTTTCATTAATTTGACATTGAAACCATCCGGGCCGAGGCTCTTTTGATTGCCACACTCCGAAATAACTTCCTTAATGTATGCTTCTTCAAAGAATCCCACCAACATGTTATTCTCCTCTAATGAGGTGGTATTGAAGGTGGCACCATCTAAAAGTGGTCTAATATCATTACTTTCATCAAATCCTTCCTCAAAGTATCTTCTCACATCTTCCTTAATGATTAAAGGATCTTCATTCCAACTCCCATCAATATTTAGGCCTCTCAATATGTGAATTTACATTTGTGCACGTTGCCCTTGGTTTAATAGTTTGTAAATTTATGTATCCTAAATATTACTATGTGGGTGATTTCACTCTAACAAAGTGTAATTGAGAAGATTAAAATAAATTTACAGATTTCGAGTATTCGTAAACTAAATTACAGAGGGATAGTAAAAAAAAAAAAATTCAAACAAAATTAGGGAGGTCAGAATGCCTCAAAAACCCGAGCATTCAATTTGGCCTAAACTCCATAATGTATCCCAATATTCTAATATTAAATTGTAGCCAAAAAAGGCTTAACAACATATGCCCATGTATTCAATCTCCAAGTTGTAGCCAATGAAAAGCCAATAATAATTTTTCAACAATATGTGGTTCTGCATCTTGCCCCAGCCAACAAAGCTTTCACATAGAGCCACCAACATGCTCCATATATACTTGTGATAATTTGGAAAAAAACCACTGCATCAGCACGCTAATCTCAACAAGCAAACATTGGCTTTATTAAAGCCATTCCACCACTATTCAGAACATCTTGCAATCACCTGTCACACCACTCCCAGCCAGCTCACGCACATACCAAAACTTGGATTCTTTTCCACACAACCGTTGCATCAGCACTTCATTTCCTTGATTATTACCTCTAGAAAAGAGATTAGGATTATAGTAATTAAGAGAGAGAATAGGACAGGAGAAGAAACCACCATGGTGGTAGAGCCTGAAAATGTGTTTAGAGGGTTTAAAATTGCTTTAATAAAATTAAACTTCAAAGGCTACTACTAATAAATGTTTTCTTTACGGTGCCAATAAATAACTTTAGCAAAATTGTGAATTCAAATTTTGGGAGTTTTAAACGGCCAGATAACATATTTTAATCAATTACAAATTGTATTACCATTAGTTAGGTGTAACTAAGGGTGTGAGTTTGATTGCACAGAAAAAAAAGAGAATTAAAAAAAATATTTGAATTAAAATAATGTAATGAAGACGAGAGATTCACGTTACTTTTAGTTTTTTTTTTCATAAATAATAATATACTAATATTTTCTTGGCAACCAAACCAAGGCTAAAAAATCAGCATTTTTTCAAAAGAGAGACTTAAAAAGAGAAAATAATGTTTTTAACCCTTAAAAGAGCTTCGCTACACAGAGGGTTGTTACCACATATGCATGTGAAATACATTTTTTTACTGCAAAAAATGCGTTAAATACTACTCCTAAGTCCTAACTATATTTTATCAAAGGGACTCCCAACAAATTTCTCATTAGGTGTGCCCAATCTTACACCTACTGTCAACATGCCCACCATACACAAAAGGCCATGCTATGCTACAAATCCACCAAACTATAGTGGCGCAATCAAAATTCGTAGGCAGAAGAACAGAATCATCCTTTTTCAACCCTTTCAATTTTTTGTTTTATAGAAATTGCACTCAAAAGTCTTTATAATATGCCAAATGCAAATTAATATGTTCGAAAAAAATAAAATTGTCTTTTGATTATAAACATTATGATAATTTTGTTAATTTTCATTATAGTTTTTTAAAAAAATCATATTAAAAATAATTTCTTATTAATTACAACTTTTATATTAACAATACATGTTTATTAAACTCTTAAAAACTAAAAATATTTTTTTACTAAAATATATTAGAGTTTAATATGCAGACTAACACTGCAAATACCAAAAGCTTTTATACTATTTATAAAATAATTATTATAAAAGTCTATAAATGTCCATGTCATACTTTGTGACCAGAAATACACTGGCAATGTATATATTTAAAGAAATGATAAATGTTATGAAAAAAAATTCATGAAAAGAGACGAACTGTTATTTATAACAAATCTCACCGTTTATTTTGTCAACTTTTATCAACTTAATTCTATTTAAAGAATTCTCAGCCTTAGATACTATATTTCTACAGTTGTAGCAAGTTTTATTCGTACGAAATAGCATCACTCATATTTAAAATATTATTAATACATTTAAAGTAATGTATTTTAGCATGCTTTTTTAATAATAAAAAAAAGTTATATTATTAATTTCTTAACTAATGTGTTTTACTTCCTTCAAAAACTAATGTGTTTTACTAATATTTAGAGAAATCCTCCTTCTTGAATCCTTTGAAAAAAAGAAACAGAAACAGTGAAAGGCTTCAACATTGCAGAAAAAAGAGTTTTGGTTTTGTGTTTTTTTTACAAGTCTGAGAACTCCCATATCCCAATCATAAATAAAGCAAAAATGAGTAGTATTTTGTTCTCCAGATTCACACGCAACTTGAAAAAGTAGCACCTTTACGACATCTCAACTGAAACATCATAGGAAGAACAAGACACTCTTCACTTTTTCATTTCATACCCAAAAAATTAATAACCATTAACCAACCAAAAAACACTCAATTACTCTTGTTAAGTCCTAAAACACACTCTATTATTCTCTTTTTCATTTCTCAGTTTCGTTTCCAAAATAACATTCCTTCTGGATAGAGAATCTATAAGCTTTTTGCTCATAGCCTCACAAGCACCTTGCTTTCTCTTTTTCCCATTGTTAGTGGTTTTTATTGATTTCTGGGTCAGTGTGGTTTTTTCCTGTTCCACGAGTTTGGTCAAGTTTCCAGTGAATTTGTTAGGTGTGATCCATGTAGCCGATCTCACCTAGTGGGATAAGGCTTTGTTGTTGTTGTTGTGGTGGTGGTTTTGTGATTATTGGGCTGCCATGGATCTGGTTGGATCTTCTGGTTTGAGTCCTACAGGGTCCAAGTGAAGGTCAAAGTTTCGTTTTTTATGGTGTGAGTGATTCAGCTGCTGAATGAGTTTGAAATGGTGGGTCAGTTTTAGCTGAAAAAAGGGGTGTGAGGATAGAAAATGAAGCGCAAGGTGGTTCAGCACAAGTGGAAGAAGAAGCTTTTTGCTTTGATCTTGGTGGTGTTTTGTTTAGGAAGCTTGTTGTTTATGCAGACACGTTACCATCATGTTGCGGGGTTGGTTTCATTGCAACACCGTTTTGTTTCTGAGCCCGAGGTTCAAGGGCCCAAGGTTGCGTTTCTCTTCATTGCACGGAACAGGCTCCCTTTGGAAATGGTTTGGGATGCTTTCTTTAGGGTACTTTCTTTTCTCTTTTAGTTGTTATTGATCTCTATATCTTTGGGATTAGTAGTGTATGCAAATGACAATATAAAGAGTTTTTACGCTGTTATCCAATCATAATCCATATGATAAGTTTGTTGACTTTTACAATGGTTAGTTTACCAACAATGGTTTCTAATTGATTGATATTGTAAATATTTTCTACATTTATAGTGCGTAAAATTAAACTCAAATATGCTTGCTTGTGTGTGTGTGTGTGTGGAGCTTGTAATTAATAGGAGGTTTAGAGGCTAAAGTGGGGTGTATCTATTGTGGTTAGTTTCAAGATTTAATGATTAATTGGAACATATGCTTGAATCATTAATGGATCATTCTTGGGTTAAGCTTTATTCCTGGTAATCTGTTGATGTTACTTGAATGCGCTGTTGATAATAGAAGATGCTGTAAATTTAGTAAGTTCAATAATCTGTTTCAAATCATGATGTGCATTTGGCAATCATTGATTAGTGCAGTTGCAATCTATTTTGGGAATTTAGGATACGAAAGGCAAGAATAGTAATAGTAGTGCCAGTTATTTACCTTGCTTATCGTTATAACTCTTTTCAAAATTAGTGTAAGTTTGCATAACTTCTTAAAATTGATGCTAATAGACCTACCACTGGCTAAATTAGTTGTTAAAGTTGTTCTCTTTTTTTCTCTACAGCCCATGGGAAAGTAATGCTTTTAAGTGTTTGTAATGGATGTGTAGTTGTAGATCTTCCCCTTCATGTTTTGAAAAGTCATGGTGATGAACATATTGTTAATTCTTTGTAATTTCATGAAGTGCTTCTTGTTTACTATTGAGGTGCAGTAATGCTTATAGAAAAAATTTGTGCTGTTTCTTCAGGGAGGCGATCGCAAATTCTCAATTTTTGTACACTGCAGGCCTGGGTTTCTTCTCAACAAGGCAACGACTAGATCACCATATTTTTTGAATCGTCAAGTTAATGATAGCGTACAGGTTGCTCTTCTCTCGTTGTTTTCAACAGAGTCTGTTTATGTTTATTATCCACTCCCACGTGATCTGTCAGTGGTGTTCATACTTCATATTGATAAGTTGCTACACGCCTACACATGACTTGGTGTGCTTACCCACTGCTTATATTGTAACAGAATTCCTTTTGTGAACTCAAGTTTGTACCTACTGTGAAGTTTTGTAATCCATTTTGTATGTGAGGCCCATAGGGAACTGTGTGTTGCCTCTTGGTGATCTAAAATTCACTTGCCTGTTTGTTTATCAAATAGAACACATGGTAAATAGTAGAGTTAGTGGAAACCAAGGCCCTCTCTCTGATAAAAAGAATTAATTGTTCTTTATTCCCCTCTTTCTCAACTGTAGCTTTAACACAAGGATGAATTATGATTTTTAAATTAAAAGGATTTATACATAAGCATCCTTCTGTTCCGTGCTGAGTCTTTGAAGCAAATTTTACTGAGAGGGCAAGTGGATACCCTAGTAGTTTAGACATGATTTCTTATAAAAATGTGAAAAGGTATAACTCTTTTACTAGGTATAGAATTAAATGCCCTAGATATGTAGTTATCCTTATTGGTGTACTTGTTTAGAAGTGTATATTATTTCTTCTCTTTTAGAGAGAGGATTGGTGATTAAGATGCCTAATAAGAATGATTTTTTTCTCTAAAAGTTAATTTTGAATTATTTTATTCTATTTTACCAAACTGTTTAAAATTTGTCCAGAAATAGTTCTTACAAAGTTGTGATCCCATTTTGTCTGAAAAATCTTAGCTATCTCATGTTTTTAATTGCTTCTCTAAAAGTGAACTTTGAATTATTGTATCCAATTTAACCGTACTGTCTGAAAATTTTCAGAAAATAAAGTTTAAAAAGCTGCAATCCCATTTTTTTTTATGTCTGTAAGCTTCATGATATTTATTTAGTCCATGTGATCTATTTCCAGGTTGAATGGGGAGAATCAAGCATGATAGAGGCTGAACGTGTTTTACTTAGACATGCACTTAGTGATCCTTTAAATGACCGCTTTGTTTTTCTCTCAGATAGGTGAGGATATGAATTTGTTAACAGCTATAAAGTTTTTAGTCCTTTTACTTTTGCCTATCACTTTCTGGACTTATACTATAAGTACTCACCACTTATATATAGTTTTGAAAGTATGATTTCTTTATAGTACTTTGTTTTGCTTAATTATTTGATAGAAGAAATTGCATTGATATTTCTCTATTTTTGAGCCAAGCACCTCATTATATTTCAGTTGATTGATTTCTTTTCAGCTGTATACCTTTATACAACTTCAGCTATACATATGACTACATCATGTCAACATCAACAAGTTTTGTCGACAGGTGAGGATATGCACTTGTCTTATGCTTCAGCACATTGGTTCTGTGATGTTAACCCCCCCCCCCCCCCCCCCCCCCTTTTCTCTTTCAATTTGTATCATGTGATGACTTAAAACTGAAATCTCAATTTTTGAAAATTACACCACTAACTTCAGTAAGTGAAGTTACTGGCATTATATGTTTGTTCTGAAACTACAATTCCTCATATAACAAATTTTGAGAGGTTAGATTTGCTAAAGAGCTACTTTTAGTTAAATTTAGTTATTAATTTGCCAACAATTTAATTGTTTTTGACATTAAAATGTGAGCAGCTTTGCTGACACGAAAGAAGGCCGTTACAATCCAAAAATGGATCCTGTTATTCCTGTCTATAATTGGAGGAAAGGATCTCAGGTAAGGTCTAATGTAGTTCTTAGTTTACTGTGAGTTCATTCCGAAGCTTAAAGTACACGACATACATTACCAAATAATTCATCTTATTCCTCTCTTAATTATGTATTCTGCTGCAGTGGGCTGTTCTGACCAGAAAGCATGCCAAGGTTGTAGTGGAGGATGAAACTGTCTTTCCAATGTTTCAAAGATACTGCAAGGTAATGGGAGAAACAATCCTTTGTAGTCCATCTTTTATGAATGGTTTCACACACTTCCTTTAACATGTCAGACTCCTATAAAAAGAAATTTATACATCAATGAGGTAATGACCTTAGAAAATGTGCCAAATTTGGCCGTGAACATTGTAGGGAGTATTTCTTTTCTATCTTTGTTCTTTCTTTTTCATCCCTTAGGGTATCCACTCATCCTTTATCATTAAATGTTATAAACTCTTGGCTGGCTTTCCATACATGTTTTGGGTCATGGATCTTTTAGTATTTAAGCAAATCATCTTTCATGCTGACTGCCTTATTCGTTTCTTCTTCGTTTCTCTTACCTATGGATTTAATAATGCAGAAAAAGCCACTACCAGAATTTTGGAGGGCTCATTACATTGTAAGTGCTCTATATGAAATTATGCATGTAAAAATTCTTTATAAATGTTCTCTTACTATTTTAGCTTCAATCATAATTTTATTTATTTATTTATTGTCTTCTGCTCATAAAATGTCATGAAGTAATCCAATATTGGATTGTGAACTTATATATGATGTCAATTAAGTTCTTGTAAATTATATAAAGTAACAATTTTAAAGTATATTTCTTCCTTCGTGCAGCCTGCTGACACATCTAAGGTGCATAACTGTATACCAGATGAACACTATGTCCAGACATTACTGGCTGTAAGGATCCTTTTCGTTTCGTGCCTTTCACTCTTTCTATTTCTGGGTGCATGTGTAACAGACACAGACTGTGAATCGAGAGAGAGAGAGAGAGGTCCTGTATATGTTGTTATGATTAACTGGTTAACAATTACAGTGTTGACCCTATCTCCTATTTGTGTCAATCACACTTTTGGCTGAACCATTTGTTATGGCATACTTTTTTGGGTCTTCCATTTGTATGATTTGGGCGAGACTAAAGTGAAACTGGGATGATGATTGTCTGTTACTGTTTCTAGATGTTTTAAAGATTGAATTAATTACAAATTTACATTACTGCATTTCTTTGAAAAACAGATGGCTATAGATTTGTGACTTCTGATTTAAACTGTGTCAAGGCTTGTTTAACATTACAAGTATTTTAATGTGATCACTATGTTAGCTTCAATTTACTTATTTGAGTGCTTGCCTTCCCAAATATAGCAAAAGGGCCTTGAAGAAGAAATCACACGAAGATCGTTGACACATACTTCCTGGGATATTTCCAACTCCAGGGAACATGAGCGCCGGGGATGGCATCCAGTGACTTACAAGTACTCAGATGCTACACCTATGCTTCTAAAATTTGTCAAGGTTTGACCTCTACTGCCACTGCAAAATCACCCTTTTCAATCAACTTCCATTCCATGATCACTTTCATGCATCCAAAAAGGGGTAATATGTTAGGTTATTTACTATTTGACTTTAAACAGTGATTGCCTTAGCATCTGAAGACACTCTCAATGTTTAATTTCATCTCTATAAATACAAATTTGTTGGAAAGATATTGTGGGTTGTAATCATAGGGAACCCCCTAATAGAGCCTAAAAATGAATTCAAACTAAGTCACCTACTACATATCAGCATATACACAAACTTAGAAAGAATAAGATGGGAAAATTTGTTTTTGAAAATAAAGCAAAGTAATTTTGTGATCCTTGCCCTTATCAAACCTCAATCTTATTCTGATTTCAAATCGGCCAACTAATTGAAGCCAATACACTCTTAAGAGCAATCAGTTTTTCATGTGTTGCCAGTCCACTGCAGCAAGAGATAATATAACAAAAAAAAAATTTGGAAGGACTAAAAGTAAAAAAACGTTAAATTGTAAGAACTAAAAATATATTGTCTAATATAACATTCCCCAAAATATTCAAGTAACTGGACAATTATCAGTAATTGCAGTTATGATAATGAACTGAATATGCAATAAAACTCAAGTTTGGGCTAACGGGAAGCAATGTGCTGAAGAACGAAAAGAAAAAGTTTACTTATCAATGAACCATACTAAGACACCTAAGACAGCTAATGTAAAGATGCTGCTTCAACAGAATTGACTCAGTTTGAAACAAGCATATAAAGTGCATGTACCCTACTTTCATGAAAGAAAATATGTGCAAGTTTGATAATTTGTTTGCAGGAAATAGATAATATTTATTACGAAACGGAATACCGAAGAGAATGGTGCAGCAGCAAGGGTAAACCATCGACTTGCTTCCTTTTTGCCAGAAAATTTACTCGGACTGCTGCTTTAAGGCTTCTTAATATGGTAAGTTCATGTATGCTTTTCATGGTTTCCTTGTAAATTATATTTCTGCTTTCCTTGTTAATTATGTTTCTGCTTTTTTATTGTACAGTCTGTTCTGGGAGTGTTCAATTAAGAGAACAAAAGGCTCTTTGTCAGAGAGACTGATACAAGGAAGAAAAAATACACTTAGCAAAACAAATAAGAGGAAGAAAAGGAATAAAGTAAAAGCAGTTGAAGAGTATCGGCACCATACTGATATGTACAATGAGTTGTATATTTACAAATTTAAGAGTGCAATTTGTCCATTTTTTTTGGAGTCTCCAAGGGGCCTGGAAACATATGAGAACTCTTGAATTGAAATGAAAAAATAGATGTAAGTCTAGCTACTTTGGAAATGGTAAGATCTTTGGCCCAAGGATGTACAAAAGATGTCCTAATTTTTTTTTCAGAATAATATTGAGAAGTAGGGACACTTCTAAATAGTGGTCACGTCATGTCGTGTTGTAATTGTGTCAAGTATAAGTACATGTCAGATATTGTATGGACACCTCAATTGTATTTTATATTTTTTGTACTTTTATTTATTTCAAAAGGGTAAAAGATTCACATTCGCATAGTAAAATCATAATAGAACTTGTTCAAATATTAATAAAATCATCTCAACTCAAAATAAGATCATTCATTTTGAATGAAAAGAAGGCATAATAAAGCGGAAAATATAAAATAACTATATTATACTTCGAATTATACATATGCAATAAAATCTTATGTCTTAATGTCACATTTATCAAAGCATTTTCCTGGCACAGACTAAACTTCTCCATCTCCCGCATGAAACTCATCATATGCTAGCTTACCTGAAACAAAATGGCATTCAGTCCAAACAGAAACACACATCGAAAATGAGTTATCACATTCGTATATAATAAAACACTAGAGCATGTGAAACATATAATACTTAGAGCTGAATTTATATAAACAACACCACTGTACAAAATCACACACATTATTCACACTCACTCAAGTTTACACACTCCAGAAAATAACATCAAACCGCAATTGTTAACTCAATGAAAGTCAAACACAAGCGTTATGCAACAAATACACTAGACTCAAGCCTACATGCAGTGGTACCTTTTTTCAGTGAAAAATCTCGTCGGGCGCCTAGGAGTATAAGACGGGACATGCCTCACAACGGATAAGTCAGGTCACTCTCACTAAGTGAAATCATAGGGAGACCAATCAAGGTTACTCTGTTTTGCAAGAATACTCCAACCATATGGGATCAACACAGACTTAAAGGAGTACTTAAACCAAGTGTATTTACTCTCAAGGCCTAGACTCCGAGGAGTCCATCAGGGCCTCTCCCACCTGATTCAGGTCCAATCCAAAAAATATTTTAACACACAGACTCTATCTATGAATTATGCAATACACACAATTACTCAATTGTTTACAAAATCTCAATTATTTTCCAAAATTATTTTAACTTGTCGCGCCTCAAGTGATTAAACTCGACGCGTTCCCACTGTAGAACCCATCACAACTCATTGCGCATTAACTCATCGCTCTTAAAGGGTCTTACAGTTGTGTAATTACATAATTCATAACTCACAACTCAATACATACAACATCTCTACACCCGTGTAATTCACAATTCATTACATACCAAATGGTTATCACTTACACACAATCTCAGTCACAATTTCATAATCTCAAGACAACAATTTATCACATCTCATGAATCATACACATATCACTCAGTAGTAATATTTACATGGCGCAAAACACGTATAAATTAAATCGAATTATATTATTTTCAATTAAAAAGAACTTCTACAACAATTAATTTAAAATGTAGCAAACATAATCACTATTAAGCAATAATTTCTATACTTTATTTTATTTATTATTATTTTTATATATTTTTAGAATATATATATGCAAAAGAACCATATGTGGTCAACTTTATAAGCCAGATATATATTGTATTTCAACAAACTGGTATAGTTCGTGTGGTACATAAATTTTGATTGCAAGCCAAGGAAATACAATTGTTTGAGCCAAACCTTTAATTCGAATGATAACAATTTACTGACAATTTGGAAACAGTGGTAAATGCACAAGCGTAAAACAAAAAAAAAATCATAAACGTTAATATACACAAAAAATAAGTGATAACAATTTGATAATTCACCCGCTTCAATAAAAACATTATGTCAATATACACTAAACAAAAAAAATCGTAGAAGTTTATGATAATAGATATCACACTCAATTTAGCATATGAAATATTCAATTGGAAAGGGTTCATGAATTAAAAATTTATAAAAAAAAAACCCAAAATAACCCAAAATTGATTCTCTAGAAATCCTTATTCATGTTCATTTTAATCCCCAAACATGAGTAACTCATCCCCTATCTCGATGTAGTTGTTCAAGCGTTCTCCGTTAGCAATGATGACGTTTCTAGTGCTCTTTAGAACTCCTCATCCGGTTGCTCTATTAGGATTCTTGTGGGTGAAAAAAAACATAAGGTGTTTTGGTAAAAGCTGCTATGAGTTAAAAGTTAATTTATATAATGGGGGAATTGATGACCTAATTTATTTATTTTATTTAAATGAAAAATCCAAAAGGCATGACTATTACAATAAGGGCTCTGCTGTTCGCATTACCCATTTTATTCTTTACACTATTCAATTTTATTTTTATTATATAAAATATCCTTCACAAAAAGGTGGCTTTTAAAGTGAAGTACTAAAATTATTGGTACTAAAAATACTTGTGTTACACATAGGTATTTATACATAAATCACTTATATCTGGTTGCATAACAAAAACTATTGAATTAATCACTCTAACGAACAATCTTAACCACTTATCACTTATCAATACATTGTACTTAACTATATACCTAATAGAGTTAACCACTAATCACACATGAGTTAACACTTTGAATTACTCTACAATAGTTTCATACAGAAAAGAAAAAAAATACCTTCAGGTCATGAGAGAAATGCAGCCACAATAATAGTTTCAGGTGAAGTACCTCTAACGACTAATGTTGGACAACGTTCAGATCAGGTGTGATGAGGGTTTAGACGAGATGTGACCGGGAGAACAAAATGCAACTACAACAATAGCCTTAGGTGAACCACCTCCAACGATTGATGTTGAATAAAATTCCAATTGGGTGTGATGAGTTCAAACAAAGTGGAACGAAACAAGGATTTCAGATCTTCTGACTAAGCGATGCTTTCTTTTCTCTTTTAATCCTTCGTAATGTGTCACTGAGAGTTAAGAATAGTGAAATCAATGCATAATAGACATAGAAAAACGATTTGGATGAATGTACAATGGAGATGGAAGAACAATGGTCGGATGGATGATTAATATAATAATATATTTTATTAGCCTACATAACCAATGGTCAGATGGATGATTATTACGGTAGAGTGGTACGTATATCACTGTTCATGTTTAAAATACCAGAAGTTTCCGTGATCTTTGAGTTGGGTCACTGAAGAATTAACAAGTCACCTTTATTTCTTAGTTGGTCACCGTCCATCAATTTAAGCCAACCGTTACCTTATAAAATACTAGTATATATTTTGTCATTTACTAATGCCCTTTATTTAGTACTTCAACAATTCATGCCACGTTACACGTAATTGAATGCAAGAAAGGGAACACGCTATTAAAGGCTTTAACTGCCAATTGTTATTGATATTGTAATCTTTTCAAAGGATGAACGTCACTCACTGGTCTTTAATAATCAGTGCATGTAACCTTTTCCCACCGCCACCTGCAATATCCAAATATTGGAATGCCAAGTGCCCCTACCCACATTCAGTTTCGTGACTTTTGACTCAACAACTGTTCTCAACCTACACTAACGGTTACAAACTATTTGCATTTTTTGTTTATGAAAATCTAGATGATATGTTGTTCTATTTCAATATATATATATATATATATATATATATATATATATATATATATATATATATATATATATATATATATATATATATATATGTGTGTGTGTATATATATATTATCATAAGTTTTTTCGAAAGCAGTAAGACGTACCTTTCTCTTGTTCACATAATAGAATCCTTGACTTCCTTTAAAAAAAGTAGATGAAGAAACAAAAGCATGCATATCCTTGTACACAATGAATAATGTTTTTCAGAATAATTATTATAGTTAGTAAAGAAATGTGAAGTATATATGTGAAAATTTATTTGCATGTCTCCAACTTAGTACAATCTTTCATATTCCTTAAAAACTTAAAAACTATTTGTTTGAAGGAAGTGTTTTATTGGTCATAAGAATTCTATCTGACTTAATTATAATTATTTTTTATAAAAAACATAATTATTTTTTTATAAAAAAAATTGTGATGTATAATATTAAATGAATGGGGGCATTTACTCATTCATGCAATAATTATGAATTAATATTTTAAGTTTATTAAAATAATATTTTATGTCTCATTTATGTCATAAATTATAATTAGTTGGATCTTCATCCAAAAATTATGATATTAGTTAAGTGCATAAATGCATTGAAATTCTGATTGCAGAAAATCTGATTCACAGTCCTCAATAAATTAAATGCATTCTTACAAAAAAAATATTTTTATGATAAATGTTAATTGATGTCCTAAGGACACCAATGAATGAATATAAAGTAAAAATATTTTTATCGAAAGATAAAAAATTATGTTATTTATAATTTTTTACACTCTCTTGAATGCTAACAGTAGATTTTTTAACACATTCTATCTTATTGATTAAAATATATTAAAAATTATAAAATTAGAAGAAATAATCATTAAATAAAATGTAATTTTTTTAATTTCCAATAAATTTTGATTAATAAAAAAGTGTGTTGGAAAGTGTAACATAATATTTCTCATAAATATTTTATTTGTTGATTTATGAAGAGAGTTTTCAAAAAATAAATAATAGTATATATTAAATTTCAAAACCTGTAAATTCTCCACGTGTCACTTAGTTTTGGTATGGCGTTGAATGTCGGTTTACTGGGACCCATGGCCTTACACGTGCCAATTGTCTGTACGTCTTGTCCAGAAGTTTTGCCAATAATTTAGCGTCTGATAAAAAAAATTAGAAGAAAAAGAAAGGTCCAAAAACTGAAAACACAGGAAAATAGGAAAAGAAACAATAAAATAAATTTTAAAAAAATTGAGAACTCTATTTGGCGATGCATTAGTGGGTGGTAATTGTTGGAGGCCCACAAATAAGAACATCAGAAGAAAAATACTATTATCAAAAGGGAAAAATCTACTGATTCTGATTTCTATAAGGATAATATTTTACTATTATTATTCTAAAATCTTTTCCTTATTCACGGCTTTGTCTAAAATCCTTTTACTATTAGTGCCCGTGTCGGTGTGTCCAGGATGATTACATCATACAAAAAGGAAAATATTTCTCCTATTAAATCCCCCAAATAATAATTAGAATAAACCATACTTGAAAGAGAATAATTTTAATTGGATATTACAAGTCTTCGGAGTATTCATACTAAGATTACTGTACCCAAAAAAAATACTAAGATTACCAGATAAAGGTTATTATTACTCAAACTAGGTGAAATGGTTATCATAAATTAAGTATATCAATTGTAGGAAAAAAGTTTATTAAGGAAGCATATGAACTTTGTACCACAAAAATTTTACTTTTCTACACCCCGAAATTACAAGGGTTTTCCTTTTTAACTCAGTTTTTCTAGTTTTTTTCGTTAATATTAATCTTTCCTTAAATTGGAAAATTGCCATTTAGCTAAAAAAGAAAATCTCTATTTTCATTATGATTTGAGTTAGGATTACATTTTTTTCTCAATTTGTTCATTATCTTCAAATTTCTTGCAAAATTAATTGCGACCATTACCCTTCATGTAGATCCGCCATTGCTTCTCATACACTTCATGTTTATGATCTTATAATAGTAAACAGTACACAATATATAAAAGAAGAAAAATTATAGATATATGCTAATAAACAAATAATGAGAGAGATAAAAGTAAAAAAAATATAGGTTTTATAAATAATGTAATTTGACAGATATAAAGAAATGAGAGATATTTGTTAGGTGTATAAAAAATATAGGTGTTCATGTATATCATTCATAAAAGAATATACTTCTGTAAAACAGAATATCTCTAGTATTTTTTTTTTTTTTTGCCAAACTATATAAATTTGTAAGTGTTTGATTTTCTATTTTTCACGTCCAACATATATGTCTTGGCAAGAAAATCATAATACAATCCTAACACGTGGACAGAATCAAACAGAAGATTAAACTCATCAACGACCAAATATTTTTCAAAATGTTTAAACCTATGATAAACGACTATTTATTCTATGTATAATCTTTTGAAAAATTAAAATGACATCATTGGCCTTAAAACGGAATATCCCTAGTATCATCACTCATAAAAGAGAATATCTTTAGTATTTTTTTTTGCCAAACTATATAAATTTATAACGTGTTCGATTTTCTATTTTTCACGTTCAACACATATCTCTTGGCAAGAAAATCATAAGACAATCCTAACATGCGGACGCGACAGAATCAAACAGGAGTTTAAACACATCAATTTCAAATTAATGACCAAATATTTTTCAAAATGTTTAATTAAACTATGATAAACGACTATTAATTTTATATATAATCTTTTAAAAAATTAAAATCGACATACACCACTTAAAATAACACATCAACATAGTCAACAGTTTAAAAAGAGAAAAAAAAAACTAGTAAATAAATATATAAATTAAAGCTCAACAAAAGCAACATTCACCTCACCTTGGTTAGTATAAATATAGTCCTTGGGAGCTTTGTCTTAGTATTATTTCAGCAGAAATCAAAGACATTGAATCTCACAAAAAATGGGTCCAAGCTCGAAGAAAGCTTCACCTAAATCAGGTGTGACAAAGCACATGAAGGGCTTCAGCCTCTGCAACTCAACCCTAAAAGTAAATGGGCAAGTCATCCTCTCCCAAGTCCCCAAGAACGTAACCCTCACCCCATGCACCTACGACACTCACACCACCGGATGCTTCCTCGGTTTCCACGCCACCTCCCCAAAATCCCGCCACGTGGCACCCTTAGGACAGCTTAAAAACATAAGCTTCACTTCCATCTTCCGGTTCAAGGTTTGGTGGACCACTCTCTGGACCGGCTCCAACGGCCGCGACCTGGAAACCGAAACCCAATTCCTCATGCTCCAATCCCACCCTTATGTTCTCTTCCTACCCATCCTCCAACCCCCATTTCGCGCCTCGCTGCAGCCTCACTCAGACGACAACGTTGCGGTGTGTGTGGAGAGCGGCTCCAGCCACGTAACAGCCTCATCATTCGACACTGTCGTCTACTTGCACGCAGGGGACAACCCCTTCACGCTGGTCAAGGAAGCCATGCGCGTCGTCCGGGCCCACTTGGGGAGCTTCAAGCTTCTGGAAGAGAAAACCGTTCCGGGAATGGTGGACAAGTTCGGTTGGTGCACGTGGGACGCCTTTTACCTGACGGTGCACCCTGAGGGCGTCAGAGAGGGCGTGAAGGGCCTGGTTGACGGCGGTTGTCCTCCGGGATTCGTCCTGATCGACGACGGCTGGCAGTGCATCAGCCACGATTCCGATCCGGAGAAGGAGGGGATGAATCAGACGGTGGCCGGGGAGCAAATGCCCTGCAGGTCAGTCACGCGCTTGAGAGAAATTAAAGAAACTTTTTAAATAATAATATAATAACAATGCTCTTGCTAACTTAATGGGAATAACAATGCTTTTGCAAATATGTATTATATGTGTGGTTGGTGCACAGGTTGATTAGTTACGAGGAGAATTACAAGTTTAGGAGCTATAAGGAAGGGAAGGGGTTGAAGGGGTTTGTGAGAGAATTGAAGGAGGAGTTTGGGTCGGTGGAGTACGTGTACGTGTGGCACGCGCTGTGCGGGTATTGGGGAGGGGTGAGGCCGGGGGTGGCGGGGATGGCGGAGGCGGCGGTGGAGAAGCCAAAGCTGACGGAGGGGTTGAAGGGAACGATGGAGGATCTGGCGGTGGACAAGATTGTGAATAATGGGGTCGGGGTGGTGCCGCCGGAGCTGGTGGGGGAAATGTACGAGCGCCTTCACGCGCACTTGGAGAGTGCGGGTATTGATGGGGTCAAAGTTGATGTCATCCACGTAAGTTATTTTCTCTTTAGCATGGTATAGTATATATTCAATTTCTGACCATACTTTTTAAAAAAAAAAAATAAAAATAATGTTTCTTTGCCCTTTAATCTGCATCAATGGATATTTGTTTTCTTTCTTGTTAACGACTAACGTTTAACCACAGAAAAAACATACCATATTTCGTGGTGGAAAAATCCTGCTACATATTTTCGTTTGCACAACAACTTAATTAACATCTTATGTGTTCTTTCTATTTCTACTTACAAGATATGATTAACTAACTTACGTTTATTTAAAAAGTTGGTTAATTTGGTTATTAGTATTAAATTTGTTTATAATTATAATATTTTTAAAATTTTCTATTTATTAATAAAATTTTCTATAATTGTAAATAACGACGGAAGGGTATTTATTATGTAAATTTTTGTATAATTGAAAGTGAAGAAAAGTTAAACTGTTTTAACTTTTTTATTATTTGCTACACAAAGGGTGTGACAATTTTGGTTTGTTTGACTTTGATAACAGTCATTGTCGGTTCGTTTCACTTTCACTTAAAATTTGGTCGGCACGTTATTTCTTTTTAATTTGAAGTTTTGCCCTTCTCTGTTTATTTATTTATTTTACTTTTTCTTCTTTCAAACTTTTTTAATGTCAGCATTTATCTTTTGGACCAGTCACTGTTAGCATTTCTTGTCAAATGCAAATTGCCATGCATGATGAACTTTTGTTTATGCTTTCTGTTGGGTAATCTTTGATTTCCTTCCTTTTTTGGTTGGCATGTGTTTCTTTGTATGGATGCTCACCTCTGATGTGCAAAACAGTTGCTAGAAATGGTGTGTGAGAAATATGGAGGGCGAGTGGATATGGCGAAAGCATATTACAAAGCTCTCACTGCTTCCGTGAGAAAACATTTTAAGGGCAACGGCGTCATTGCCAGCATGGAGCATTGCAACGATTTCATGTTGCTGGGAACTGAAGCAATATCCCTTGGTCGTGTTGGTATGTGACGTGTACCTTGTTAGCACAATACAAACCAATTTTCTTACCTCAATTAATAGTACAAAACACAACATCATAAAAGTATATATATTATGCATCTTACTAACTAATGTCGAAATTAATTAAGTAACTAAAAAGAGAAAATATTTATTATAAAAATCATAAAAAGAACGTAAAAAGAATCATAAACAATTTAATTTTACATATTCTAATAAAAAATATTTATCTTTTTAGTTTCTTAGTTAATGCTTTAAGAACACTGCTAGCATTTGCCATATATTATTAGGACAAAATTCAAGTGTTGTTGTTGTTCCATCAGAATTGAAGTTTCAACTCGAAAATCTATGCGATCTCTAATAGAAACATTTATCAAGGTGAAATTTCAATTCTAATTAGAGAACAACACTCAAAGTACCTAAGAAATTGCATTAAGTTTTATCCATATTATTACTATTTGGAATTAAGTTCCTTTGATCTGATGTATTAGTATAACTTGGATTGAAACAGGGGATGATTTCTGGTGCACTGACCCTTATGGTGATCCAAATGGTACATTTTGGCTACAAGGGTGTCACATGGTGCATTGTGCATACAACAGCTTGTGGATGGGCAATTTCATCCACCCAGATTGGGACATGTTCCAATCTACTCATCCTTGTGCTGCCTTCCATGCTGCCTCAAGAGCCATATCTGGTGGCCCCATTTACATCAGTGACACAGTTGGGAACCACAACTTTGAGCTGCTTAAGACCTTGGCCTTGCCAGATGGGTCCATCCTCAGATGTGAGCACTATGCACTCCCAACCAGGGACTGTCTCTTTGCTGACCCTCTCCATGATGGCAAAACAATGCTCAAGATATGGAACCTCAACAAGGTCATAATTCAATTCATCCTCTCCTTTTCAATCATATGCATTATTATTTTGTGTCTATATATGGCTAAAGCATTATTTAAGCACAAATCAACTATCTGATATAGTATCCCTTTAGACTCTCTTCGGATAACCTTATATATGAGCACTTGAGAAAAAAAAAATGTAAAGTTAAAATGAATTGACTGTCTCTTGTAGGTCAAAATCAACTTATACACTTAATTTTTATAAAAGTTTTCTCCTCTAAGTTTTCTCCTCTAACTTTTCCAAAAGCTCAAGTGTATGAGTTAATTTTAGTTTACAGGAAAAATTACTTATTTTCTTTCTCTTATGGAGAAGTTTATCAGCAAAGGACTTTAATCTTAACAATGAAGAAAACGAACAATTGAGTTTTTACCAAGTTACTTACAAATATTTGCTATGTTTCTATAATGATATTGCTTAAAAGCAAATTGATCAATTACCAATGTCAATTGGAAAATGCATTTTACACTATAAAGTGAAACAATTTTTGCTATACTATTTGATTTTTCGGCAATATATCTATGCGTGTATAAAGAAGATAAAATAGTGAGACATAGTATTAATTATTTGATGTTCAAATAATGAAAATGGTGTCTAATACTACTACTGAGACTAGAGCCTAACGATATTATTGTGATTTTGCTTTTTGATACAGTACACTGGAGTTCTTGGGGTGTTTAACTGCCAGGGAGGAGGTTGGTTCCGTGAGATTAGGTCCAACAAATGTGCTGCTGAGTTTTCTCATAGGGTATCAACCAAGACCAATATCAAAGACATTGAATGGGATAGTGGAAAGAATCCAATTTCCATTGAAGGGGTGCAACTTTTCGCTTCGTATTTCAGCCAAGCCAAGAAACTCATCCTCTCAGCACCATCTGATGACAGTGAAGAGATTTCCTTGGAGCCATTCAATTTCGAGCTTATAACAGTTTCCCCTGTGACTGTCTTGCCTGGCAAGTCAGTGAAGTTTGCTCCTATTGGTTTGGTGAATATGCTAAACACTGGTGGAGCAGTCCAGTCTTTAGCTTTTGATGAGGGTCAGAATTTGGTTGAAGTTGGTTTAAGAGGCACTGGGGAGATGAGAGTCTATGCCTCAGAGAAACCAAGAACTTGTAGAATTGATGGCAAAGAAGTTGATTTTGAATATGAAGGGTCTATGGTCAACATTCAAGTACCATGGCCTGGTTCTTCAAAATTGTCCACTGTTCAGTATGTATTTTAAGCCTAGAAGTGATTTCTTTTTAACTTTTGAATGGTTGTCCACAGTGAATGATGTGAAAGGGCTTTTTCTCCCTTACTACCGAGTGAAATAATAGAGTGATCTAATAATTGTATCAAGAGCTAGATTCCTTTTTATTCAATGAAAGCCAGTTTTTCTTGAGTGTACATCTGTTTCTCCTTCATGCACTTTTGTGCTCCATATATATCCTCCAATGATCAGTGATATTGTCACTTTTGATCAATTTTCACTTTAAAAATGAATCATTCTGACTATACAATTAATTCAAATTAAGAAACTGATTGATTTTAAATTGTTACATGGAGAACAAAGAAATAGCTTCTATAGTTTTATAGTTTGGTATCACAAAAGAGGCTTGATATTTAGCGCAAGTAACTAGGAAAGAACAAAATTAGGTAGGAGAAGATTAAAGGATAATACAAAGAACCTATTGTTAAACATCATTGCTTAATTCCTTTGGTGCCAACGTCTCTGCCTTATCCCTCTCCATTCCCTACTACTCAGTCCATCTTCGAGCTCCATATATGAAGCACAATATAATTAATGTCTACTATATAGTAGCTAGCAACGTGAGTAGTTGTAACAGCTAGAGCAGAACAATGTCTAAGTGAATGCCTTGGTGTGGAGAATCCAAGGCCATAAGCCACTCACCTTAGGACCTTAATTATTGAGACTGCAAGTGATAGGATAAACTAGGCCCAAAATTAAATGGTTAGGATGAAGTTAAATATGTATTTTATAATTGTAGTTTTTATTTTACTTGTGTTAAAATGACATGATGTTGACACTTGAATAATTATGATCCATTGATTAACATTCCTTAGGTTATATAAGTGTATCCATCTTTACCTATTATCATGAATGAAAATATCTAAGTGATTATTTTATCTTCTTAGTTTTGGTAAAATGATCGAGTATTTCCAGTAGTAGGGTCGTGGATTGAAATAAAATACTTCCTCCGCATCAATAGGCTTGGCATTGAACTTGATAGCATTACTGTGCAACCATATCCCCCACAGCATAGCTGCCCACACTACCCACCATGCTAAAGACGGGTTGTTTCTATTGATCAATTCTTTGTGTTGCCAAAAGTGATTGATGCAACTTGCCGGCAGGCAAATCCCCAAACCACAGATAGCAACACTTCCAGATATGTTGTGCTAAAAGTACACTCAAACAACAAGTGTCTGGAGGATTCTACAAAATTGTTGCAAAAAACACAATTAATTTTTGCATTTTCCAGAATGATTTTCCTTGTCTTCAAGTTATCCATAGTTTGAATTCTATCATGTGCCACCCTCCAAATAAAACCTTTTTACCTTTGAAGATATTGGTAACTTCCACATTTGTTTAAAAAACTCCTCATCCTCCATGGTTTCTTCCATAATCAATGTCTCACGTACCTCCCTCACCTCATATTTCTTCTCCACATTTAGATTCCATGCCCAACCATCCGGCTTATTTTGTTTTGGCCGAAACTCCCCAATGGTATCCAATCCAACATTTGCTGCAGTAGAATTTGTTCCCATTGGAACCAAGGTCTCATCCATTGTACCCATGTTCCATGAACTTACTTCCGCAATCTTGGCATCCCTTTGCTCCAAGTTTAGGAAAATTCTATTGAAATTTTTTAGCAAAGACTCCCTCCCCAACCACCTAGTTCTCCAAAAACTCACCTCCCTCCCATCACCAACCACTCTAGATATATTATTTTGAAACCACCCAAGATCATTCTCAAACATCTTACAACAATTTAAAATGTCACACCACCATTGGTATCCCTTTATTGGGTATCCTCTCTCCACAAGAGTATCCAAATATAAAATATCATATTTCCTTATCAGAACACCTTTAGATTTTTTATTCCCAATCCATCCTTCTCAATTGGAGAGCATACTAATACATATTCATAATATATACTACACATGATAATATAAAATTTGTATAATCATGGTTGAAATGCACAATTAATATTTTTTTTTAATTATATTCAATATAGTTATTTATCTTTTAAAAAATTTAATTTAATACTTTATGTTTTTAAAGTAAGTAAAAATAATCCTTCCGAAAATAAAGATAATGATTGTTTTTAATTATGAGAATGAGTTTGAACATTTTCTTTAATCTATTCAATACTTAAAATTTGTCACATTATTTATATATATATATATATATATATGAAAACTAACATGGAAAAAAATATCTCATAAATAATTGAAAAATTTTAATATTAAATTCTTTTTGATTGTTTGAGACTTATTTTCATGTAAATTTTCATTTTGTTAATGATTTTTTTATTCAAAGATAATTGGATATAATTTTCATATATGCAAATCTAATAATACAAGTTTTAAATCTCATATTAATAAAAAATTTAAGATTATGTCCAAAAATAAATAAATAAAATCTTACTTCGAAAGGACCTTAACAAAGGGCTAAATTAAACTTTATAAAGTACTCGCACTAAAATCTTATGAATTAAATATATAAAAAAAAATTACAGACCGTATTTGCAAAACAATGTTGAAGGAGGAAGGATAGTGTTGTTCAGGTTCACATAGTTCCCAGTTACGATTTGGGTGCCGCATTTTTTCGCCCTTGGAACTCCGATTCCAACTCCATCATCACAATGTAACTTTCTTACTTACCCTTCTCTCTTTTCGCCCTAAATTTTTTATCTTTACCTCATTTGCTGATCTGGGACAATTGTTTTGTGATTAATTATGGGCGTTGGATTAATTAGGGTTAAAATGAGTGGTTAAACCTTGTTTTCTTATTAACTGTGTTACGTGGAGATTGACCGTGCATTTTGAAAGGGTTGTTTGCTATCTTTCAATGCTAGGGTAGGTTCTTCATTGTGTACCCATGAAAATGAAAATTATTCAATTTAATACGTTAAATTACTCAAAAAATGCAAGCATTTAGTGATGTTTGTGTTTACTATCTTTTTCAATATACAATAGAAAAACCCTTTGATTTCTGCAGCTGTTTTTGGAATGGGGCATATTTGAATATGTTCATATTACAAGCAAGTGCTTAAAGAAAATGGAAGGTGAGTTTGTCGAATATGGGGGTTCAGCATGAAAGTTAGGTCAGGCCCCTTTGTGGTTTCTACCAAATACCCATTTTTCAACTTCATGTTCTAAAAAATTTCTTATTATTTGTGTGTAAAATGCTGATGCTATTAATATACTTCATGTCTCAGTTCCAAATGTTGATCTGGTAGTCCACCCAAAAGCCAGCAAATGCCCTTGAAATTTTTAACTTTGACATTACAGATGAGTATTTTGTACTTTAGGGATTTTCATGTAAAATAAGGGTTATCTAAAAGAAAAACCAGTATAGTCTTTAGTTATTTCTGAAACTTGAAAGGATGATCTCTTGCGTGGCACTCTGCCTCCTCTGTGCAATCCAGCCTCCTCATTTTAGAGGCTTATACTTGTTTATTTCCTTGACTTTTGTTGGTATACTTGCATGTTTTGCTTAAGATGTACAACTTCATATTGTTAATTATGAATTTTGAGTAATGTGTTTTGATTTTTCAGCATATATATATATATATGTATGAAAAATTTAGATTAACAGTCACCCCGCTATGTGCTCTCTCATTATAGAGTTTTTGGGGTTGGTAGTTGGCTGCAACATGCTGCTATCCGAAATTGAGATAACTATGATTTATTTATTATTTACTTTTCAAAATTCGAATTGTGCTCTCAACTTTATAGTGAAATGTTATTTTACTTTGTTGATGCATTAAGGTTTTGTGTATTTCAATAATCTGGGGATCATATGTAGTGTTGTATGTAGGCATTAATAATTTATTGTACCATCGTGGTGGAGTGTTTTTTCTTCATAATGGTTATGTATTCATCCTTAGGAATTAGAGTTCTCTTGACTCAATCAAACCAGCAAAGGTCATCATAGAAAAGGACCGATGTGCTTCTGATGCTACAATGTTGTCTAAGATTGATCGTACCAAGAAGAAGAAACATAAGGAAAATATGCTTCATGTTCTGGCAGGTGCTAGTGCACGGTTAACACAACTAGAAACCAGAACCCACCATCTTGAAAATTCTGTGGAGAATTTGAAGGTATCGGTTGGAAATAATCATGGTAGCACTGATGGAAAATTGAGGCAGCTGGCGAATATTCTTGGAGAGGTATTTTATCTGTCACACTCTCTCAACACCCCAACCCTTTCTAGCCTTAATAATTAGTAACATATTGTATGTGGAATGAGTTCAAAGGTTGATGTAAATATTTGTTGTATATATACAATGGAAGGTTTACAAAATTTCATCCTTGTAAAACATATAATTAACAATTTAATACCATAAATAGGTGTATCCTAATCCTACAAACAATTTTTTTATATGTTCAACCATTCAATTTGATTTTGACAATTTTTTTATTCACACCAGATATCATGACAATCTCTCAGTATAGCTGTAGGTCCTTATTTTGAGTTATTTCTTTTCTGTCCCTAAATTTTCATAGATAACTTCTGTTGAGCAAAATGAATAACAAAAAATGTGGCCCATACTCAAGACTCCCATTATCGTCGGTCTGCAGTTTGGAATGGTTGGATATAGAGTCACAGACTTATCCCTGTAAACCATGGAACACCTGGTTCCATGTCATAAGGCAGCAATCTTATGATTGCAGCATTGCTTACATGTCCATTTAATTTAATATTTGCTCATGTTGCTCTTGCAAGCTTATTTTCACTAGTTCTCTCCTAAGACTTGATTTTTTAGGAGAATGCTTATATTATGCTCAGCATGTTGGACATCATAATAGCTCAAATTTGGCATACAAGTTATGAGTGGAACTAAGCTTCTCTGGAATGAATGTAGGTTTTTAGTGCATCTTTATTGAGTCCAGTGGACCCAGTTGGGACCCTGTTATTACTGAACTGAGCTACAAGGATTGATAGTTGACATCCTAAAACTAAGTAGGCCTTTTCTAGACAGGTATGTTGATCTGAATTGGTTAGACTTTTTTTTTTACCACACTAAAGTCCAAAAGGGTTAAGCTGAAAAACACGTCATAGAACGAATTATTACACGCCATATAACATAATATACATTACTAGATTTTAATATCTTTTGGATTCTTAACTCATGAATTTGATTTGGGTCCAACTCAACTCCTTCACAGGCTGAAGATGTCTCTTCACGGGATCTGAAACCAATGCAACTTACTGATGAGGCATTTCCAGGTGGTCCTGAAGATGTCTCTTCACAAGATCTGAAGCCAATGCAACTTACTGATGAAGCGTTTCCAGGTGGTCCTCAAGACTTGTCCTTGCTTAGATCCTTTAGGAACCATGTTGCCACACGCCTATGGATAGGAGAGGACCGTCACGAGTTGAAGGTGGTTAATCATGGGCGAAAAGTCACGGACTTCCGTTTGGAGAATGAGCATGTGAAGGCCATAGTGGAGATGTCTGGGCTGGCGCCCCTTCTAGAGGCATGCTACCGCATAGTGGACAAGGGTCTCTTGTCTGCTTTTGCTGAGCGATGGCACAAGGACACCAGTTCCTTTCATCTCCCAGTTGGGGAGATGACCATCACTCTAGATGATGTGTCATCTCTCTTACATTTACCGATCTCTGGGGATTTGTGTTCATTTCCATCCTTTGGTGCAGATGAGGCTTGTTTATACTTGGTGGAGCTACTTGGGGCCACCAAGGAAGAGGCAGTCAGAGAGACGAAATTCACTCGAGGAGCACATGTGCGATTCAGGTGGTTGCAGGATTTGTATGAGGCAAACATCGAAGATGGACACTTCGACTATGCAGCGAGGGCTTTTTTGTTGCATTTGGTGGGTTGCACCATCTTTGCTGACAAGAGTGCCACATATGCTGATGTGGCATTGTTAGAGCTTTTTCGTGACCTTAAGACATGTGGCAAGTATGCGTGGGGTGCCTCTGCCTTGGCATACATGTATGATCAACTCAATGATGCTAGTATGCATCATACAAAGCAGATGGCAGGTTATATGACTCTTTTACAGGTATCAAAGTTTGTATTTTATTCTCTGTCATATCGATGTTTACTTGTTTTAATTCAATTAATGATGTCAATGTTGTTCTAGGCATGGATTTTTGAGCATTTTCCGGCCATTGGCTCTCGCCAATTGACAATTGGATATAAAGAGCGTGCACCCCGTGCCTGTCGGTGGACACCTATAAGGGGTGCAGGTGACGTGTTCACAATTCGAACTGCGCTGGATATGTTGCAAACGAAGGATATCTTGTGGATGCCATACACGGTTCATAGAGAGCATAGGCCTTTTCATGACATCTCACTCTTCTCAGGATACATTAGATGTGGTTCCTCAGCATTTCCTCTGAGAGCCCATACTGGTCATTCTTGTTCGGTAAGTGTGTGTATGTGTACACTCTTTTATGCTAATCCTTAATTCCTTTTGTAGGAACGGTTTGAGAGGATTTCTGAACTACTTCAATCCATGCTTGATCTGAAGATGGTCACGCTTGGAACATCATGCAGGAGGCATTAAACATCTCGCGGCCTAACACTCAGACAGATTGTACATATCAAAAGAAGAGGAAGACACGTAGATGATATCAAAAAATTAATATCAATACTTATCTAAAAGTATAAAATATTTTTAAAACCATGTAATTAGTAACTTTGTGTTTTTAATATAAAAAAATTGTTTAATACTTCTTACTTTTTCATGGTTAAATAACAAAAAAAAATATTAATACAGTACTCTTCGTATTTATCTTTTATTTATTTACTTTTGAAAAACAATTTTATTAACCTATTCATTGAAGAATTCAAAAAAATTATCATATTTTTTAATCATATTTTTTATCTTTATCAAACTTAAATATCATATACACTTGTGTACTTCTTAAAAAATATACACTTATAGTTATAGTAAATAAATAATAACATATTAAAAATTGGAGTAAATTATATTCCTTCTTCCCGAGACTTATTATATTCTTGCATCCTTCATTAAAATTTATTTATTTTGCACTCCATTAAAATGCATTTATTTTGCACTCCTAAGCATCTCCATTAACTAACCGTGTTAATTAAATTTTTAATGAAAAATTGAAATAAATCCTCCTTAAAAAGGGGTGTGCTTCTTAAAAAAAAGGTTGTGTAAGGATCCAAACAATGAGTGATCTGAGTATATTAAATCTTAAATGCACGACAACAATGATTGTAATTTGCTTTAAAAAGTAGCTTTAAAATAACTATTTTTTATATAAGTATTTTTTTAAGAAATGAATAAGATTTGTTTTTTTTTTAAAAAAAAAACAGAAACTATTGTTTTAAGCAAAACTAATTTAAATAAACACACTAAAAAAAAATCAGAAAATTACTTATTTTATTAAAATAAATACTTATTTTAACAAATTAGGGTGAATTTATTTAAACTTTAAAAAATAACTTAAAATAAATATTTCTTTTAAGAAACAGATAATATTTATTTCTTAAAATAAATAAAAAAATATTTTTCTTAAAAAAATAATTTAGACAAACACATAAAAAAACAAAAAATTGTTTATTTTAAATTTTATTAAAATAAACATTTATTTTAACAAATAAATTTGAACAAACTAACTGACACTAACTATAAGAAAAGATATTAATAATTTTTTTTTAAAAAAATAAACCTTACCACATATGTTATCTTTTAACTTTTGAGATTAAAAAAAAAACGGAGAGATAAAAGAAAATAAATAATTTTTTTTTGGAACGGGAAATGATTTTTTATAATTAGGATTGAGAAAGGTGAAGAAAGAAGGATAGTGTTGTGTTGTTGATTGAAGAGGTTTTCGGTTTTCTTATATGCTAAGAACTCGACACACACAATTGCTGTTCGCACCTAACCAGAAAGAAACCATTGTGTTTGAATTCGTTGGTTGCTGCTTCAGTCTCAGTGTGGTAATTCATCGATGAATACGACGCCGTTTATGGACAAGCAAATTATGGATCTCACTCACGGTCACGGATCTTCTTCTTCTTCCACTACGCAGTCGCAGAGCAAGGACTTCATCGACCTCATGAAAGAACCGCCACAACACCATCACCATCATCATCTCGAAGATGAAGACAACGATGAAGAAGAAAAAGCGCGTGGCAATGGGATCAGCAAAGACGACATCGTTCCCAGTTACGATTTCCAACCGATTCGCCCTCTCGCCGCTTCCAATAATTTCGATTCCGCCGCATTCTCTCGCCCTTGGAACTCCGATTCCAACTCCAACGCTTCCCCTCCCGTCATCAAAGTAACCTTTTCTCGCTTACCCTTTTTCTTTTTCGCCCCAAATTTTGCGTCTTTAACTCGTTTGCTGATCTGGGTGTTCTCTATTATTTTTGAATTATGTTTATGGGGTGTTTGTTTTGTGATTGTTTATCATGGGTATTGGATTAATTAGAGTTCAAATTAGTTGCTAAGCTTTGCTCTATGAAGCATCCGCTGACACGGACATGGTTAATGTCCAAAATCTAGGACACGGGGAACACCGCATAGATACACAAACTTAGAGACTCTAATGAAATGAAATATGAGTAGCATATAACAAAATATCTAAATTGATGATATATTCATCTTTTTAAACAAATCTTTTATGTTTTTTTCAAGTGTATGAGTTGTGTAAAGGTGACAACTTAAGTGTTTAGACCAACAAAAATAATTTTTAAATTAGACACCTAATAAGAAGTGTCAGACAAGTATCAAACAAGTTTTGGGATGTGTCGGTGTCAGAAATGTGTCCGACATGGCGAACAAGAGAGGCGTTTGTGCTTCATAAGCTTTGCTTGGTGATTAACTGTGAGGTTGTCTTCTTGTTACTTGTGATTGCTGTTTGATACTCCCTTTGAGTTTTATTGAAAAACTCGGTTATGTGTTGCATGGAGATTGTTTGGGAGCATGGACATGTGGTGGTCATGGACCATGCCATAATTTTGAGAGTCCTCTCGAAGGGGGTGTTTGCTATCTTTCAATGCTGGGGGAGAATATACACACACACACTCACACCACACTCACACACTATTTCACTTTAGTTTTTTTCAGTATGGGGTTCTCTACTGTGTGTGCGTGTGTTCATGAAATATATATGTTGAATGTTTTAAATCACTCAACAAATGCAAGCATTTAGTGACTTTTGTGTTTTCAATCTGATAAATGCTCTCTTTGCTAATGATTTTTGTTTCTATTATTGACTTTTTATCGTGCACCTGCCGATGCTGGCGCATAATAGAAAAACTCTTTGATTGCTGCTTGATTTTTTAAAATTATGCATATTGGCAAGTGCTTAGAGGAAATGGAAGGTATGTTCTGTGAAATCTGGGGGTTCAGCATTGGGAGTTGGGTCAGGCCCCTTTGTCGTTTCTATCAAATCCCCACTTTTCAGCTTGGGTGGTTAACCATAAAATTCTATGGAAATGGATCCCCTACATTCATACATTTGTGCAAAACTGCTGGATGAAAATCGCTCAGTTTAGATCTTGCATGCTTATTTTTAAGTTAGGTTTATCGGCATAAAATATGAGTTGTCAGATCTACATCCAACGATTTTGAGTAGCTGAATGTGTGAATGCTGAAAATCTGTGACTGCAAGGAATCCCTATCCAAAATTCTATAGCTTGTTGTGGCATGGCAAGTAGGAGATTCAAGTTCCAAAAATTTCTTTATTTTTGTGTGTAAAATATTGACACTGTTACTTAAGATACTTGTCTTCATGTCTGGGTTCCAAATGTTGTCTGGAAACAGTAAGAGTTAACTGATACTATCTAGTTATTTATTTCTAGGTTGTTAATACTTAATAGCCCACTAGAGCATGGCGTGATAGTGGCATAGCGACTGTCAATTCTGTAGCATAGTGTTTTGGTGTTGTAGCCGTTGCAGCTGCTATAGCGGTCTAGATCACAGCCTGTCATGCACAAATTAGCGGTAATAGTGTAGTTCACCCCAAAACCTGAAAATACGGTTAAAATTTAAGTTTTAAGATTAGGTAGGTAGGGGGTATTTTAGGAATTTTGTGTTGTATAAAGGATTTTTTTGAAGGAAAAACCTGTACAGTTATTTGTCATTTATGAAACCTGATTGGAGAACCTCTTGAGCAACCCTCTGCCTCCTCTGAGCAACCTAGCCTCTTCACCTTATAGGCTTAAATTTCTTCATTTCCTTGACTTTTGTAGGTATACTTGTATATTTTGCTTAAGATGTGTAACTTTTTATTGTTAATTGAGAATATTTCATGAATTTTGAGCTTTTTTTTTCTTTCCTTTCATCATTTATATGTATATGTTATCAATTAAATTTTTAATATGCATAACCATCATCCTGCTATGTGCTATCCTGCTATTGCATTTTTGGAGTCACCTGCTAACGTTGTTATCTGATATTAATAACTCTGTTTTATTTATCATTTACTTCTCAAATTTAGGGAGATTTCAACCTAAATAATATTCCTAATGCGTTGGGTTTTAACCGTGCCGAATGGCATTTTGTGATCCATGTAGCCAATATGTAGTGTTGTATAGGAGGCATTAATAATTTATTGTACCATCTCGTAGTGTTTTTTCTTCATAAATTTGATGTATTCATCCCTATCTGGTGCAGAATTACAGTTCTTTGGATTCAATGGAACCTGCGAAGGTCATCGTAGAAAAGGACCGAAGTGCTTTTGATGCTACAATGCTGTCTGAGATTGATCGTACCATGAAGAAACATATGGAAAATATGCTTCATGTTCTGGAAGGTGTTAGTGCACGGTTAACACAACTAGAAACCAGAACCCACCATCTTGAAAATTCTGTGGATGATTTGAAGGTATCGGTTGGAAATAATCATGGTAGCACTGATGGAAAATTGAGACAGCTGGAGAATATTCTTCGAGAGGTATTTTATCTATTACACTCCCTCCACCCACCTGCTCCCGCCCCCTTCTACCCTTGATAACTAGGAACATTTTGTTGATGTAAATATTTGTATATACATGGTAAAAGGTTTACAAATGTTTATCCAAGTAAATGGTATTAAATGGTTAATTATATGTTTTACTTGGATAAACATTTGTAAATATATTTAAATCATAAATATTTGTATATATTTGTATCCTAATTCATTGACATTTTTTTATGTTCAACCATTCAATTTGATTCTGACATTTTATTCATACCAGATATCATGACAATCTCTCAGTATAGTTGTAAGTCTTTATGAGTTCTTTCTTTTCTGTCCCTAAATTTTCCTAGATAACCTCTGTTGAGCAAAATGAATAACAATTAACAAAAAATGTGGCCCATGCACAAAACTCCCGTTATTGTCTGGTGTGCAGTTTGGAAAGGTTAGATGTACACAGACTTCTCCCTGTAAGCGTTAGAAATCCTGGTTACCAGGCCATAAGGCAGCAACAATGTGACTTGACTTGTTGTGTTTCTTTCTTACTGTAAATCCTTATCTGTGCAGTCCACTTCTAACATAAGAAATTGAATAATATTGAAATGTTTGTGAATTTGGTTAGTTCTCCTATTCCTATATTGTTTGCTTTGTACGGTTAATATTAAGCTTCTGGGAGAGGTCTTTGGCACAGATGATTGAATTTAATACTGTTTTAAATTTTCTGTAATAGTGAAAAGAATCATATTATTAAAATTATTAGACTGAATTTGTTAGTTCACAATCAGAAAAAGGAAAAGGAGAACAAATTATTTGAATGAATGGTTCATGGGGAAAGTTATGTAGAGGCTAATTTCGAGGAGAAGTGAAGCTAATTTAATAAATTGGTGTATGAGCATGCTACTGTTAGTATAATCCTAACTTAAACTTTATCTCTAAGCTTTAGTTCATGATATATTATAGTTTATTTTCATACTGGCTGTCTTTTACTGTTTTGTTTGACAAATGAAATATACAGGTGCAATCAGGGGTGCAGACTATCAAGGACAAGCAAGATATTGTGCAAGCTCAGCTGCAACTAGCAAAGCTACAAGTGTCCAAGACAGATCAGCAATCAGAAATGCAAACTAGTGCGATTACCAATCCTGTTCAGCAAGCTGCATCTGCTCCTGTGCAATCTCAACCACAGCTTCCTACCCCTGCTAATCTTCCACAATCAATTCCTGTTGTTCCTCCCCCTAATGCACCTCCTCAACCTCCTCCACAACAGGGTTTGCCACCTCCAGTTCAACTTCCAAACCAATTCTCTCAGAACCAAATCCCTGCAGCTCCTCAGAGAGATCCATACTTCCCACCACCCGTTCAGTCTCAGGAAACACCAAATCAGCAATACCAAATGCCGTTATCTCAGCAGCCACATGCTCAGCCCGGGGCACCTCCACATCAGCAATATCAACAGACCCCTCATCCTCAGTACCCTCAGCCAGCACCTCATCTACCTCAACAGCAGCCACCATCGCATCCATCCATGAATCCGCCTCAACTACAATCTTCACTGGGTCACCATGTTGAGGAACCACCTTATCCTCCTCAGAATTATCCTCCCAATGTCCGCCAGCCACCATCTCCTTCACCCACCGGTCCTCCTCCTCCTCCTCAACAGTTCTATGGGACCCCAACCCATGCATATGAACCATCATCGAGCAGATCTGGTTCAGGCTATTCTTCTGGATATGGTACACTATCTGGCCCTGTCGAGCAATATCGTTATGGACCTCCTCAGTATGCTGGCACTCCTGCACTAAAACCACAACAACTGCCAACTGCTTCATTGGCTCCGAGTAGTGGAAGCGGTTACCCTCAGCTCCCAACTGCCAGGGTACTCCCACAAGCAATACCAACTGCATCTGCAGTGAGTGGTGGCTCAGGTTCTACTGGAACTGGAGGCAGGGTTTCTGTCGATGATGTGGTTGACAAAGTTGCTACTATGGGATTCCCCAGAGACCATGTGAGGGCCACGGTTCGCAAGCTGACAGAGAATGGTCAGTCTGTTGACCTAAATGCAGTGCTGGATAAGCTCATGAATGATGGTGAAGTCCAACCCCCTCGAGGTTGGTTCGGTCGGTAGCATGGTAGGATTAATTGATGTATAGAAGAATCAATTGCTCACTTATGAAAGGTTTATGAGGAGACTTTGTGGTTGGTTGGTTGGATTGTGCCAAAGTGGATATTTTGACTCTTTTTTTCCCTTACTCTCTTCTTGTTTCTTGGAAAGTTGAAACTGGTTTGCTTTCTTGTCTGGCTCCGATTTATGACTATCTTCATCTTGCTTTGTATATCCGCAATAAATAGAAGTGGATTACGAAAATTACTTAGAACAGCTCAACTTCTGCCATGTTACTAATAGCGTGTTTAGACTCGTTAATTTTCATGCACACATGAGTAAACCTAACATGGCCCTCAAATAAGGTGTTTGTATTTATCTTTATGAGTTTGCCAATAATCAATGCTAAACCAAGTAAAAAAATTTCATCATAGAACATCATATTTAAACTAAGGAAGCAAATCCCATACCAACATCCCATCGATTGTATACGCTTCTGCAATGAACTTAGTGACCATGTTTTCACTATCATTTAGTTATAAAAAATCATCCATAGGCTTCTACCAATAACCTTCCATCTATCCTTTGGAAACTCAAACTTAACCATGAAATAACCATATCCAACATCCCTTATATCAAAACGTAGTGGTTTTCACAAAGACTTTAACTTTGAAAGCGTAGTGGGGTAACCAAGACTCCAATACTATTGTTGAGCAATTTAATCACAAGAGCCTCTGACCATAGCTCACATAGCTGGTTGAAATAACTCTCGTCAACAATAATCTTCAGGAGTAAAAGATTCATATCCTTGTATTACACTTTTAGGAGATTGTGAGCAAAGAGATCATTTTTCTCTCCTCGAGTCAAAGGTGGTCTACCAATAGTTTTATTGTAAAAAGAAACTACAATCGAACCTTAATCAAGGGGATCCGTTATAGATCACACTATGAGAAAGACTGTCAGAAAAGTGGATTAATTTTGATGGTTTTTTGGCATGGCCTTTTAAAAAGTGATTCTTTAAAAAAAGTGGATTAAAAATAATTATTACGTACAAATAAACGAGTTTAATTTTCATCCATATTTAGTATGTATTTTGTTATTCTATCAATTAGTTAGAAATTATACTACATACCTCTTAAAATAATTATCATAAAAATAATAATCTTTAAAATACTGGTTGAACAACAATGTTCTTACTTTTCACATTGAAATTACATTTCAATAAATAAAAAATTAAACAAAACATGATTTTAGAACATTTTTTTGGTATGCAAGAAAGAAGGCAAAGACGAAAGGGGAAAAATAAAAAATAAAAAATCATCTGAATAAGGTGTGGTGTTGTGTTGTGTTTGTTTCCTCCCTTACAAAGTCTCCACCAACGCACAAGAGAGGCGCACGCACCACGCTCTCACTCTCAGCTCCTCCTCCGTCCAATCGCCGCCGCCGCCGCCGGCTCCATTCCACGACTCCTTCTTTCTCTCAGGTTTTCCCTCTCTCTCTAATTACGTTGTTCTTCGAATTGCTTTGCCCCCCTCTTATCCTAATTGAAGGAATGAACGGAATAGATATATGCTCGCGCGATTGCTTTCTCTTTAGGTTTCACTGAATTTCGGTGCTGTGGAATGGATGCGTAATTTCGGGGATTTTCTTCGTCGCTATGTGTGGACATAACCCCCCCTCGTACAGTGTAGTGGTTGTTTGCTATATATTCGATGATTTAAATTAGAGCAAATGATTGAAACGCCATGTGTTGCGAACGGAAATATTTGTTAGTTAGGGCTAACAACAGTGAGGGATCTTTCCAATTAGCCAATCATTTTGGGGTAATTAGCAAATGATATGGTGTTTTATTTTTTGTAATTTTATAGATTCCTAGGGGGTTCATCAGCAGTTGAGCTGTTGATGACTTTGGTGTGGGATAATGTGGTGAAATTTTTATTGCTGCATTGTCTTAGATGATGATGTTGGGTAGCTGGAGATCTGTTGCCTTTATTATTATTATTATTATTATTATTATTATTATTATTGTTGTTGTTGTTGTTGTTGTTGCTCCTAATATGTTTGTATCCTATGAATACTGTGTGATGTGTTATTCTATTTCTGAATCAACTGCATATTTGTTTGTCTTCCCCAGCTGCTACTTTGATAAACCTTGGGTGTTTCCACAAAAGTTGGATGATTCTCTTACTATTTGACGAACCAAACAGAGTTTAGTTTTAAGTGATTAAAAGTAATTATTATGGTTTTATCGTCTTACTTTGCACAGATGCTGCATAGTTCGCATACTAGGGAAGTAGGGATGTGCCCAATTCTTCACTTTTTATTGTTTAAGGAGCTTAGTCAGCATTTCTCACTCACCACAGTTGGGCACAAGATTGCGGATTTCATATGGACGTATTCTCGTGCATTGTTTGTGTTTGAGCTCCTTGCTTGTTATCCGTTGAGATTGTGGAAATATCACTGTTTTTCAGCAATTAGTAGTAAATTGAGATTCTCAATTTGACCTTTGGCATTTTCCTTGCAACTGAGTGTAATGATGCATGAATAGTAAATCTGGCCATTAAATGCAAACATAACATGTATATAAGTAGCCAGTGCCTTTTGCATTTGCTTTGTGTAAGATTGTTAGACTTTTATATTTAGATTATGACACCAAATCATCTCATATTGGATCTCCTATATTTTCTATTGATGTTGGTCCCTTTGTATTTCCAGAACTGTTTCAGACAACATAAGCTGGTTATTCTTTCTAGTTGGTGTTTGGAAGAAGATACTATAAATATTGTGTTGTAAGAGAGTTAATGGAGCTGAAAGTTTCATCTCCAAAACCTGAGTCTGTTGCACCGTCTGATCGTGCCAGTGATCCTGAGGAAAAGGAAGTGAGTGATGATGATGATGATGATCGGAATCACAAGCATCGAAGGAGGGAAACTCGTTCTCAATCTTTGGAGAGAGATGTTTCAGATCCTGTTATCAGTAGGTCATTCAAAAAGCGTAACAAAAATTTTGGGAATAGGCATCCATTCAGGGAAAATGAATCTCAAGCCTTTGAAACGCTGAAAACTTACAGTGATGCCACCACAGATAAAGAATTTTATTTCAAGTTTGATAGAAGGCGCCCTGGCTTGGCTTCAGCCCCTCGAACACCTTTAGATATGAGTCAAAGACTACGGGCAAACCAATCTTTTACTGGAGATCCTGGTGTTGGCAGGGGAAGAGGCAGGGAATCTGGTTTTTGGAATCAACGTGAATCTAGGTTTGGTTCAATGGATGTTGCTTCACAAATGGTTCCGCAGGGGTCCATTCCTCCAAGCCTTTATGCCGGACGTGGGTTACCCAATGTTTCAAATGCGCAAAATGCAGCATGGAATACATTCGGTTTAATTCCAGCAGTGCCCAATGGTGGCCTAGATATGCTTCATCCGATGGGTTTACAAGGAACACTCAGAGCACCTATTAGTTCATCTTTGAATGTGAATATTCCTCGCCAACGATGTAGGGATTTTGAGGAACGTGGGTTTTGCCTTAGAGGGGACATGTGTCCTATGGAACACGGTGTTAATCGGATTGTCATTGAAGATGTTCAGGTACCTTTTCTTTTCTTAGGATGTTTCCTGTTGTTTAGTGAACAAGGGTGAAACTCACATTTCAAATTGCATGAGGAATTCCATTACAAAGTAGAATAATATTTCTGTTGTATTTCACTTTAAAGAAGAATTGACTGACTGTAGGTGGAATCAATTCAATATTATTGCACACAAGTTATATTTCAGATGTTCATGTGGGTGATTTAATTTACTATAGGATTTGCTGACATGGTTGGGACAAAATGTGTTGCTGAGGTGCTGTTGCATCTCCTTAGGATTTTTTGGGCTGTTGTACGAATATTTGACTATTTGATGTCCTTGTCATTTGCATGTCTCTCAATCAAACTTCGTTTTATCAAAGAGAAAAAAAATGATAATTCCTTACTTAAGAGCAATGGCAAGTGCAACATTGAAGCATGACTCACATTATACTGGTAAATCAAATATATTAATCCTAAAACACAACACCAACCACTGAAAACATAAATAGGTCTGAGTTGAAGCAGTTTCGAGATGCTACATTAAAAAAATGAGGCATTGAGCCAACGAAAAGTTACTAGATTTAAAAATTAGCTTCACTATTTTTAAAGTGTCTACTCCCTCTCATATCATGTATCATTCCTCAAGTTTATATGGATAAAGAATAAAATCATGCATGGTAATGATAGTAGAGGGGGCAGAGGGAAATTTTAAAAATGGTGTCATTTATGAAAATGTTCCCTCATGTTTTCTGCTTGGTTGCATTGCTTTTGGAAAATTAGATATTACACATTCCTTTTTGAACTTGACATGTTTGCAAATTGCATAAATTTGTTAATGGAACGTTTACATAAAACTATTGGGCTTTTTAACACAAACTTGCATTTCGTAGAATTTTCAAAAATTCAATATTAATATTTATTGCATTGCGCTGTGCAAAAAAAAAATATTTATTGCATTGCATGCATTGTATTAACTTATGTTGTATACTTGTACTTTCCCAGATTTTGTACATTATCATAATTATGCACTGCACACGGTCAGTTTGAATTAGATGCAGTAATGCATACTTTCGTATAGGGTTTGATTCATTGTTAAACTCACTATTTGTTGTTCACAATTCAGAGTCTTTCACAGTTCAACCTTCCTGTTTCACTTCCAAGTGCACACCTAATTGGAGCTCCTGCCGGATCTGGATCTTTACATTCAGTAAATGCTTCGACCCCTTCGGTGAACAACAAATGTTTACCTGGAAAAATTTCCAAGTCTGTGGTCAATGATGATGGTTTGCCGTTGGATGGTGTATATACTGGTCCTGGTTGCACAAGTGGAGCTGATCTTTATGATCCTGATCAACCGCTTTGGAATGATTGTGGTCTAGAGTCTTCAAATGCACTCCTGACTCTTCAGTCATCCAAGATTGATGAATCCAAGCCCATATCTAATGATGCTCCCGATAGTGATTGTCCAGTTGGAACTGCCAGAACTTCTGTCAGTTCACAGGGTGCCAGTTCATCTGTCTGGGCCAGAATTGGTAGTTCAAAAAACAGATTTGACATGAAAGAAAAAACTAACTCTACAACGAGTTCCTTTAATTATCCTGAGAATCAATTAAAGGAAGATAATGATGAATTAGTTGGTGCTCACAATGCTTCCTTTCAAGTAAAGCAAAACATAGCAGATGATGCTGACCCAAAAGCCTTGGAAGCCTCTTTGAAAGCACAAACTGATAGTATGCGTAACATACGCAAATCATCACAAAAGGCATTCTGTACTCTATTTGTAAATGGGATACCTCAGAAATATAACAAGAGAGAGGCTCTTCTTGCTCATTTTAAGAAGTTTGGGGAAGTTATTGACATCTATATTCCATTAAACAGTGAACGGGCTTTTGTGCAATTCTCCAAGAGAGAAGAGGCTGAAGCTGCTTTGAAGGCACCGGATGCGGTAATGGGTAATCGTTTTATCAAGCTATGGTGGGCTAATCGTGATAGCATTCGCAAAGATAGTACTACAAGTGGGAATGGTGTGATTGTAACTCCCCGTGGGCAAGCACCTGCTTTTGTTCCATCTCATCCTGTTGTCACTGATAGGGGTAAAGACATCCATCAAGCTGATGCTTCAAAGACTATGTATGAAGTATCATCGCCTACTGATCAATCTAAGCCTGTCATCACAGATGGACCCAAGGTTCCACCTCCTTTGCAGAAGAAGCTTGTAAACTTAGAGAGTCTAAAGGAAGAACTGCGCAAGAAGCAGGAAATGCTAGATCAAAAACGCAATGAGTTCAAGCGCCAGTTGAACAAATTTGAGAAACAAGTAAAAACTGAAGGCCCTTTCCTTTAATTTGTTGTTGATTATACATTGTTTTAGAGGTTTATGATCTTTTGGCTTTTAAAAACTATACCTTTAGAAAGTAGCGTGATTGGTTTAGACTTTAGTGTCAGGTAACAAGCATTATGTATCAAAAAGGCCTATACTGCCCTTTTCAAGTCTAAGTGAAGTTTATATGGTAGAAACTTATAAAATATTTTTCATAGTTTATCTTCTACTTATCTTAATAAAGAGACATAGAAGTTAGGCATACTTGTCATTTTTTATTCTCATGTTACATGGTATCATCTTGTTTCTTGTATTGGCGTCATTACTTCATTCTCATCATATGGACTTTGGTTATTCACAGGCTTCTGGACTCAAGGGTGAAGTATCTACTGAGCAAGCTACCAAGAGGCTCAAAATGGGCGGGACATCTGATGTTGCCAAACTGGCTTCTCCTCAATCATCGGATGCTGATGTTGGCATGACATCTCCACACACAGAGGCAACAGCTGATAAGAATAAACAGCTGGTCTATCCTGTATCCCAAAGTCCTAAATCAAGTACAGCAACAAGACTGCAAGAATCTACAGGCTTGAAGCACCCAATTCAACCATTAATGCCTGTAAATAGATACAAATTGGACAATCGTCCTGCTGCATTTCGTATCATCCCACCTTTGCCAGCTGGTCTAGCAAATGTAAGTATTCTATCTGTCTTTCTGTCTGTGGTTAAGGTATAGGAGGATTTTACAATGGCATGCTTAGTTGATGCACTTGTTTTTAATACTGTAAGAGTCTAAGACACATCCCCTGTTGGAGTCGGGCATGCACTCACATGTGAGAGTAGTAAATATTGGTTTTAGACATATGTTCATATTTGTTGGAAAAGTTTTTTACCTTTTGAATTTGAAGCCCAACATGTGCATCAATGTTGTAGTCTGTGACTGTGTTCTTAGTTATCTTTCCTAACTCCAAAGTCTGACCCATTTTAGGATATTTGTGAAAACGAAATACTATCTGTAGATAGAAACACAGAAGAAATAGTAGTGACTGGTTGGGTCAAAAAATGATTTGTTTGTCATCCTTCCTTTTAAATTATTTGTCATTTTTTCTATCTTCATGGGTTGTTTATAATGCTTAGAAATTATGGCAACTGTCTTCTTTCTCTGCTATACAGAGACACATAAGAAATCATACTTTGACTTCCAATAATCACTGTCTACTCCCTATTTTTTATACCTTATGCACTGTTCGGGGATTGGGTTGAGATATCTGGAATAGTTCGTCAGAGGTTTGACCTCAATCCATTGATTGATCACACCATTTAGTGAAGCAAAGGGGAAGGGTTTGTCATAATTACACTTACAGGGAATTGGGGTGACTTTTGTTTTAGGGTATAAGAATTCATTCTCAAGAACATAATGCTGGGAATTACATTCCTGAGTGTTTTAAAAATGTTTTTTAAACATCTAAAATTTGTGGGAAACTTTTTCCTGAAATTCCTAGGTATAAGCAAAATGTGTTTGGTTTACAATACATTTTCCAAATAATATATGCTATAATTATGAAAATGCCCCTACTATATGAAAAGATATTATTTGAATATTATTTTTTTGCATAAAAATAAAAGTAAGGTAATTTTTATCCATATGTTGCGAATAATTTTTTTTATTTTTTTTTTTTGGAAGACAAAGATATAATATATTATAGAATCTAGTACCAGAGGTACTACAAAATACAGAAAAGGAGTCCTGACAATTCAGGAGATACAACACCCTGCACAAAAGAAAACCCTACTAACATAGACTTTAGCTAAAAGCTATAGACATATTCGAAGACCAGCTGTAATAAGGAATCTGAAAATTCCTTTCCCAACCCCTCAACCAGGTCCATAAAAGGAATAAAGTGTTATCTGTCATCCTGTTGATGTCCAAAGTTTGATTCTGAAAAATAATGTCATTTCTGAGCCTCCAAATTGAAACTGTAGCTGCTATCCACCACATTGTACTTCTTGTGTTCGAAACCTTGGAAGATGCTGAGGAGAAGTGCTGGATAAAATTATCCAAAGGCCTACAGTGAAACACCTTGTCTTCCTTTACCCAATTTAGGTATTCCCACCAAATAGGCATAATTTTGCCACAGGTGAAAAAAAGATGAGATGCAGATTCGGGTTGATTGTGACAGAAGGGACATAAATCATCATCTACCTGAATCTGCCTCTTGATCAAGTTGTCCTTCGTGGGGAGTCTGTCCCATAATAACCTCCAAACAAAAGAAAGGGCTTTAGGAGGAAGTTTGATCTCCCAAAGTTTCTTGAATCCCAGGTACTGACCTTCATCAACCATCTCAGCTTTAATAACTTGATAACCAGATTTAGTTGAGAAAATCCCAGAGGATTCAGCTCCCCAGACCCAGGTATCATTGAGATTGTTGTTTACTCTGATTTGGTGGATGTGATCAATGAAATTAGAGGCTAGCTGCACCTCATTATCAAACAAGTTTCTTCTCCAAACCATATTCCAGACCCAACCATTCTCTGTCCAGGATCCCACCTCTTCCACCCTTAAATCTCTTTGGGAAGAAATACTGAATAACTCAGGAAATTGATCCTTTAGAGGAACTCCTCCATCACCCCAAGGATCTTCCCAAAAGAGGAATTTGTCACCTCTCCCCAGCTTCCACCTGATTTGATTATCAGCCCTAACCACATTTTGATGTTGAAAGATGGCCCTTAAATCAGCCCACCAAGTAGAAAAATACTGCTTTCTAGGCCCATACGCCAATCCCCTCCAGCCATTGTACTTAGAGATCAAAATTCTGGTCCAAAGCTGGTCTGGTTGGTGGAACATCAGCCACTTCCATTTGAACAACAGAGCCTTGTTGAGACTTTGAAGATCTCTAATCCCCAACCCTCCCATATGCTTGGGAGAGCAGCACTGGCTCCAAGAAATCCAAGCAATCTTCCTACTATCTGGTTTTCCCCCCCATAGGAATTGTCTTTGGATAGCAGAAATCCTTTGTAAAATAGCTGCAGGGATCCTGAAAAAAGACAGGAAAAATAAAGGTAATGCTGTTAGGACAGCATTGATGAGTGTAATCCTACCAGCCATAGAGATATATCTCTGATTCCATTTACTCAGCTTAGCCTCAAACTTCCTTATGACAGGTTCCCATACCACCCTCCTTCTAGGATTAGCACCCACCGGAATACCCAGATAACAGAAAGGAAGCTGTAACAAAGCACAATTGAGATAGATAGCAGCAGAGTTGCACCAATCCACAGATTGTCCAACAGCCCCAAACTGACTCTTAGAGAAGTTGATCCTTAACCCAGAAACTAATTCGAAGCTTCTAAGAATGGTCTTCACTACTTTAACATTTTCCATGGAAGCTTCTCCAAAGAACACAGTGTCATCGGCGTATTGAAGAACATTCGCAGGCTCTTTGTTCTTCCCCACCAGAAAACTTCTGAAGATATTATGGCCAACTGCTTCTCTCATCAGCCCTGTCAATCCCTCAGCCGCTAAAACAAAGAGGAAAGGTGCCAAAGGGTCACCTTGTCTCAATCCTCTTTGAGGGATAAATTCTGAAGTTGGGCTGCCATTAACAAGAATAGAAATGGAAGCCGAATTGAGGCAGGCCCTTATCCACCTAATCCATCTCTCATGAAACCCCATTCTTTTCAACATATAAATGAGGAATTGCCAAGATACGGAATCGTAGGCCTTTTCAAAGTCCACCTTAAACACCATGCAAGACTTCTTGGTTCTTCTAGCCTCCTCAATCACTTCATTAGCCACCAACACACCATGAAGTAATTGTCTACCCTGAATAAAAGCTGTCTGCCTTTCATCCACAAGATGAGGCATAACTTTTTTCAGCCTATTTGCCAGCACTTTGGCAACAATCTTATAAGTACAGCCTATAAGAGATATAGGTCTGAAGTCATTGATGGCTTGGGGATCTTTCACTTTAGGAATAAGGGCTATAAAGGAGGAGTTGCTGCCTTTGGGGAAGGAAGCATTAACAAAGAATTCATCAAAAAATCTCAGAAAATCAGGTTTAAGCTCCTGCCAGAAGTGCTTGATAAATCTGAAGTTAAGCCCATCAGGCCCAGGGCTTTTATCATTACCACAGCTCCACACAGCACTAGTGATCTCTTCTTCTTTAAACGGCTCTACCATGCAATCCTTTTGAAAATCAGATAGGGCACTGAAGTGAACTCCATCCAGGTTAGGTCTTTGCTGCTGCAGTTCATGAAATCTGTTTTGGAAATGCTGCAGAACCTCTGCCTTGACCAGGGAAGGGTCTTCAACCCAAGCACCATCAATGAACAGCCCCCTGATCGCATTTCTCCTCCTACTGAAATTTATTAATTTGTGAAAATAGGAGCTGTTACAGTCTCCTTCTTTAACCCATCTACTTCTAGCTTTCTGTCTCAAGATAGACTCATGGAGGCTAGCCTTTTCCCATAGCTGTGACTGGAGGTCCTTCAACTGTTTGATTTGGTGCTCCGAGGGCTGAGAGGGCATAGAATTCTCCATCTCGTTCATACTCTGTTGCAACTGCTTAATATGGGTATTAACATCTGCTGAATTCTCCTTACTCCACCTTTTCAACCTCTGCTTAAGGTTCTTGAGCTTGGTTTTTAAAACATAACCCCCCCACCCAAAGGGCTGAAAATCATGCCAACATTCTTTCACCACTTGCTGGAAATCCTTGATCTTTAACCAACCATCAAAAACCTTGAAAGGCTTTGGGCCCCAGTCAATAATTTTGGATTGGAGAAGGATCGGACAGTGGTCAGAATAGTTTCTCTCAAGATTGAATTGAGAGCTATCAGGCCAATAATGCAACCAACAATCCGAAACCAGGATCCTGTCCAGTTTACTTTTGCAAGTTCCATTAGGCCTAACCCACGTAAAAGATTTACCCAAGCAAGGAATGTCCTCCACCTCCATATCAGCAATCCACTCATTGAATTCTCCCATGATTTGAGAGTCTAAATTACTATTATTAATCCCTTTTCTTTCTGAAGGATATCTGATACAATTGAAGTCCCCAACCAAACACCAGCATGGATCAGGAAACTGAGATCTTTTGGTGCTGAGGGTCTGCCATAGCTGCCTTTTCCCAACATTATCACAGGGAGCATAAAGGTTTAAAACTACAACTCTTTGCATTTGGGGCAACCAAACACCACCCAGCATAATATAATCTTTATCTGAACATCTAAAATCGACCTGAAACTTATTATTATCCCATATGCAAACTAATCCCCCAGCAGCATTTATGGCAGGCTGCCATTCCCAATCCAGATCACTTTGACCCCATAGAAATTGACAAGAGGTTTTGTCCAAGAAGTCCTTCTTGGTTTCTTGAAGACATAAAAGATCAACATGAAATTTCCCTACCAAGCTCCTGATAGAAGCCCACTTGAGGCCTCTACCTAACCCTCTAACATTATAAGACATGATATTCATCTTTGAATATTTTTGTTTCCCAGCTGTGATGCCTCTTTCCTATCCCGAATCTCCATGTTCTTAAAACTGTGAATACCCTCCTGGTCTGAATCATGATGAAGACCTAGGGATTTCGCAAGGGTCCACTGTTGGTTGGCCTCTTCCAAGTCTTGCAAGGCGTTTTCATCGTCACTGTTAGCCTCCTCCATTACCCCCTCCATCTCCTCCTTATTACTGCTATTTGGGCCATTAAAAAAAGGTTCCTTTGAGTCAGATACAACCTTATCCTCCATATCCAGATTGTTTTCGTCGAGTGCAGGCTTAAGAAGGCAGCCCTTTAATGGGCCATGTCGTTGCCTAACATACACTCTAGGGAACCAATCCACATTCCTGCTAGCATCCTGGGTCAGTGAAATATGTTTTTTCTTTTTGCACACCTCCAGATTCTTTATTGGGCCCGAAGTGGAGCTTGGCCCAATGTTCTGTTGAACCTGAATGTGGCCTGTATCATAATAAACTCCCCTATCCGTTGCACTTGTCCCATAAGCCCCTTGAATGTCGTTCTGCTGACCTGCTACTTCTTCACCGTTTAAAATTTTACCATTTTGGTCTTCCTGAGGTTTTCGAGACACGTCTAAAACCGGGTCCGAGGTTATGACCACTGAGGCAATATTTCTCTGCGTCTCCTCTGCACACCCATCTCCTTGGTCAACCTTTGCCACAATTGGACCCTGAGACTGCCTCTCTGCCTCGCCTGCGTTAGGTCTGCAAGTATCAGAGAAAGAGGTCTTGTCCACTGGGTCAACCCGATACCGCGATTGGCCGCACTGACCGCTGGGTAAATCGCGAGACTGGTGGTTCGGAGAGATCTTGTTGTTGGTGGCCGACAACTCCGGCGAGTAGGAAAAGTCTGTGTCATCTTCATCGTCTTCCGTCGCGACTCCCTCCTCCTCCGACATGATCTCCTCCGACCACTCATCGGACATGGGCACTTTGGATCTTCGCGCGTCCCCGCCTTCACCTACTTCCTCCACGCACCACACCCTGTGATCTTCTTCTCCGTAGCGAACATTCGCTACCTTGCTTATCGCCGGCGGCAAAGGAGTTCGAATCAACAAGCGAGCTCGATCCAGGCGTCTTCTGTCTTCAGTGTCTTCATCAACCTCTATGACATCTCCAATGGTCGAGACAACCTGTTTCATATGGTCCACTTCCCATGCTTCAATCGGAAAGCCCCATAATTGAAGCCACACCACCCGATTAGATGGCCTAATCCCCGGACGCCATCTCTCGAGGGAATAAAAGAGGGTATTGCCGGCGTTTATCTCTGAGTTAATAAGCTGTTGGGCTTTGTCCGCTGATAAACCACTAAGAAGGACCATGTCGTCTCCGAGGAATCTAACGGTGATGCTATATCCCAGCTCCCACGATATATGGTCCTCCATGTTCTCCAGCTTCATCGGTTTCTTCAACCTACCTACCCACCCCCCTTCATACCAGCGGTTACAGCCTTTGTTAGATGCGATGTTGACTGTTGGAATATCGTCTGTACTTGTCATCCTTCCTCCTGAATCTCCTTTCTGGGTCACCACCTCCACATATGATCTCACCCGAGGTCTGTTAGTAGCCTGAAGATCCTTGATAACTTCTTTGCTTTGCTTTTCCTTTTTATCTACCCTTGTCTGCATATGATCATTCAACTCTAACCGTGTGAACCTAGGAAGATTGACGAACAGCTTATGGTCGTCGATGAAGATATTATCCAGGTGCGTCTCCAAGAGTTTTACATCCGAAACACCCTTGAACCTCACGAAGCCAAATCTTCTGCCCTCCTTGTTACGACGTTTGGCAATGAAAACTTCACGTACATCTCCCCAAGTCTTAAACTTCCCCCATAGGCACACTTCATTAACATCATCTGAGAAGTTAGTGAAGTAAAAGGATGTGATATCCTCCTTATCTCTCCAGTTGGGGTAGTTTGACGAGAGATTCTGAAATGTTCTGTTCTGTGAAGAATTCTTCTTTACTACCTTTGCTTTCCTCCTACTTACCACCTTAGTCCATTCCTCCTTTCTACCATGGTTGTCATCACGAACATTCTTGTTCCAGCATTCATCAATGTGTCTTTTGTGGTCCTGGTTCCCCCCCTTCGGACTTCCATATGGTTCTTCATGTCGCATTTTTCTCAAGATACTCCGACAGCGTGGGAGATATACCTCATTTCTCCTGTCTCTTTCCCTCCCCCTCTCCCTGCTACATCTGCATACTCTTCTGGTGACACTAGGTCGATCTCTCACTAGCTCTCGGTCTCTCAGAAATTCTCTCTGTCTCTCTAAAGGACGCTCTCTCCCTCTCTCAGGCACTCCTACTCTACAGAGTGTCTGTCTCTCTCCCTCTCTCTCTCTAAAGTGTTTCTCTCTCATCTCTTCAAAATTAATGTCCATAATTTTTTTTATAATACTTATTATATCTAATTGTAAATTATATACCTGTAAATAGTTTAATTTTTTCATTCTGAGCTATTCATGCTTAGAAATTATACTATGAAAACTTTTTCACACCTTACTATTAGACTTACAATGTTTCCCTTTTCTATGTGCACAATATCTAGGCTCAAAATAGTTTTTACCATATGAAAATTAGATACATGAAATAGAGGAAACATCAAACATGGGCAGTAGAGGAGTTCTGCACAAAAATTATCATTTCCACATTGTAGGAATCCAACTTTCCCAGTCTATCCCATGGGAATAAATACTCAGCCTAATGTAGGAATTTTCCCCCCTGGGAATAAGGTTTGCCCAGGAATAAATTATTTTTATCTTCTACCAAACTTGGGAATCTTTATTCTTGTGTTCCCAGGAATGTACTTTCATACCCTGAAAGATGCCCCCTGGGGGTTGTATTTTTCAATCCACCCATACTGTGTTTATTTTTTGGGGGCTGGGGGCAGAAGAGTTGTTAGACCATAATTATTCTAAGAGAGCAGAATTACACTAATAAATTTTACATTCTTTAATTGTCTATTATTTTCTGCCCATTTTTATGCATAAATTTTCTACTCAGCATATTTCTCTCTCTGATATATATTCTCATACATTATTTCATGCCAATTTGCTTTCTACTCATTGTAGAGAAGTTCTCCACCATAATAATGTGAAGAGGGTAAAAGGAGTACGAGAGAATTATACTGTAATGGGATAAACTGTATAGCTTAGCCTCCTTATGTATATACCACTAGGTTAACAGTGCAGTACAAAACAGTACAAAATACATTTGTGCAATATATCCATATATTCTCGAATCTCAATAACCTAAAGTTGACTCTTAACTCTTGACACTAACAACTCTTAACACCCCCTCAAGCTGAAGCATAGATTTTAATGATACTGAGCTTGTTTCAAATGACATCATAGCATACCCAAGTCAAAGCCTTTGTGAATAAATTTGTAAGTTGGTCAATGCTCACTTGTCCTAATATGGGATGTAAATATAAGTTTTTGCAAATTTTCTCTTGGACAAAATGACAATCTACGTCGTCATGCTTTATACTTATGACATATTGGATTTGATGAGATGAATATGGCAGCCTGGTTATCACATCACAATCTCTGAATTTCGGTAGGGGTAGACTATCAAATCCAATCTCATCTAACATCTATCTTACCCACATAAGTTTGCAATTAGTTTGAATCATAGCAGGGTATTCTACTTCTCTACTTGATCTTGCTACCACATTTTGCTTCTTATTCTTCTGAGAGAATTATCTCACAAAAAGACAGTATCTTGGGGTGGATTTTTAATCTGTAAGGGGTCTTGCCAATTTGTTTTTGAAAAGGCTTTAACTTGCAAGTGGTCATGATCCCTAATAAAGATTAATTAGATAAGTTGAACCTTTTCCATTGCATGAATCTACATTGTTATCTGTCTCATCTTGTCAAGCCGAGAAGCCCAAGTCAAATATATATCTCCTCTAGAATTTTTTTTAATAAGAAAAATTACATGAGACCATTTGTTGTGTATCAGATGAAAATAAAATTATTTTTATGGTTGATTTAGTACAGGTCTATGCATTTATAAGGTCAAGTTGTCTTAGATTCGTAAATGTGCCATTATTAAATGAGGCAATCTTTTTCATCTTATTCTATTTTTGCTCAACTAAATTGCTGGCTTTTAGGTTGCTGTTTTGAAGGAGCACTTCTCACCATACGGTGAACTTTCTGCCGTAGAGCTAGAAGACGTGCAAGTTAATGATAGTAGCCAACAAGAAGCTCATATAACTTTCACTACTCGTTGGGCAGCTGAGAGGGCATTTATTAATGGTAAATGCTGGAATGACCACAATCTAAAGTTCACGTGGCTGACACCTACTAGTTCTAGTTCTAGTAATGCTACTGGTAGCAGAGAACCTTCTCTATCTGCTCCCAAGGAGCCCTTAGATTCAGATGACCATTCTGAAGAAAAATTAGACAACTCTGTGAACCAAGAATCAATTGTATCAGATGCTGAGCATAAAAATTCAGAAACTAATAATGGTTTGGAGCTTGTGGAAAGGGAACCAAGTGAAGATCCCCAGTCTACCACAAGGCAAGTTTCTTCTCCCAAACAATCACCTGAGGGCAATTTCTGTTGAGGATCTACTAATGATCAGATTTGTACAGCAGGGTAAAATTTTAAATCTATCAAACTCTAATTTTCAGGGGCCTATTTTTTTTTTCAATTTCTGAAAATTTATCATTCCATGTTTCCTTTTTAAATGCTTGAGACTTGTAAATTTCCTTCTTTTTTGCTGCTTCCTGTATTTGGCGGTATTAGTTGAATGGTGCATCATGTTGTTTCTCAGCTTGGGTAGTTCACTTCTAGGATAAAAGTTTTGAAGTTCAAAATTCTGTTAAAAGCCATTGAACGGTTACATAACAAATATTCAGAAACCCATTTCCCTTTATGGCTGAAGTTACTGTAAAAATATAATTGGAGCGGTTAGTCACTTTGTTTGATGTCACTATCCTTTAAATGTTTGTTTCATTTCTACCTATTCTTTTAATTTGATTCAATACTCTTTAAACTGAAACTGAGTAATATATAAAAACTGATTATTAGTTAAAGACTCTTAAACTGAGACATTTGGCCAACGGCACAGTGGTCATCATCCGATTGAAGATTCAAAAGTTTTCATTATTTTTTTATACCTTTAAATTAATACCTATAGGATTCAAAAGTTGACCATAATGTGTTAAATGAAGGTTTTAATATCACTATAATCAAGTTTTAATCAAACGATTACGATGACGTGATCTTTGTTTTTAAAAAATATTCTGCAACTTATTTTAATAAAGGTTATTTAATGTTAGAAAAACGCCTACAGATCTTTATTTGATTAGAAAAAATAATAGGGCATAAAAAATAAAATAAAAAACCCGGGTCCAATTATCCTTCAACTTAAAAGTATCATTTTTCGAATATTAAGGAAGATAGAAAGGGGCAAGATATGGAAATGAGTACTAAATAGTTGTAAGGGGATCATTGTAATACCATAAAACTTTGACTCATCCAAAATGAATATATATTTTAGAAGATAAAATGGTTCTACTTGATTCGGAAGATTATCTCCATGATAGGATAATTGTGGTCCACACAAAAAAAAAAAAAAAAGTGTAATAACAATAATTATTGATTAAAAATCAAATCAATAATTAATATTGTAAATAATTTTAAATTGTGATATATATATATATATATATATATATATATATATATATAATTTTTTTCAGAATTCTCATCAATAACTGTAAATATATTTTATTTTTTAATACACATTTTCAGTTTAAAAGAGGTAAATCCATTCGACCCCGTATAAAAAAAAACATTTGACCAAAAATAAAATTTAATTTTTTAATAAAAATTTATGAAAAACTGCTCATCATATTAAATCTACGTCGCAAGTGTCTTAACAACGCATTCTAACTTTTAAGTAGACAATGTTTAAAATCTTAAATAAGTAAAAAATAAAAAAAAATAAAAAAAGAGGTTGGACTAAGTAAAGTTTTAAGGAAAATAACTTCTAAAATGTAACTATTTCAGGGGAACTTAAAAAAAAACTACGAGCATTTGATATCAACTTTTCCTTCTTAAATAAGAATACACTATCCAAGAAATTATAATATGAAGCTAATTTTTTAGTCCAAAAAATTATAAAATAAACCTTAAAGCTCTTATTTTTAAGTTTAACTTTAAAGTTACCTTGTATTTATTTTATAAAAAAGTCAACACACTACCTTGGATTTTATCAAATTACAATATTGAGAAGAGCTTCAGATGCCAACATATATTCACCAGATATTTTGTAAATAAGCAGTTATAAAAGGGGTCTCAAAATGGAGGAAAACAAGTAAATCCTAATCAGAATGTTAAATGAAACAAATTGCTAAATTGTCTGTGCAGTGAATACAGGCTCAGAATGGTATAATAAAGCATTGAAGCTACTCAGGATCACAAGTCTACTTTTTAGAATGATGCAAAAAATTATGATTCGTAACACTCAAAATGTACAATGACATATAGGCAAGCCAGCAGTTCCAAAATATGAAAATTGCCAATTGCTATCATCAATTCAAAGTAAAAGGACAACAAGAAAAGCATATGAAACGTTGTAACCTAAGAAATCCTCAAGCAAATATTACTTGCTGATAGTTGTGACCAAAGTAATGAACATTTCTCAAGCAAAATGTATATTTCCTTTCTTATCTTACATTTTATCCATATTCACAATTCCAAATCCCATGACAAATCAAGCTTTACCAGTTATTGTCATAACAAAAATATTAAGTTATTCAATTGTTTTAAAGTATGAGAACTGAAATCCTATCATCTCAAAAGAAGGAGAAAATATATCATCCCAATAAGAAATTGTTATGTTTCATTCACCTATTCAAATGAGGGTTTTGACACTAATCCCCTGTACTACTTATATTCTTCTAATTTTTCCCTTCTTTCAAGCATAGATTGCAGTATTGCATAAATCAATGAAATAAACAAACCGTCATTTCACATTCTCCCAAACATCTTCCATGTCCATACAACTTCTATCATTTTTGTTATAATTGAAAACAGAATCTACTATAAGCTAAACTCGACAGAACTTACATCCCCTGATACTACACTTTCAGAAGATTGCTCAGCTGGAAATAAGCTAAACATAACCTCCATGCACCTCTCAACATGGCATAGCTGACCCAGATGCATCCACAGAATCTTCATCTAAGCACTTGTGGAGACCTTTCCAGCATGAAATACATAACAAGCTTTTGTAGTAGGCACTAGACTCTTTGTATAAAGTAAAGGAAGACAAGTGATTACTCACATCTCCAAATAGTTTCTCAAGCCTAAAGTTTGAATACACTTTTACAAGGTTGGTCTGCTAGATGATTTAGCAGACATGACTGCAAATTTCTTTCAAGTGTCCTGAACCTGGAAAAGTCAGATAGCTAATCATGAAAAGTTAGCAGTGAATCAAATTGATTTGCATGAGCAATTGCAAACATTATGCATTCCTCCCTTAGAGTTCCACATTCTTACAAGCAGAATTTTTTGGTAACAACTCAGCAACTTTGGCCTCATATCTCATACAACATCTAATACTTGACCCCCAATCCAAGCTTGGCAACCTGGGAGCTCTAGAAAGGCACCTTAATACAGCAATCACTCTTCTGATATGTACAATAGTACCTGGCTGAACTTAGATAAGACCAAAAATGGGAACAATGAGAACAGAATAATGAAAAACATACAACATAACTATTGTAGTAGACTTGTTTTAAATAGAGGATGAATATTGGAAGTTTATCATAAACAGCCATGCCAAAATCTAGAAAAGAGAGTTAACTAGAAGAATCAGAAGCAATTATCATATAAAATACAGTTTCATGTAACAGTAAGGCACAAAACAATGTAAAAGATGTTGTAACACAAAGATGAATATCATAGAATAACCAAAAGCAACAAAAATTCAAGATGATTTAATGTTTAATCACAACAATTAAAAATGACATGCATATACAAAACAAGGCATTCAATTCACTTACAAGACCCCTGACCAAATGCCACCAAGGGGAAAAAAGATATTTGGTAGTTTGGCCTGTTTAACAAAACAAATAAAAACAGAAGTTATTATAGTAATAGTAATACTAAAATCATTGGCATTCAATGATTTCAGCATTGTTATTGCATTTCAAAATGGAGGAAAAATGAAATTCATCAAATTTAAACATATTACTATTCATCAATGATCAGAATACTGTGATATGTACCATATGATTTTTAACAGAAACTAAACTTCGAAACCCAAGAACTAGCTTCATGTGAATGCTTAACAAAATTATATATAATCAACACATAATGAGTTATAGATTTTAAGCTGCTTTTGTAGTTAGTTTGATTTCCAACTCCTATACATGAAACAAAAACTCTTTAGATAATTCAAAAAAAAAAAAGAGAAAGAAAAAGTAAACATCAACTTAGAAATTAAATTGCAAAGGAGCACATGCTTCCTATCAAGAACTGGAAGGTAATAAACAGAGGAAAAAATACTTCAAAACAAGGACACACAAACACATAACAATTTACACAAAATATGAGCAAAAGATCTACCTCGGTGTATTTGAAATCCAAAAGCCACAAATTAACTTCACACTCCTATCACCATCAACCCCCAAAAGTTCCTTGAACCATAAATGGTGTTGAAGGAAGGAGATTACCCAAGAAGCAAACTGTAGTAACTGAAGATTATCTGCAAGGAGAAATCCCTCCACAGCATAGTGATCCTTATATGCCATGCCATGTTAAATGGGTAGATAAGATTTTGGATATAGTCCTATATTGGACAGATTTAGACTTCAAGCATATCGTGACCCAACATCTCATCATCTTGTTCCATAGCTTTCTGCAATCCATGGATCACATACTTGCATGTTAACCTATTTGAAACATACCCCACCTTGAGCAGCTTATCCTGAAGCTCCAACAACTCGGCCACATTACCAACATCACAAAAGACTTTAACAACTGCATTGTAGCTTTCAGTATCGTAAACTTGAAATTCATTGGCAAAGAATTTCAATAATGACACAGCTTTATCAACCTTATTTTCCTCACAATACCCATTTATTAATGCCCTGCTTATTTCTACATCAGGTAGAATACCTGAACTAACCATTTCCTCCAACAAACCTTCAGCCTCCAAAGTCCTGTTTACTCTACACAAGCAGCTTATAACAGCTCTATAGGCAACAAGATTCAGTATCATGCTCCTCTTTACCATCTCAGATTTCAAAATTAATGCCTCTTCCACATTATTGAATTTACATAGTGACTCAACCAGTTTATTGTAAGTGTTTATTTTAGGCATATAGCCATCTTGAGATATCCTAAGCAGAAAACTTCTAGCAGCAAATGGTCGACCTTCAATACACAATGCAACTATAAGATAATCATATAAATCTTCAGGAATCTTAATTCTAAATCTCTTAAGCTCCACAACCGTATTCAAGGCTGACAGCAGCTTTCCATCCCTAGCAAATCCTTCAACTATAAGCCGACAGGTGACACTGTCAGGACAAATCCCATTTCCTATCATTTCATGCAACAGTGATCTACACATTTGCATCTTGCCTTCTCTGCAATAACCAGACACAAGAGTATTATATGACACAACGTCTGGATCAATCCCTCTGTGAACCATCTGATGAAAAAGTTGATGAGCCTCCTTGACCTTCCCTTCTTCGCAAAGGCCATTCATCAAGACCGTGTGTGTAATCAAATTAGGCATCACGCCTCTAATGTACATGATCTTGTACAGGTAAAATGCATCCTCCAACCTCCTCTTCTTACAATAGCTATTAACGAGCGTGTTATATGTGACCAAGTCAGGTTCAAATCCTTCTTCCTCCATCTTATCCAGGAATCTGGTCACCTTATCAGTATCTCCATCTTTGCACAAAACATGGGTCATAATATTGAAAGTATAAGCATTCCTATGTATTCCAAGTCTTCCCATCTCCTCATACACTGCCCAACACTGACCAATATAATTAAACCTAGACAACCCACTCAGCAGACAATTGCAAGCAATCACATTGGGGATAAAACAAGCCTCAATGTTCCTCCTAAAAGTAGCCAAACCCTTCTCAACCATACCAGCCTTCACATAAGCCTTGATAAGCATATCAAAGATCGCAGGGTTCCAATTACAATCCTCAGTACACTCCACGAGATTCTCATAAATGCCATCATTTGGAGGAACACAAACACCCTCAACCTCAACCAATTGTATCAACTCAGACAACAAGTTCATGGCATGAGAGAACACTCTAGACCAAGCAAGTATGTGAACAATTACACAATAGTTGTGCAGAGTTGGTGTGATGTTCAAATCATTTTTGACCCAATTGAAGAAGGTAAGAACTGAAGAGTGATCAGACTGGCATCTGAGAAGGATCCTTGAGATTTCATGGGGACCCATGTGGGGGAGAATTCCTTTGATGTCATTATTACTACTATGGAGAAGGGAAAGGTTGGAACTTTTGTGTTTGAGGATGGAAGAGATGAGGTTGACGATGTTATTGGGGTTCTGGGTAGGAGGAAGGAGATTGTAAAAGGGGCTCAAAGTGGATTTGGAGTGAGAATCGTGAAGAGCGATTAGAGAAGAAGATGAAGAAAAGAACATAGATTGTGACAGTGTGGGAACATAGATTGAAGGTCGACGAATCATGTTGATGAGAAGAGAGAGAGAGAGAACAACGTACCAGGTTTGCGTGAAGAAGTGAAAATGTTAGTCTGTCTCAAGGCTCAGCGGTGCTTCTTCACGTTAAATTTTGAATATCAAATTTTTTACTAGCCTTGATAAAATGTTCATTATTATGAATTTGATTTGTTCTTCAATATGAAATTTTATCACACTAAAAATCTTGTTAACAAATAACAAAATTTTAATTAAATTGAAACAATCTTACAAATGATTTGGTGATATATGAAAAAAAATACTCTCTTTTGATTAAGGAAGCCTTTTTTATATATAAAAAAAGTCAAGACTTTTCATTAATTTTTATTTTTATATTAATTAAAAAGTCATTTATCAAATAATTAAATAATATTTTTTGAAATAAATTTTTTAGTAGTTTATAGTATTTTTTATATCTTATTTGAAGTAACATCAAAACATTAGCTTCAATTTTTTTATATTTATTTCTCTTTTCCTTAAATATTTATTAGATTTTTTTTATTTTTTTATAGGTAAAATTTTATCATTTTTATCTTCTATGTAATTTTATATTTTTTAACTACTTCTAAAGATAATTTTCAAATACTTATAATTTAATAAGATAATATTTTTAATTATTAATTAACTTTTCAGTTAATTTTATTAAACATAACCTAAGATAGAAAAAAAAATACCCTAAGTTATGTATGTAAAAAATATTTGTTAAGAAATATCAATTCTTTAAATAATATATATCAATATTTAAAAAAATTAACCTAAAACTTAACCTTACTCTCAACTAAGAAATACTCTGGGTTGGCCTTATTCATTTTTTATGAGCATCAATGGAGGACCTACAGTCACGTGAGCATGTACACTTGCACCCTCATTTTTTAAAATTCATCAAATTTATAAATAAAATCTTATATTTTTATATTTTATTTTATCTATATTTATATAATTAAATCCAGTTATTTTAGTTTTTATAATTTGTATCCAATCATGTCTCAACACAATTTCACATATAATCATGATCATAAACATGTTCTTCATTACTCAACTTCTAACTTTATATAATAATTTCATTGAGAAATAAAATTTATTTTGGCAATTCTACATTTTGAAAAGGTTAATTTTCAACTCTAGATTAACATATGCCCTTAGAATTTTATACTTTCGTATCAAATATAAGAAAATAAAATATTTTTCTTGGTTTTAAATGTAATTTTTTGTTAATTTAATTTTATTTAATGTTATTATCTTTAGAACACTTTGTTTTGAGGTTTTAGTTCGTGTTTTTATTTCTAATATCAAGTTTTAATGAAGGATTAGTTAGGAAAAAATATCTTTCTATCTAAAATTAATGTAATTAAACATAGGTAATTTTTTTAGTTAGCTTAAATCAATTTTTTTTCTTATATTTGTAATCGGACGGAATATATAATTACGTCTCTCGTGAAGGCACTCAAACTAACTTCGGCACTTGTACCAAAAAAACTATACTTCAGCATAAATAAATAAATCTTTGAATTAATCTTTACAATATTACAACTTTGACATATTAGATTTATAAACTTCATTGTTTTTTGTGTGTGTATGAATCGGCGATATTCTTCTAGTTAGAAACTAATCCCTTGACATAAAATAATCAAAATAAATCTTAAAAAAATCTACTATTTATCAACTGTTAGATCTTGTTGGTTATATAAACTTTATTTTTAACTTAAAAAACTTAATGTCACCACATTCGTCCAAATTAAAAACTAAGTTAAAAAAACAAAATAAATTCATTTGAGTGATTCAGTGACAAAAATCTTTTAAAAAAAATTAATGTACTAGTAAACCGATATTTGAAAGATTTATTAAAAAAAAAAAAACCTTTTTCAATAGTTTGCAAGAGTTTTTTATTTCCCCCAGATGTGAAAATCACAGAGAATCTTTTACACACGCACTCCTCTTATATATCTTTGGTCAAATTAGAGCCTCCACCATCAAACATGGGTGTGGCATATATGGATCATGCATGCTACATCTATATGTATTTCTTCCCACTCAAAACTCCCTACCTCATTCAATTCAGAAATGGGGAATATTAATTAATTAATCGCAATAATAAAAAAATTAACTATCAAATCGAAGTCAATTAATGTCAAATCTGCATAGTGTCGATCCACGAGGGAGATCAGCTAGAGAGGCATCTAAACAATAAATAAAGAGATTAATTGAACCCAAAAGAAAAATGCATTAATATTACTGATTACACGTACATGAGCAAATACAGAAAGTGACACAACATGGAACACTGAAAATGGAACTCCTCCAAAGTCCAAAACACACGTACCAAAGGTTAATTACATACTAGTATATCTCACAAGTCATACATAAGCGATATAAATTGAAACCATTTTCTTGTCTCATGATAACTCAATGCACTGTCATCCTTGTTGTTCCCTGGGCATGATGTGCCCTTGTCTGAATGTCTTGCCCAACCTCCTTCGTCTTCTGCCCCACGTACTCCGCCATGTCCGCCACGTGCCGCTTCGCTTGCTCCGGCAGCACCGTCATCATCGTCGTCCCCCGTGGCATCTGCCGGAGATAGTTCACCACCCACGAGAACAACACGAGCCCCGCCAGCCCGCACGCCCCCGCCGCCAGCACCGCGGTCACCGCCATTCCTATGGCGAAGGCGGCGGGGACCAGCAGCGGGCTGAAGAAGATGAAGAGCGGCGTCGCCACCGCCAGCCCCAAGAGGCTGGCGATGAGCGAGATGCCGGAGAGGAGGAGCAGCATTGCACCAAGGGGAACGCCGGCGAGGAGAGCTAGGAGTTGGGAACCCGTGAGGGACATCTCCGGGATGAGGTTCAGAATGCCGCTGCCACCTTCCCCGCCATGGTGTTGTGGGGTGTGTGTTGTGGTTGCGTGGACTTGCACATGCTGGGGTTGTTGTTGTTGTGAACGTACTTCAGCCATTGTGATGATGCAGAGAAGAAGAAGATGATGATGAAGCTTTTTTTGGTTTGCGGTGAATTGAGATTTAAGTGATGGAAGAGATTAATATTGGTACTCAGTGCATACGTGTGGGGTTGAAGTAGTGGCGGTGATGTTTCATAGAAATGTGGAGTTTCGGGGTGTTGACACGTGCATGTAATATGCTGAGTTGGGGGTTTGCATGAGGAACAAGTTTCAAGTTCGCCATGGTTACATGCATATAACATATAACCATGCTTACATAAATATAAATATTGTGAGAAAATATGTTGGTGGAAGTAATATTTTGAATATTGTTTCCTGGACTTTCTGTGACTATTATGTTTTTTCGTTTCTTACTTCTCTCTCTTTAAGGAGAATATTGTTTGGGAAAATGTTTGGTGGATATCTAATATTGTATTTAATATTTAGAAAGAGAGTAAAAATAAAAAATAAAAATATGATACAAGTGATTATAGGAAGAAAGAGATAAAAAAATATATTAATGGGATATATAAAATTATGAATGATTATATTCTTAGACACCCATATATTACTCTATATTCAGAGAGAAAAAAGCATAATATATATATATATATATATATAATAAATATTTAATGTGAAAAAATAGAGATAAAAATAAATAAAAGGTGTGAATAACGTTATATACTATTAGTTACACTTCTTTTATAAAACAATCGTATATGAAACACATTTACACATTAAATGTGGACACTTGTTAGCGAATATTATTCAAAATTTTCTTTACATTAGTTGTGAGAATCTTGCCCTTTTTCTTAAATCCAATCATGTTAATTAGTCTGTTATTAATCTATTAAGAGAGAAAGAAGTAAAATAATAATAATAAAATAGATTATATAATATGATTAAAAGAAAAATGAGATGTTAAATGACTATTGATAAAATTAAGGTGTCCGTATACGAATTTTATAAATTTTTATATAATTGATGATTATTGTTGAAAGGTAAATGTTATTAACACTCTTTTTTTTAAATATATTCTTTTTTTGGTTGAATTTATTAAAAATTACAATAAATTCAACAAATTTAAGAGAGAAATCTCACTTTTTATTAATAAATTTTTATCTTCATCGATTTTATAATTTTCATTAAATTTGACTAATAATAAAATACTCATGAAAAAAATGTTAAAAAAGATGTTACCAATATTCTTCTTGTTAAGATTCTCCGGTTGACAATGAATGGAAAAGTTATGTGCAAAATAAATGAATAATAACAAAAGAAGGGGAGTTTTTAAAACTTGGGCTTGGATTTTAGTCGTTTAGGAGAGGTTGGCATTGTCACATTACTATGCTTTGCAAAAATGTTGTGTTGTGAGAATTGCACAAAAACAGGTGAGAATATATTGTTGGAATTTTAGGAGATCCTTATAAAATATCAATAACTATTAAGAACATATTACATTAGATTATGAGAAAGAATTTTAGGAATACCTGAATCCATAATGATTGATCAACAAACTTAGCGGAATCTAAAGTCGTAGGTAACCGGTGGCTTCATGGTTCTTCCTCAATTATAATCTCTTTATTTCTTAATAAGATCTTCGTAACTCTTGAGATGCGGAGAAGAAACAATACACTCAATGACATAGGTCAATATGGATAAGCAACATGAAAATTACATGCAATGTGATCTGAGTCATGCCTATTTCCAATTAGTCCAAACTTTATTTTTTATAGAGATCAATCCAAACACAACATAAATATTGCAAACAAAACAAGCTTATAATGAAATGATTAACTTGAACTTTATTTCTACAAAAAATTCAAATAACAAAATATTTGTAAATTATAAGATATAGAACATAAGTAAGACTCTTACTCAACTAAGGTACTATCAGAAATTACACCCATATGAGCATTGTGCTCATGAAAAACTTAAGTGTCATATCTCTAGTAAGTGGATCAGCTAGCATGAAATGAGTCCTTATATGTTCTATACAAATCTATATTTTCTAAATTCTTTATTTAACAACCAAATAATGTATGTTAACAAACTTTTACTTAGTTGAATCCTTAATAAGACCGCTAAGATATTGTCTCAATAAACACCTGATGGCTAGTTAATGTTGGTGACAACAGACAAGTCAATTATAATAATTTAGCAATCAAGTATGATGTCTCATAGCAAAATATTAACTCCACCAACATGGTTAAATGTGGATCTTTATGTAAAGTGATTGCTATTAAGACATTCTGAAAAAATCGAAATCGGAATACCCAATGATCTCTAAACTTCTAAACTTTCGATATGAAAACATATAGTTTCTTGTTCTCTTCAATTAACGCATAATGCACTTTACTACTTTCTAGTGTTACATACCAAGATTACTCATATATCACCTTAGGACTCCCACAAAAAAAAAATATTTTAGGACAATAAAAAAAATAAACTTAAGCATACATGATAAATTATAATATAATTACTTTGTAACAATAAATTGTATGATGATAGTAGGATGTCATCAACGTACAATACCAAAACAATAAATTTATTCCCACTAAACCTTTGGCATACACAAATTTACCTCAACACCATAAGAGACAATCTTGATGAATTTTGTAATACTATAGACAAGAGACTTGTTTAAAAGCATAAATGGATTTCTTTAATTTGCATACCATAGACTTTAGATCATCTTAAACAAGATTTTTTGGTTGTACCGTATAAATTGTTTCATCAATGTTTCTATTTAGAAACGTAATCTTTACATTCATCTATGCAAAACAATTATCAAAATGATCTACAGTGTCATTGTAGTCCTAAGAAAGTCTCTCTAAGAAATCAGAGCGAAAGTTTCTTTGTGATTCATGTCTTCCTTCTTATAAAACTTTTGACGACAAGACAATCTTTATATATCTCAAAATTACCCATTGAATCCCTTTCAACTATAGATATTTATCTCCAACTTATGGGTTTCACACTTTCAAGCAATTTGACGATATTCCAAATGTCATGTTCAACCATCGGTTTTATTACATCATTTATAGCATCAATCCACTTGAGAGTTAGAACACAACATGACTTGACTAAGGTCAATTAGACATTCTCAGTCAATCTAATGTCATATTCATGTTCTTAAAGAAATATGACATAATCATATCAAATTACATTTTTCCATTCTCTAGTGGATCTTCTTAATGACACTTCTTGAGATTATTGAGTTTGAATTTTAGGTGGTGCTTGAGAGACAATCTTAGTGTTGTCTTGTATTTTAATAATGTTAGGAGTAACATCATTATTTAATTACCATATCCGTTTCTTGAACAATGGTAAGTACAAAGGCTTATCTATTGTCAATAACATATTATTCTATAAAGACAACATTCCTTGTGTTTCCTTCCCCTCCAAACTCAATTTTCTCAATGAGTCTTGCATGTGTCAAACATGAACTTAAAATGGGATTGTAAAACTTATACATGCAAGAGCTTTAAATGTAACAAAAACAAAATTATAACTAATTATCTTTAAGTTCAACTTACCTTCATGCAGCCTATAAGACACACATCCCTAAATGTGTATATGCCTAATGTTGGAATTTCCCCGACTCATATCTATGGGGTAGTGACTACTTTAATTGGTACCCTAAAAGGATATAAATTACATTCTTTAATGTCTTTCCCCAAAGCGACTTTAGTATAGAAGAATTAAACTTCTTACCATATTTGTTCTGCAACTTTGTTCATGCTAGGTTTGTCTAACATTACATATTGTAAAAAAAAATCATAATTATTGAAGAAAAACACATGGAGGACTTCAAACGTTGTACCTTATGTCATATATACTATAGTAATCTCCACAGCCACATTTGACAATCTTAATTTTCTTTCTTTTTCTTAGTTGAAGTTCAACTTCATCTTTAAAAGACTAAATGTCTAGAGGCCAAAACTTCTCATAATTTAAATAAAGATGAATCATTTATGTAAGTAATAAAATACATTTTTTCATTCCATGAATCCATAAGGAATAGAACACAAATATATGCATGTATTAGTTCTAAGACATCTTTATTTCTTTCAGCACCTGAATTCTATTTTATTTGTTTATTTTCCCTTTATATACTCAATATAGACTATAAGGTCCAACCAATATAAAGGATCCAAAATTTTCTATAACACAAGCATCCAAATTCTCTATTAAGAGATATCACTTAAGCGCTTATGTTATAAAATAACAAAATTCTCATTTAATTTTAAGTTTTGTACCACCCAAAAAAAATTTTTGCAATAGAAATACTCAAATATCCATAAAAGAACTCATAACTTGCAACATTTGAATCACACGAGAGACTAACTTTATTATTTCTAATTGAACAAAAATAACTGAATTTGTCCAAATTAGAAATAAAATTTGGTTTAATAAATAGTTTAATATATGTCTCAACCAAATTCAAATGAAATTGAGTCTTTTAAAGCAACATAAAAGTTCTCATAGCTTCAACTATAACTTTATGTCATCACTCACATAAAAAAATCTTTCATTATCACTTGGCGGATGACTCCATAGGTAGCATCATATAGACATGCTTTTGTAAGTAGTAGAACCAAAATCTAGCCACTAGCATCCTTCGGTACAAAACGAAATTAACTTTAAAACAAACAAAAATGAGAAATTTACCATTTTCACACACTAAATAGTGTAAATGGGACCCTTTTTTTGTATGTTTCATCCTATAAAAGCAAAAAGGAAATTCCTTATCTTGTTCTCTTGTTTCTTATCTAGAAAAAAAATTATACAATATCTTCAACTCTGAACTGACTCCTCTCAAACTCTAAATTTTATACATGCAACTTTCAGATTTAAATAATATGAGTAATTTAAACCATAGTAGTAACAACAACAATAACAACAATTATTAAAGAAGAGAACAATAAATATACAATGCTCTGGTAAATTCTAAGACCCAAACAAGATACATAGCGCACCATTAATCCTCAATCTTTGGATTGAAAAAGACTAACTCTAAGTGGTACTTTCAACGCATTGATCAAACATTGTTGATAAGTCCTGTCAAACAAAGATTGTCTTTGGACATTCCATTGTTGACATGGAAAACTTATATGATGATTATTCCGATCAAATAATGATTGTCTTTGAACATTTCATTATTCACATGGAAAATCACACTATTTATAATCATCACATGTTTACCATTGCAAACATGTAATTATTCTGCCAAATTATGTCTTCCTTTGGGACGAGCACAATTCACATGAATAATTTTATGCAACATCCATGTAAATTCAATCAAATCAACTTACGCAACAGAAGTTACTTTGGCAACATGTTTCAATCAATTTAACCAAAAAATACAAGATAATTTAATATAATAAATGTGAGGTCTTAAAATTACGTAATTTTCACATATAATTTAGTTATATAAAAATATATATAACAGAATATGCAAATATTTTGCAGAACAGACTCATCACAAGATACTCAGCACAACATTAATTCATAGTCTTTGGACAGAGAAATTAATTTGTAATTGGTACTCTCAACGCAATGATCAAATATTGATAATAAATTCTGTCAAATCATAGTCTTTCTTTGGACCGACTATAATTCACATGAAAATACCTTATAATTGTCACACATTTATCATTACATATACAAAATTATTTGACCAAATTGTGTCTTTCTTTGGGCTGAACACAATTCGCATAAATAATTTTATACTAATATCTATACAATTCTAATTAAATTAATTTATGCAATAGAGATTACTTTGAAAATATATCATGTCAATCAATTTAATTAAAAATCACTAGATATGCAAATAAATGGGAAAGATCTGATACTGTTAAATTAACTTCAATCATGATAGCAAAAAATATAAAACATTAATTATTGCAAGTAAATATCATATCCTTAAATTATATTTAATGCTATCATTGATTTATACTTACAATACCACAAGCTTCTTTCTTTTGTTTTTTTTTGCTTAGAGCAGCCATAATTTTCCTTTTTTTTATTCTTAGAGGTTAAGCTTAAATAAGCACTTTCAAACGTGTCTTTTTATAGTCTTTCTTTCTCTTGCACACAATGAGATATAAACTCATTAATGGACTATTTGTCCTTCTGAGTGTTATAGCTCACTTTGAATTGCCCAAAGTGTACAGTAAGTGAGATCAAAACTAAATGCATGAGCAGTTCTTCACTAAGCTTTATCTTAAGTGCTTTCAGTTTTGATGTCAAGTTAGACATTTTCATTATGTACTCTTTTATATAACTTTCCCCTTCCTTTTTTAACAAAAAAAATAACAAATAAAAAAAAAACAAAAACTGCACACACAAAAAACTTCCTTATATATATTATGAACAATAACCATGAAGAGAAGTCGTTCGCAGATCCAAATAACGATGTTAAAAAAACAAAATACACCCGAATTTAAATCAAATATCTAATTTACCAACAATTAATATGTGTTGTTCCAAAAAAAAAACTTGGGTTCATATAACCAAAGCAATCCAGGTATAATTGGAATCAAATAATTTTAAATCCCAATGATCTAATAGTAATGACAGCTCTGATATCACTTGTTGAAATTTTAGGGGATCCTTATAAAATACCAATAATCACCAAGAACACATTACATTAGATTATCAGGAAGAGTTTTAGGAATACTTGAATCCATAATGATTGATCAACAAATGCAGCAGAATCTGAATCTATAGGTAACCGGTGGCTTCATGGTTCTTCCTCAACGGAAACCTCTTTATTCCTTAATAGAACTTTCCTAACTCTTAAGATGTGGAGAAAATAAATTATATGTGACGGCTCGGTATATTGGGGACTATAATCTTTTTATAGTGTGTTAACCTGATAGGATTTCCATTATCTCCCTAATGGGCCAACATTGACCTCTGCTCATTTAAGTCCATATCATTTGATTTGGTTGTCTAACAAATTCACTTAATTTGATCACCTAAAATAAAACTTACTAATAATAAATAATTGTTAAAATAGAAAATTCCAACAGATATTACTACTCATGCACTTTTTTTTTCATCTCAAATTTATAATATTTTTTTTATCATATCACCTGTCAAGTTTATTACCTTCTTTTATGGTTGTGCATGCATAGAAATTGATTCGAACCGATTTTGAACTATATCAAACTGAACTAATTTTACAACTAAATCGGTTTGATTAAATAAAATTGAATTGAAGACTTCTTTTTACTTTTTTCCTTTTCTTTCTCTCTCTTATTTTCACTTTGGGTGGATGAATATCATAACTCAAACAGGTGTATCTTTTGGGCTTGGGTTGTTCATCATTTCATGTATGTAGTCTCTGACATCAATAATGTCTCCATGTTTTCTTTTAGTTGTGTTACCTATCTCTTTTACTTTTTTTTTTTAAAAAAAAAACTATAACTTTTCCAAAGAAAATCATCGGATAAAATTTGTTGATTTAAATAATTATTTTGTCTTTAAAAAATAGAGAATATTTTTATTTTAATCTTTTAAAAAATTATTTTTTATTTTAATATTTTTATTATTTTAGTCCTACTATCAAGTAATAAAATAACATTAACTTATGATGGAATAATGATATTAGTAATTCAACCACTTAGACAAAACAATCCTGAGTACTTTTTTAATGTAAAATAAATTTTTAAAATTTACATCTATTAAAAAATGTATGATTATTGTGTTAGATTCTTAAATGATGTAACAAGTCAATATATTATTAACGTTATTGTTATATTATTAATTAATGTTATTACTTGAAAATAAAAATTAAAAAAAACTTAACAGGAATTAAAACAAATAAAAAAATCTTTAAATTACTAAAACAGTCCAAATATGCATGTTAGGAAGGAAGAATTCTTCACTCATCACTCAATTAACGTATTTCTGAATTGATGTCCATGTCCCACGATCGAAGACTTTTGCTCTTTTTGCATGTGCCAAACGTCTTTGGGCTTTGATTTTTTGCATATGTCTAGTGTCTCATCCATCAATCAGGAACAAAAAAGAAAAAAGAAAACGTGTTAAGGGACTCATGACACCATACCTACATATATAGAGGATAGTAGAAGGACTTAATTTTATGTTTGTTCTTGTTGAATTTGAGAAGAAAAGATTTAGGATTAAGTAATTTTTGGTTTATTTGTTTAAAAGGGAATTAGGAAGTAAAAGTTTGTTACTTCGGCTATATTTTGTTTCCTTTCATTTTATCAATGATTTTGGGTGGAAAGTACTTATAAAGTTTTGTTTAATAGTTAAATAACATTTTATAATATAAAAATTAAAAATAACAAGAAACATATTTTTTGTGTAAAAAGTAATAGTAGAGTAAAAGTGTTATTTATATAATTTATTTATTTATTTATTTTCACTCATCAAAACATAAGGATTTTTTTGCAGGACTCTTCTCTTTTTGTTTCTATTTATCCGGCTAACGCATTTTGTTCATTTTATTTCTATTATTTTAACCCAAACAAAGCCTAGAAAAACAAACTAAATAATATATTGGCAATAGTTAATTATGATTTTAGTCCCAGGATAAGAAATAAATTGACCGGTCTTAGTCCTAAGTTTTTCTCTGTCAATATTTTTTATCTATGCCGTTAAATATAATCATTAAGTGATCATCTGACAATAATTTTATTATTATTTAATAATATATAACGACAATTAATTTTCTAGCAGTTAAAAAATGCTTAATGAATGTCAAGAATGTGGTTAAAATATACTAAATAATTTTTTACAACTAAAAACCGCTTAACTTTCTATTCCCTCATCTTTTGGAATCAAACCCAGGAACAGTACAAAGCAAAGTAACGATAAAATAAATAAAAAAAATGAAAAGATCTATCTATTATAATGTCTGAAATTTTTTATTTATTATGTTAATAAAGGAAATGAACATTGCAACCCAGTGGCTCTTGATGAATTTCAGTGAAAGTATCCTCCTTTTTGTGGACAGATCAAGCTATTTTTTGGCACTGGTTTTGTTTGCCCCCTCTGGTTTTCTCTTCAACAACGTTTATGACTCTCCTTCATTGACAAGTAATCTGGGCTTTTTTATACCACATCTTTGTGCATGTTTGTTTTAATATTGGAGAATTGATTTTTAATTCAGAATTAATTTTAGATGAATTTTTACATGTTTGATTTTACGTTAAAGAAGAATTTAAAATTAATTATGGATTCAAAATTGATTGAGTTAAAATAACTTTTGAATAATTTCTTATTAGATCTCTAAAATCTGTTACTTAATTTTACTTCCGCAAGTATTTTGCAAACTCTTTGTGAATTGGTCGTGGTCTTCAACTTGATGTCTGGTTAGTTAATGGGTTTGTTCAAATTAAGATTTTAGATTTTTGAAATCTGACTGGTCCTCAAGGCACTTGAAAATTTTAGATTTAAAATCTTTAGATTTGTTCAGATCAAGCAAGAGGATGTCAACTTTTTAAGTTAAAAAAGAAACCAAATCTGATTTGTTGTGCAAATTTATGTGTTTTTGTTAAATTTGTTTGTGCATTTATATTTCAGATCTATTTTTTTTGTTTGTGTTAATCTGATTTTTTTTGTCTGGGATCAATTGAACGTGTGGAGTTAGATTAGATTTTTAGGTTCATGAATTTTCAAAATGAAACAACTTTTGAAAATTTTTAGCTGTTATAAAATTATTTAATCCTTATTAAAAGTAAAAAATTCATAAAAACATAGTTAATTCTATTTGTAAACTTTGGCGATTGATGGTGGCCCATTGATTTGAAATCGAATGGTGTGGACAAGACTTTGACCTATTTGGATCCAACAATCCTAAAATATTTGGAGTTAAATTAGATTAAGAGCTCAAAGGGATGTTTTCGTGTTGAGTCAAATTGGTAAAAGGAGATCCTGGCAAGAGATAAATTTACTTTTTTTTTCCTCAAATTCTTTTAAGCTTTGAAGATTTATTGGCGGGGATTGTTCATCCAAATTGAGAAAAAGTCAATTAAATAATATCGATAAAGAAAATTAATAATTGATATTTTAATTCATACATAATTGGATATATGTGTACATGTAATATTAATTATTGATTTTCTTATAGGCGAGTGAGATTTGTTTTACTTTCTAAAAGTTGGATAGGTACTTTTAGGATCAAAATTGGATTATTTGCATCACATTATAACTCAAGTTTAAATTTTATTGACACTGTTGTACTAAATAATTTTATTATCTCAAATGAAGATTAATATAGTAATGGTTGATTTTTGAATTTGAATTTTAGATAGGTAATAATGTTAAATATTGAAAAGAAAAATTTTGTTGTTGATAATAATTTTACTTGCTTGCAAGATTGTGTTTGTGGAGGATTTATGTAATTCCTACAAAAGAAGTACTTCTTATTTTAAAAATGAATTTTATATTAAGAATATTTTACATACAAAATTTAAAGTTTTTTTTTTTACCAAATCGTTCATCTAGAAAACATTATAATATAAATAAAATGCATAATTTTCATAATAAATATTGCCACATACAAAAAGACACATTTACCCAGCTAATTTATCACCATACAGAAAGCAAACTTTTTTTTATATAAATATTTGATTAGTACTAGTAGGCATACTGAGTGTTGCAAGGGAAACATTGGGTATCTTTTCCTTCCCAACATGTTTTCCTATTCTCTGGTCTCTACCTTCTCCAGATCTCTCCTTTTTATCCTCGAAATCTAGCTAAAGTTTTAACACTTGTGGACAAGAAAAATAAATTACCAACCATTAAACATGAACGGGAAGACTTAGAAGTTAGAACACCCTAACTTATTGAAAAGTCAAAGTCAGATTCAACTCAACAAACATAAAATATATATATATAATAATAAAAAAAAAAAAAAAAAAAAAAAATATATATATATAAATAAGTGACAGCCCAACAACAAAAGATTTACAACATTGGCTGATAGACAGCTGGGATGTAATTTTGGTTAAGATTCCTTTTTAAATTAATGGACATAAAGTTAGACAAATATATAAATCAAGTTCCACCTTTGAACATGTAATCAATCAGTTAAAAGACTTAAACAAAAAAAAAATATCATTTATAATATAATTTTATTCAGCTTGAATATAATTGTGATATCTAAAAATAATAATATATAAATCACACCTTAATAATAATAATAATAATAATAATAATAAAGGTCATGTAAAATTTTCCAGCACCTAGAAGCTTGATAACTCGAATGATATACTATAGAAATTTTCAGTTTAAGATTATAGATATCTCTTAAAAAAACAATTTTACTTAAATTAAAGTATGGTAAAGTTGTCTATTCGAGTATTTAGCCCATATCTAGGGTTGTTCACGGGTATGGATCATATGTGAATCCGAGTTGATCCAACCTAATTCGAATAATTTGGATTTGATCATTTATGTATTTTGATCAAATAAAATATTAATATTTTAATATATTGGGAATGACAAATATGGTAACAGGTACACTAATAGAATTAGAAACAAACACATTTGCATTTTAACACATTTGTAAGTATTGAAACTACTAGTGTTGGAATTTTTTAAGGTATTATTTTTAGGTACATTGTTTTTTTTATACCTTTTTCATATTTATTTTTTCTTCTATGTTTATAATACTAATAAATTATATTTTATTCATTTATTTCAGCAAATTTAGTTGCAACAAATCTAGTTGTAGTAAATTTAGTTGCAGCAAATTTATTGTAAGAAATTAGTTTGTAGAAATAGTTGTGATTGAGACTATTATAGTAAATCTCGTTCAAGAATATCTTGTTTTAATTTATATTAGTCTATTTTATAATATTGTGTTGATGGTATTAAATGAATCAATTTGATTACTTTTACATGTTTGATGATATTATGTTAATTGTATTGAATATTTGGATGAATCATGATATAAAATAATAATTCTAAGAAGAAGAAATCAAATTTAAATAGATAACTAGTTGTCCAAACCAAATCAAATGTTCATGAATGAGTTGGATTGAGTTGAGTTTCAAAAGAAAATTATGAAAACTAAGCTAACCAAGCCAATCAAATTTGATTGGGTTGGATTCAGCTTGGAACAATTTATTTATATAAATTAAATTAAACTAATAGTATAAGCAAGAATGGGATGTTTATTTCTTGAGAATTTAATAGCTTAATTAACAAAATTTGGCTTATCTCTGGCAGAAAAATTAACTCTAGTAATCTCATAATGGTATAGATGGTAAGAAATTTTAATGTACACTCTTCAATCCCACATAACTTAGCTTTGTCAAAATCATATTACTCACACAAGTTATGTATGTGCAACTGCTTATACCACTTGACCACCTATAAAAATGACAATACACGTTTCTTTTTTATTTTTGTGATATATACGTGTTTCTTTTATACAATTATCTATCTTTCATTGTCTAAACTGATTCATTTTAAAATTTAACACAACTCATTATATTATTTAATTATAAAGGAGGGAATGACGTTGGAGAAAGAAAAGCTATATATAAAAAATGAAGTGGTATTCATATTTGGTGTTTTAGTTTTAGCTAGACACATGTTAGCATATAGATTTTGCATATGATATGATAAAACAATAAACTCGATCTAGAAGAATATACTCTTAAAAAAATTTATCACATGCATCACATGATCTAAAATTTTTATTAATCAAAAGTAATCTTAAATATAAAATAAATAAGAAACTAAAAATTGATAAAACAATAACTATTTTTCAACAATAACAATAAACAAAAAAAAATAAAAGGAGTAAATTATTAATAGAAAATTAATAAAAGACTAAAAGTTGTATACAAGATTTTGAGAAACTAAAAATTGAAATTTAGAAAAATAAAGAGACTAAAAAATTAATTAAGTCATATTTATTTCATCCTCTTTCATACGTTTCTTAAAATAAATTTAATGTTATATTTGTAAAATTTTGTTTGTATATATACAGCATGGGTAAGAGAATTGGAAAAAGGAAAAAAAAAAAGGTTGTGCGAGTTTGTAGACTGGCTTTCTTATTTCATGCGTGAGTTTGTATACTGGTTTTCTTATTTTGTAGGACACGTACTATCATGTTTTTCTTACTTAGTATTAGGTTTGCATTATAGTAGACAATAATGCAAAATGTGTGTATTCATATTGTTTGTCGTACATAGATGAGAACTCCTTGTGCGTGATATATTTGTATCTTCATTAATAAAACCACTTGTGAATAGAAAAATAATAATAATAATAATAAAATTATTTAATTATTTTTGAAGTAATTTTTAAAATATATTTAATTATATTTTTAAAATAAATGAAGTAACTATACCTAATTATTTAATAATTTTCAATTAAAATGTTTAATTAATTGAGTATTTTTGCTATTATCTAATTTGATTTTTTTAATATGTATAAAAACTTTTTTGTTTCCCAAACGAACATGTTACACTAGAAGTGCTTATAAGATCCTTAGTTGTAACCAAAAATTGATTTTTTATCGTCACATTCAAATAAGTTACAAAATGCTATTATTTAAAAAGGTATTTTTTTTATCATTGTTGTAACCAAGCACATTTCAACTTTTTCTTATGTAAGAATTAATCTTTTAAAAATAAATCATTTTTTTATTATAAAAAACACATAGTTTAAGTAAAAAATATATATCCGAGTTGATCCAACCTAATTCGAATAATTTGGATTTGATCATTTATGTATTTTGATCAAATAAAATATTAATATTTTAATATATTGGGAATGACAAATATGGTAACAGGTACACTAATAGAATTAGAAACAAACACATTTGCATTTTAACACATTTGTAAGTATTGAAACTACTAGTGTTGGAATTTTTTAAGGTATTATTTTTAGGTACATTGTTTTTTTTATACCTTTTTCATATTTATTTTTTCTTCTATGTTTATAATACTAATAAATTATATTTTATTCATTTATTTCAGCAAATTTAGTTGCAACAAATCTAGTTGTAGTAAATTTAGTTGCAGCAAAATTTATTGTAAGAAATTAGTTTGTAGAAAATAGTTGTGATTGAGACTATTATAGTAAATCTCGTTCAAGAATATTTGTTTTAATTTGTATTAGTCTATTTTATAATATTTGTTGATGGTATTAAATGAATCAATTTGATTACTTTTACATTTGATAATATTATGTTAATTGTATTGAATATTTGGATGAATCATGATATAAAATAATAATTCTAAGAAGAAGAAATCAAATTTAAATAGATAACTAGTTGGTCCAAACCAAATCAAATTGTTCATGAATGAGTTGGATTGAGTTGAGTTTCAAAAGAAAATTATGAAAACTAAGCTAAACCAAGCCAATCAAATTTGATTGGGTTGGATTCAGCTTGGAACAATTTATTTATATAAATTAAATTAAACTAATAGTATAAGCAAGAATGGGATGTTTATTTCTTGAGAATTTAATAGCTTAATTAACAAAATTTGGCTTATCTCTGGCAGAAAAATTAACTCTAGTAATCTCATAATGGTATAGATGGTAAGAAATTTTAATGTACACTCTTCAATCCCACATAACTTAGCTTTGTCAAAATCATATTACTCACACAAGTTATGTATGTGCAACTGCTTATACCACTTGACCACCTATAAAAATGACAATACACGTTTCTTTTTTATTTTTGTGATATATACGTGTTTCTTTTATACAATTATCTATCTTTCATTGTCTAAACTGATTCATTTTAAAATTTAACACAACTCATTATATTATTTAATTATAAAGGAGGGAATGACGTTGGAGAAAGAAAAGCTATATATAAAAAATGAAGTGGTATTCATATTTGGTGTTTTAGTTTTAGCTAGACACATGTTAGCATATAGATTTTGCATATGATATGATAAAAACAATAAACTCGATCTAGAAGAATATACTCTTAAAAAAATTTATCACATGCATCACATGATCTAAAATTTTTATTAATCAAAAGTAATCTTAAATATAAAATAAATAAGAAACTAAAAATTGATAAAACAATAACTATTTTTCAACAATAACAATAAACAAAAAAAAATAAAAGGAGTAAAATTATTAATAGAAAATTAATAAAAGACTAAAAGTTGTATACAAGATTTTGAGAAACTAAAAATTGAAATTTAGAAAAATAAAGAGACTAAAAAATTAATTAAGTCATATTTATTTCATCCTCTTTCATACGTTTCTTAAAATAAATTTAATGTTATATTTGTAAAATTTTGTTTGTATATATACAGCATGGGTAAGAGAATTGGAAAAAGGAAAAAAAAAAAAGGTTGTGCGAGTTTGTAGACTGGCTTTCTTATTTCATGCGTGAGTTTGTATACTGGTTTTCTTATTTTGTAGGACACGTACTATCATGTTTTTCTTACTTAGTATTAGGTTTGCATTATAGTAGACAATAATGCAAAATGTGTGTATTCATATTGTTTGTCGTACATAGATGAGAACTCCTTGTGCGTGATATATTTGTATCTTCATTAATAAAACCACTTGTGAATAGAAAAATAATAATAATAATAATAAAATTATTTAATTATTTTTGAAGTAATTTTTAAAATATATTTAATTATATTTTTAAAATAAATGAAGTAACTATACCTAATTATTTAATAATTTTCAATTAAAATGTTTAATTAATTGAGTATTTTTGCTATTATCTAATTTGATTTTTTTAATATGTATAAAAACTTTTTTGTTTCCCAAACGAACATGTTACACTAGAAGTGCTTATAAGATCCTTAGTTGTAACCAAAAAATTGATTTTTTATCGTCACATTCAAATAAGTTACAAAATGCTATTATTTAAAAAGGTATTTTTTTTATCATTGTTGTAACCAAGCACATTTCAACTTTTTCTTATGTAAGAATTAATCTTTTAAAAATAAATCATTTTTTTATTATAAAAAACACATAGTTTAAGTAAAAAATATATATTAATATTTAATGAATAAAGTGACACCTCTTATGATTTTAAAGCTCATTAACAATACATCATTAAATCATGACTTAATTATTATTTTACTTTTTCAATTTGGAGTTATAATTATTTTAGTCCTCCAAATTAATTTTTTTTAGTCTCTGAATTGTTCTCCTTCCCATAGATGCATGCCAAATAAAAACTAATAAATTAACATTTGTAGTGGTTTTAAAATGCAAAATCTTTGGAGACTAAAAAATAAAAATCAAATTCTAACAACCAAAAAATCATCACAAATTACTAATTTTTTATTTTTTATTTAACACACACTCATGGGAGGGACTAAAAATAATAATTTTTAAAATTCAGAAACTAAAATAAAAAAAATGGTGGATTAAAAAAACAAAACTTAAATTGAGCATAAAAATTAAACTCCTAATATATCCATCCATACGCATGTTGCCCGTCATAAAAAATAGTAGTATTTAGATTTTAGACTAGGGACGTATAAAAGAGGGTAGTCTATATATTTCTTTCATGAGAATGTAAATAAGTTTGATATTGTTATTTAATAATAAGTTATGATTATGATAAACTTGAAAATTTTCACTAGAATCATTGATACGAACAAACTAAGCGCAAGAAATGCTAAAGAAAGTTCCCCGATATAGCAGCAAGATGCACGTTACTTGTCCCAGTGGGTTGAAACTTGAATGACCCAATTGTGATCACATGCGTGAACAAGAACACAACAATCCCCTTCGTGGCTTCTGTGCATACTTCAATATTCAAATATGGAATTAATTGCTTTATTCGCCAAAACATCTCCCACTGTTAACCACTAACCTTAACTTATCAATTAAAATTTATAAAACATTTAATATAAAAATCATAAATTACATCATTTTATATATTTCTAATAAAAATATTTTTCCATTTAATTTTCTAACTAATGTCTTTAGGAGATTGATTAATATTTTTGTCTGATAGTAATAATATTCTCTTTCTTCAATAATCCTGTTTTAGAAAAAGGCAAATTAATTAAAAGACATGCATAAGGAAAGTCAACACGTAACAGTTTCACTTTCTTTGACCAGCATAGGAGTGAATGATACGTCGGCAAATTATGTACAGTAAAGCGCAGAAACAATGTCATATACCCATGCCACCACTAATATTAGTTCACATTAAGCTTCTATGTTTAGGGAAAAGATTTGGAAAAGGGAAACACGACATGGGAGGGAGGTAATATATATATAAATAATTATTACATTATTTTTAATTGAATATTATTTTTTAAAAATTTATTGTTGAATTGAATTTTTTTCTCATATAGATTATATGTAAAATTTTATATTAATAAAAAATTATTTATTAACTGATTCATATATATTAAAGTTAATATAATATAAATATTTTAAAATATATTAAAATATAAATCATTTAATTATTTTTTTTACTGTTTAATTATGAGAAAATTTGATATAAATGATTTTAATAATATATAAATATAATTCAATGATTGAATCAATAAAAATTATATTATATATAAGTTATAAAAATAATATAATAATTTCAATATTACACCGATAAAAACTTCTCTATAACACTTTAAAAGAAGTACATATTGTGAGAGAATGACTTTTTTTGTTACATATAATTATACATAGTCACTTAAATAACTTATGTTTTAGTTAATTTTGATCATTTAGAATATAATTTAATGGCTAATATTTGTTCTTTCCATTCTCACATAAAAATTGCATTCAATTTTCATATTTTATAAAGAAAACATTAAATAACAAGTAAATATATTTAAGACAAATGCTAATTAATTAAGAAACTTAGAGGATAAATATTTTTATTGAGAGATAAAAAATTATATTGTCTATGATCATTTTTGTATTCTCTCATGATTTTCACACTAATTTTGTTTGTTTTTAATTGATGTCTTAATGTTCCTGATTAGCAAGATTCTATATTTAATTACTATCTTTAAAACATAAAAAATTAACACTAAATTTAAAATTATTCCCTGTTCTCTTGTAGGCTATATATGTAGCCTTTATATATGGATATAGTTTAACTTATATAATTAATTAACGAGTAAAAGGCACATGCTGCGTAGCTAGGCTAGATATCTATTGAAGGGCATTTTGAGATCTTCACCTAAAGAATAAATAGGAATAATATATATAAGTAGGTACATGGAAACTGGAGTGCATGCTTGAAAAGGTAGTTGGCATTATATAATATATATTGAAAGAATATCAAAATATTAAATAAAAAGGAGACCAATAAGCTAGATTCCATTTGGCTAGCTAACACCCCAGCCTTAAAAATAAGTCAGTGGGTATGTGGCTTGTAATGCGTGGGGGCCATTTTGGAGATAATTTAATTTTCTCATAAAAGAAAAATATAGTGGGATATCAATTAGTGATCAAAATTAAATAACACACATGTATCGGTATCCCTGCCAATGACAATAAGGCATGATAAGTTTTCATTTATCGGTTTGGTAAGATAAGAGAGAAGTTCATTTATCAGTTTAATATATTCAGATAGGATTGTCTGACAATAACACATCGGTATCTTAGGATATTAATTAAAAAATTAAAAAGTATAAATTTTTATTATAAAAATCATAAAAAAATTATAAATAACATAATTTATATTTCAATATTTTTTTAATTTTTAATGAATATCTTAAAGAATACTGATTACACTGAGCATAATATATATATATATATATATATATAATATTATATTCATATTGGCAGGAATATATACACGGAATAAGACCCCCTTGATCCAATACTTTACAATAAGAAAACCCTAAATGGGTAACTTGAAATTTAATACGTGACTATACACATCATAATTGATGCATATATAGGGAGGGTTGAAAATGAACCACATACTCTTATATATCGCCTCTGGGGTAACCATTACTATTTCCACAAGGATCATTGTTCCAATTAGAAGGATAATAGAAACCATGAGAGTGAGCAAGTGAGGAACCACCACCTCCTCCATCATCACTCATCCTTCTCCCTCCATGATGAGTAGTGGTGTTTGGAATTTCATTGCAAGCACTATAGCGGATCAAATCAGCGTTTGTGGCATCAAGTTCCTTTTGGAGCCTAAGGACTTGCTTTTGGAGCACTGAAATGGCCCCAACACAACCATACACTGGATCTTTGATCCTTGCTTCGGCTTCATAGGCCAGAGAGTTCACAGCATCCTCTCTTTGATGGGGTTGCACCTCATTGAGGAGTTTGCTCACGTTGCTTGCACCAAATATCTTGTGAACATTTGCAAATTTATGTGGCTCTTCTGGTGGGAAATATGGGGCAAAAATGCAATCCGGCATGCACTTCCTTCTCAAAAACTTGCAGGCTGCACATGGAGAATTGGAGTAGCTAGAAGAGGCCATGATCTTCGAACACTGCCCCCAACACTTTACACTAATCAATTACCAAACAACTACTTAATTACAAACTCTATGTATATAGTACTCAATTTTTAACCTTAACTATTCTAAATGATCATATATACATGTTTGTGTTTTCCCAAATTGTTTTACGGAATTTCATATATATAGATATATAGATAATTACATAGATAAATAGATTGATTGACCACACTCTTGTGAGCTTGAATTAATTACAGTAATTAATAGTCTTATTTTGGAACTTAATTGATCTCTCCCATATATAAACACATCTAATTGAACTTAGGGTTACGGAGACTTTGCCCTGCTTATTAAAGTACTTTACTACTGCTATACTTTTTGAACTTTTTTTTAAAACTTTTTTGTGCCCAAGAAGTCTTCATTGAAACCGAGTACATTCACATATTCTCAGTACCCAGAACCCTTTTGTTTTCTTTTCCTTTTTTGTACAGAAGATGGGAGGAAACTAAAAAGAAAAAGAAAAGATATGATATGATATGCGCCACAATTTTATAATTAATTGTGCTTAATTAGTTTCATTTCAAGTTCAATCTGCACATATTTTTTTTCCTTAACCTGTTTTTCTCTCCCTCTTAATTTTTCTTTTTCAATATGTTCCTCTAGCCTTATATATTGTGATGCTCAATTGGAAATGGCTACAACGGCAAGAAAAAGGTACACCAACCAAGTAGCTTTTGTTAATGGTGGATTGTACATATGGATTTTTCTCAATTTTCAACTCTTTCTGTTGGATGTTACACCAATTACCCAGAATTTCATACCTTTCCAACAATTACAAAAACCAAAAACCCTGATCCAACCTTAGAACACTAATAATTTATTAGGCAAAGTTCCAAAGATAAAACAAGAAAAAAGAGAGGTAGTTAATTCGAAAAAAAAAGTATAGCTGGTGAAGCTAGCTAGGTTTCTTTGAACAAATTAACAATATAATATGTAATTTGGATCATTACCTTAATGTTGCAGGCTTGCTCTTTCAAGATCCGTTAATTCTTTAATATTTGGCTGTGAAATAGTATGCCACCTAACTGAGAGAGATTTTTCTCGAGAGTATTGGATGTGAGAGTTCAAGGAGGAACCCTAGTTAGTTGCTAGACAAGATGAGAGAAACCCGCAAATTAATAGTGAGACAACTGATAAACGACATGAGGGCATAGTGAGGCAAAGAACATTTCCGGTGAGAAAGAAATGAAAAAGCAACCAAAATGGGGCAACAAAGTGAAAAAGAATGACTATGACAAAACCTTTATAATGATATAATAATGTCAAACACTGTGCAAGAATATCCAATCTTAACTTGCGATATAATCCACCCCATTGACTATATACATAGAGTAAATATATAGGTTATCTGTATACAGTGTAAATATATTTTATATTATTGTTTTTTTTTATATAATGATTATATTAAGTTTCAAATTTACGATCTTGTGCATATTAATTACCTCAAATCCTCCATCACTTAGCCGATTCTAGCGATTTTTTTCCATTATAGTTTAATAACAAATAGTTATCTATAATAAGTTTATATTTTGACATGCAAATTAAAGACATGTTTTAATTTAAAGAAAAGACTGAAATTGTAAAGTATATTAAATTATAAAGGAGTAAATGTGAATACATTTTTTATGAAGATTAAAACTAAAATTGGTAAGAAAAAAAAAGTACGAAACTCGATATAATAAAGATTAAAGTGAGATTTATCGTCCAGTCCTATATATCCTGTATATACTCGAATCTAAATTGATTTTTAATGAAGGATAAGTACTTTAAATTTCATGAATAATCGAATCAAAGGATCCAACACAAAAACATAAGGTGCTGACACTTTTCCACGATGTTTCAGTTTTGAAGCATTTTTCGTTCCCCCGTAACTTTTATACAGGTTAATTTTATTTTTTTGAAGGCTTATATAGGTTATCTATGTTCCCTAATTTGATTAAAATCAAAAGTCATAAAAAGAAGAAGGGGTGTATAATTATTAATGTGAAACTGTGAAAGTCGGCAGGTTAAACCTAGTCTAATCCCTTGTTTTGTCAACTGTCAAATTATATTTTTGGGACTCTGATCGATCATTGCCGGATAAACAAATCATATAAATTTAGAGACTTGGTACGTAATTAGATAAAATCATAGAAATTTAGGTCAATTCATACAGAATTATTCGTTTAATTGTTAGTCGAACTTAAGTTTTGGATATGTGTTTTAGTATAATTTTAATTATTAATTAATAATTATAAAATTTTAATTATATACATACATTATATAAAAAAGAAACTAAATGTGATATATTAAATCTGATAATCGTAACATTAATTATAAAATTCATAATAAGATAATTGTTAATTTTTTTACATAAATAAGAAGTTTTATCCCGTATAGTACTTAAAAAATAATAATTTTTTGTGTGAACCAAATATCTATTCATTGAAAGTCAAGGACTAATTATCTAATATATTTAAAGGAATGATATATTTTAATATTTTTTTTCATATGCACAGGCTAAAAATTAAACTTATAATCATATATGTTTAAGAGATAAAATTATTTATTAATTATGTCATATCATGTCTAATGCTTTTAAGATTTAGCTAATTTAAATTAAATAGAAATAAAGTAAATAATCACGATCATTAACAAAAAAAATAATAAATGATATTTTAACATGTAGGATTTGTTAATGTAAAATCGATCGTTGATATTCTCATAAACTATATATTGACATTACTCACTTTATTTTCTATTGCTCATTTTAGAGGAGTTGGATACATAATACTATCCTATTTAAGGAAGAATGTTCCAGATAGAAAATATGTGTAGTTTTTTAATTTGTAGAAATCCAACTTAGATACCAAAAGATCAATTAAGAGTATTTTTGGTAGGATCTCATAATATGTAACGAGATGGTGGGGCTTGACACTCCTTGTAACAAACTCCAACCTTTATGTTTTTTAATAATATGAAAATCTATTTGTAGTGTTAAAAAAAAAAAAGAGTAACTTTCGTAGTTGTGGAACTGGTGTTCATTTGTGCTTTCGTGTTTGAATCTAATCTTTCTAGCTACACTTTAGTTGAAATTTATTCACGTTTGATTATATATTGTTATATATAATAATTTTTATTTTTAAAATAATTATGTTAAATATGATTTTCAAGAGCATTTATTTTTAATATGAAATTGTTTCAATTTAATTAATAATATCAAGTTAAAATTCTAAACATACAATTAACTATCTTAAATACTTAGAGGAATACATGATTTTGTCCTCCATAATCATGTTTATCCTATTAGAATAAAATTGTCCTCCATAAAAATGTGATCTGTAAAAAAAAAATGATTGACATTATATTTAGATCCATATGCATAACAATTATTAAACTTATCTTTCTATAATAAAGTATAAGTATATTTTGATGATAAAATGTGTTGGCATAAATATGTTAGTGCACCACTATCTATGTGGCAAAACCAAAAAATACTATTCTTTTTGGTTTGATACTTTGATGCACAGATGACAGATCAATTAATAAGAAAAAAAAAAAGAAACAGGAAATAAAGAAAAAGTAAATGATTAAGTGTATGTTTGAATTTTAGTTCAAAATGCGGTAAACAAATTTCAAAATAATTCTAATAGTTCACAAATTCAGTTTTGCA